>NC_063440.1:27922458-28263458 GCF_020379485.1 Brassica napus | reverse complement strand
AAATGCCCATAATCTCAAATGTCACTTTAATCTCAAAAGCCCCTAATCTCAAATACTCATTTAATCTCAAATGTTCCTAATCTCAAATACTCCTTTAATTTTAGATGCCCTTTAATTCAAATACCCTTTAATCTCAAATACCCCTTATCTCAACTTAATCTCAAATGCCATTTATTCTCAAATATCTATAATCTCAACTTTATCTTAAATGCCCTTTAATTCCACTAACCCCTAATCTCAAATACCCCTTTTAATTCCAAATGTCTATTATTTGATCGTAATCTCAAATGTCTTAATCTCAAATCTCCTTTAATTTCAAATGTTCCCTAATCTCAAATACATTTTTAATCTCAAATGCCTTTTAATCTCAAATATCTCTTAATATCACATTAGTGGTATTAGGGATTAACGGTATATAAAATTATAGGTATGTCGGACTAGAGGTATTGGGGATTAAGAGGCATAAGAGATTAGGGGTGTATGGGATAAGGGTAGACTAAAATCCTATGTTTTAAAAGTATAAACGGTTTATACTTGTGTAAAAATATAGCTTCGGCCACCTCGGTTTCCTAATTTCATGAAAAGTGATACTCGGTCAAAATTTGTTCCCTTCAGCATGTGTGTATAGCCCCGTTGCAGCAAGCTAAACCTTTGCAAGTGTCAAACACTACAAACTTTAACAATTACACTAAAAAATATATTATACTTAAAACAAAAGGTTTGTACAAGAAAACGTTTAAAATTATATATATTTTATAAATAAATAAAAAGTCCCTGGCTTTTCCATAATACAAGTACGAGCCAGCTAAACCTATCTTCTAAATTCGATCATTGCCACCAAGATTTCCATTTCTAGATATTTCAAATAATTCAAATACAAGCCACCTAAACCTATTTTCCAAATTCGATCATCACCACCAAAACCTATCTTCCAGATTTGATCATTACGAAGATTCTGCAACACTAAGCTCAAAACATAAAAAAAGACATAATAAACTTGGGGAAGAAGCAAGGCTAACCTTGAGAAATCGTAGCGGAGAGTGAATCCACGCGCTCCTCAAATGTTGAAAACTCGATCTCTTTCCCTCGGTTAACTTCTCTCCCAATCCATATCCTTTAACGGGTCGCCACCACCATCGTATCTGGGTTCTCTGGTGGACAAGCACTTCGATAGGTTTTGAACCGCCTTTCTTGGGTACAACATGAGCATCATCAAGAACCGAAGCTTGGTCCACATTGATCTGATGTTTCGTTAGGAAGAGAGACCACAAAACAGAGTCAGATTCAACAGCCATATGCGCTCCCAAAAGTCAAAAACAAGATTTGCAAAAAAATAAAAAACGAACCTTTATAATTATCAGCAACTCGTGGGTACAAGAGGACCATCAAGAAAAGGAAGCTTTTTTCTAGATTGATTTGCTGATTTGGTAAGGAAGAGAGACCACGAAACAGAGTCAGATTCAACAATCATATGCACTCTCAAAAGTGAAAACAAGGTTTGCAACAAATTAAAAAAAAAACGAACCTTTTTTATCAGCAATTTGTGCGTTTTCTTGTAACCTGGAACGAAAGTTACGGGTCAAGGGGGGCAAGGGTGGATTGATCGTTCCTCCTTCGACTCGGGGAAGAGAAGTGAGGTTTCCGATGACCCAAAGAGCGCAGCGGTTCTTGACATGGACGGGATCATCTGTGAAGTTACCGATCAAAACCTTTAATAGAGCCTCAAAATCAATCTGTAAACCCTAGGATTAAAAAGGGTATGGAGTAAACCTCTAACTTAAGCTTGTCTCGTCGCCATGATCGTTCCCTTCCAGTATTTATGAAACGTCTTTTCTTTTTTGATTATTTTCTGTGGAGAATCATCTGAGAAAAGAAGAAGGAGAAAGCGATAGAGAGAGAGAATGTGTCTTAGTGGAAGGAGATGAGAGGAGAGGGGAATAGAAAAGAAAAAAATTCCTAACGATCAAATTTTTGAGGATGCTTGGATTTTAAACCCTTGGATCATGAACTTCGAAACCAACGGTGGATAAGGGAATGTGTTACTCCGGTTAAAGTAAAAGAAAGTTTATTCGCTATCTTTCTCGCTCTCACAAAGTTATTACCGTTGCAAGTTAAGAAAATCAACTTAAATAATAAAAGGCCAATATGCACGCCATGTCATCGAAAAATGACCAATGAAAAAGAGTTATTCGGCCACGTCATATAAGCTTTAGGTGAAAAAATGAGCAGCTTTCAGAAAAAAAAATCAATATGGACCCATGTGAGAACCCTAATACGCGATGCATCGGTGCTTTCACTTGGTCTTCAACACCTCTCGGTTGCTCTGTAAATGCGAGCTCCTTCATTTACTACACTTTCGTCCTTGAAAGAGTTAACCAACCACACAAGCATTTTAAGATACACATATCTTCCAAGTTTCAAATTCAGCTAAGATGGAAACAAAAGGGTAAGTTACAGCAGGTATAAAACAAACCATTAATGGACATCGTATGAGGCACAAGTTTCCTCGTACTCTCTATCAAATTAACGAACCGATAGATCGAAAACGCGGTTTAAGTTAGTCAATCAATTTTCACCTAATGTTAGGTCTTCTTTGCAGAAACCCTTGTTATTCACGTGATATTGTGTTTGGTTCAACTTTTAGATTCCAAGTGATAGAAACCATCAGACTATATATCTTTAAACCGAATGCATGTTTACTCCACAAAAAAAAAAAGGGGGGGATTAGATTTTATGAACTATACATTATCCTTCAGCATCAAACTTTTGTACCAGGCTATGCTCAAGACTTTGAAGATTTTTGATGACAACTCACACTAGGTGTCATCACTCTTATGGAGACATTGTTACCTACCAGTGCCGTGCGAAGAGTTTCAGGGGCCTAAGGCAAGTTTTAAAAATAAATTTATATACAACTATAAAGAAAACAATTTTTTAATACGATATATCACCTTTGCGAAATACATAAGTTTAATACTTATTACGTAAATATGTTATATTATGTCCTATAAAAAAAATATAAATTTAGAAATTGAGTTATTCGATTCTCGTGGAAAGTTTTTTTTAGAAATAAGTTTAAGCAACTAAAATAGAAATTATTGTAAATTTTGGGGCCCTATAAAACGTAATATTATTCGGAGGCCTAAGGCGAATGCCTTTTTCAATACACTGTAGGCACGCCTCTGTTACCTACATAAGTATATGATAATTAAGTTTTGTAAAAAAACAACCCTCTCTCATCCTTTGAAACCAAAAGAACCCGGTAGCATATGATTAATTAGGGAGTTGATGATTAGAGAGATATATTATAGCTATAGGAGCCCAATCTCTTGAACCCTAGATAGCTCAGTTACAATCGTCAAAAGGGGAATGTGCTACATCCAGTGCGTTGTGTTTTAAGTTGCATGAATTTCAGACGTGCAATCTTGTCCGTCCATAAGTTTGAGATGTTCTTGCATGTGATCAAATGAAAATGGGCCACCATTTCTGTTATGGTGGGCTCATTTTTACCTCTTTGTAGCTTCACTTTCTATCCTAGGAGGGCCCAAGACACATTATCATCAAGCTTATGCCATCTAGTCTACCCTACTCACCTGCTGGCAAACTTTTTTCCTTTCGAGAAACTAGAAAGTATGGAATCAATCGGAGTCCTTATGATGTGCCCTATGTCCTCCTACCTCGAGAACGAGCTTCAGAAGCGCTTCAACCCTGTTCGCTTTTGGAATTTCCCGGTCTTTCTGGAGACTCATCGGAACTCAATCCGCGCCGTCGTTGGAAACGCTTCTACAGGCGCTGACGCTGAGCTCATCGATGGTCTCCCCAAGCTTGAGATTATCTCCAGCTTCAGCGTCGGTATCGATAAGATCGATTTGGGGAAATGCAAGGAAAAAGGGATCCGAGTCACCAACACTCCGGACGTTCTCACCGAAGACGTGGCAGATCTCGCGATTGGCCTTATACTGGCTCTCCTCCGACGCTTATGTGAGTGCGATCGCTATGTGAGGAGCCGTAAATGGGAGTATGGCGATTTTCAGCTCGCTACTAAGGTCCCTCTACTCTTCTTATTATTTGGATTGACACACTCGCTTGTTTGAACAATTAGAAACTATCACAGTCGCATATGTGATCTATATCTGCTCTAGTTTCACTCAACATTTTTTTTTTGTTGATTCAGTTTAGCGGAAAATCAGTGGGCATCCTCGGTCTAGGTAGAATTGGGACTGCCATCGCCAAGAGAGCTGAAGCCTTTAGCTGCCCAGTCAGTTACTACTCTAGAAGAGTGAAGCCTGATTTAGGCTACAAGTATTATCCAACGGTGGTTGAGCTTGCTCAAAACTCAGACATCCTCGTCGTGGCATGCCCATTGACTGACGAAACCAGACACATTGTGAATCGGCATGTCATGGATGCATTAGGAGCAAAGGGTGTGCTGATTAACATAGGGCGTGGGCCACATGTTGATGAGCAAGAGCTAGTAAATGCTCTTACCGAAGGCCGCCTAGGTGGGGCTGCGCTGGACGTGTTTGAGCAGGAGCCACACGTGCCCGAGGAGCTCTTTCCACTTGAAAATGTGGTTTTGCTTCCCCACGTTGGGAGTAGCACTGTAGAGACAGAGAATGCCATGGCTGATCTTGTGGTGGCTAACTTGGAAGCGCACTTTGCTGGGAAATCACTTCTCACTCCGGTGGTCTGAGTTTAAAGGGCTTCTTCTATTAAACCAATGATGGAAAGTGTCAATTTCTCTTCCAAACAAGTTGCATTGTCGTATATAAGGTATGGATTTAAAAACAAAAACACTACTACTCTCTGTTTCAAGTCTTTTTGGCTGTCTTTTGCCAAAGTATTGGAGTAGCATACAAGTGTGAGGTGTATGACCATATGTTAAAATCCCTGCAGGTTACCTAAGAAACTACTCATGGCCGAGAGTAAAATGTAGCAATATCTGGGTAGATTACTGTCAGTCTGTCACTGAAGTAGGACTCTCCACTTTGACACATTAGAGAAATAAACTTTTGTTAAGGTAACCAAATTTCATTTCATCTGTTTTCTTTGTGTTTAGGATCGGTTTTCCAACTTCTCTATGGCACAGAGAAGTTGGAGCAACAACTATTTATCACAGACGGAGTTTCTACTTGGTCCATAAAGTGAGTCAGATTTGTATGACCATGCAAATATAACTCAAATTTTCTGTGCTAACAATATTATTAACTACATTCACTCTTTATGAATCTTCAAGGCGTCTTCTTTTGGCTTTTTACTCAAATCTCTTGTGACAACATCAGCGGACGTCAATTGAGTGAATAAACACCTCAAGGCAACCTCATAAGCAGCAAAAATGGCACCGTTAACAACAAAGGCCCTGGCAACTGCAGTCCCGAGGCCACGCCAGAGAACTCCATAGCCTTCCTGTGCGATGCTTTTACGAAAACAATCGGCTATGCCCTCGTAAGCCCCATGACCTCCTTGTTGAAGCCTGGTCTTGACGACATCAAGAGGATAGCAAATGACCCAACTGGACACACCGGCCAAGCCACCTGCGACCAGCATGGTCCTAAGAGTTTCTTCTCCACTCTTCCTGCAGCCGGGATGAAGCATTTCTCGTACGTACTCGTAAGTCCAGAAGTAAAACCCGTGAGCTGGAGCATCTCTGAGAACAGTTACGGTGAGGCCTTTGTATATCCCTTTGAGCCCTTCTCTCCTAAGGATGGTCTTAGCCAAACTGATGGGGCCGCTGTTGCTCTGCTGCAGCTGAAGACGAATCTTGATGAGCTCAACGGGGCTAAGCAAGAGGCTCTGCACAGCGCCAGTGCCAACCCCACCAAGAGCAACGCCTCTGTAGGAAGGAGGCTCTTCCATGGGAACAGAGGAATCAAAGGAGCGAGAGAGTATGGCATATATCTGGAATACCATAGCATTCTGTGACATGATCACAAGAAGAAGAAGAAGACGATGAGTAGATCACATGTGAATATGCCAGTGGAGTCGATGCTTTTCTTTTAATTAAAAAAAAAAAGTTATGATGAGAGGATGGATGGGATATTCATGAGATGCTGTGATAAAAAAATAAAATAAAGGTGAATCTAAGAAAGAAGAACCTGAAAGGTAACGGATGCCAAGGGGGCAGACATGCCTCTGTAGAGTGAGGAGGGACCCTCCACGGCGAGCATCCGGCGGAGAATGGTGAAGGCAGATCCGGATTTGGAGCTCTGTTGCTGACGAATTCTCAGCGTGTCCAAGGGATAGCCGGAAATAATACCGGCAACGCCTCCGAATCCACCGGCGACGAACTCCCTTCCCCAGCTGCTCGCCATAAACTCCGGCCAGAAATCCATGTCGATATCTTTCTTCTTCGATTTAGTATTCTTTTAAGAAAGAGTTTTTTTTTTTTTTTTTTTTTTTGTAGAAGATTCAATGCCTTCACCTGAAAGCTCTTGCCCCGAGGGATTTGATTGTGTACGTCTACAACTTTCCGAGTAAAAAGCGGATTGGGATTTTGTCCTTTTTTGGCGATGAGAAACGTGAAACAAAAGCTCTCATAGTTTTCGTCGAAGAAGGAAGATAAAAGATTGAGAGAGGGCACCGTCCTTTTCGTATGATCTCACCCAACCCACTCCCGCCACCTAGAGATGTCAAACTGGGTACTGTCCCGCGGGCCTGGCCCAGAAGGGTTTGTTGCGGGGCGGGTATGGGCCTAGGGATTCATGACCCGCAAAAAAGCGGGCCTTGCGGGACTGGGCTTGTTTGATACCGGGTCTAAAGCGGGACGGCCCGCATCAACCGCGGGAAGGCCCACATGTACCGCATCTAGATGCTTCGTCGTTTCCGTTGCCCTTTCACCTGAAAATGAAAAGTTTAATATCTACTGAAATGACCATTGCAGATGTGTCGTCTCTTCTTGTTAAGGAGGAGACTGCATTCCCTTTGAGACAAGACTCTTCACTAGTGAGTTCTCATTCTTTGTGTACAAGTCAGTAATTGTACCAACCGAAGAACACATCCTTGCTTCATGTTCTGTTTTTTATTGTCTAAAGCGGGTCTGTTTGTGTTCATTGTTATGTCTTTGATTCACTGTATCTTTGCTTTCATTTAACAACAGTGTTGACCTTAAGCATTTTTTCTTTTTGGTTTCAGATTCCAGGAGAACCCAATATATCTTATATAGCCTCTGTTCCCTGGAGAGACTAGAGTTGATCAATTGGTGGAGATCATTAAGGCAATAAAACGATTGTGGTTTTTGTTTTCTTTCCTGTTAGATTCTCAGAGTTTGTCTCTGACATGTAGTTCTTATATATTCTATGAATTGTCTCTGATTTGTCTTCTTTTTTTTTGTTTGTGTTTTGAGTGCCAGCACCATCGCCATTTGTAGTCTAAAGTCGATCTTTGTGTTTTAACTTAGTTAAGAAGTTGTTGTGATCAAAGAGAACATGTGTTGTGGCTCTTTGATGATTCTGTTTATGTATAAACAATCAAATTATCTATTTATTTTGTTGAATTAAAAAATAACCCACAATCTCAGATCACTTCATTTAGTTGTTATTCATCAGGTCCAAGATCTTTCATTGAAGTCACTAGCCAAAAACTACTTTTAATTTGTTGGATTATTACATTTCAAAATGTAAGAGTTTTGAAGCTTAAATCATCTTACCATGGTTTTAGATTACCTCCTTCATCATCAGTCCTTGGAGGTTTTCAAAAATGTACTTCATTCTTCATATTCTACATGCTGCACTCCTTTCGCGTCCAGCCCGCGGGATGGCTTGTAAGGGACTGTGCACTTGGGCGGTACGGGATCGGGCCGACCTTTTGGAGACCGCAGCCCGCGCGGGACGGACCCGCCTGGACCCGCGAGATGACAAGCCCGCAGCGGTACGGGACGGGACGGGACGGACCAACCTGTTTGACATCTCTACCGCCACCTTTACATCTCTCTTCCTGCCAAAACTTGCTTGTTTCCTCTGTTTATTATTTTTCTTTATTTCACATGTTCAGTTATTTATAAAAAAAGAAAAATGAATTATACTTTGATGATAAGCTAAAACAATCATGGTTCCTATTAAACTAAATCCACCCAAATTCACACTCCACTTCTTTTATGAATTGGCGGAAGAATCAAATAAATACTAGACTTTGACCTGCGCGGATGCGCAGGTGTTTGCTTTATTTTTTTTTATAAATCAAATAGAATTGGTTATATTTTTTCAAATGTATTTATATGATGTTGGTATCCATTCGGGTTCGAATACCCATTTGGATTCGTTTCGGATCTATTCGGATTTTAGATTTTTTCAGTTTGAAGGAATTCAACCCTATTTATGTATTTATAAATTTTGAACCAAGTTCGGTTTGATCTTTGTAGGTTCGATTCGGTTTCCGATAACGAATTTAATTGATGTTTAAAAATTTAAAATCATGTATAATTTAATTTTCTCAAAATCAAAAAATAAAAATTAATATATAACACGAAAAATACCTAAATTTAACATAAAAAATTAGTTTAAAATATTTAGATGGGCAACCAATATATACTTTAAGTAGTTTTGGTGATTTAAGTATTGTTTAGCTATTTTAAATATTTACTTTTGACTGGTTTTGGTTCGGGTTTTGATACTATTTTTTGGACCGGATTTAGTTTGGTTCTTCGGATTTGGGAATCCAAGTTTTATCCCAACAATTTTGCATAATAAAATTTTTGGATATTCAACCATCAAAACGATATCATATATAGTTCACCTTTTGTATAATAATATTTTTGGTTGTCTCCACAAACATTTAACTAATTTATACCTAGTTTTTATTTTGTAATAACAATTTAAATATATTGTATACATTTTTATTTAATGTAAATCTATAACAACATATATCTTTTCAATTTATTTTATATGTAGTTTAATTTGTTATCAGTTGGTAATACATATCAATAAAATTTCACAAAATTTTCCATACTAAATTTATTATGAAATAACAAAATAAAAAAACACCCATAACATATAAAAAGAAATATTGTATGAAATTATTTAATTATATTTTAAATTTAAAAACTACATAAATTATTTTTTTATTCTTAAGAATCAGTAGAAATTAAAAGTATAATTATATTAACATCATTTAGCATATTTCTATTTAGAATTCCATATATCGACATATATATATAATATTATTATTATTATTGTTATAAAATTGAATTATATAAGACCAAATATAATTTTAAATACATAATTGTATTACATATAATTAATATTGGACACAATATTTAGAATTTTGACGCTTTCCATGATAACTTCGTAAGCTTCCGCCATGGGTTCGATTCTCCTTGGCCACTCATAGACGTTTTAAGTGGCAAGAAAACCCGGATTTCTATGGGTCTTTTGGTGATTAGTTCTTTGGCCTAGAAAGCCTTTGGGATCACACCAAGGTTATAAAAAAAAAAACTTCGTATTTTCATAATTGATATTGTATTAGTTATGATGCTAGCGTAGAAATAGGTAAATTTTCTGAATGGTATTGATTTAGGAAGTTATCTCTCTTTCTGATTTAGTGCACCAATATATTTTAAAGATACTAACTATAATATCTTTAAATACGATTATTATCTATAACATTTTAATATATGAATATTATGATTTTTTGGGTTTGTAGGAATTTGGTTATGTTTGTCAAATTAATTTTGCCGGTTTACGTCTGTCTATTTAAGTTCGCTGGTTTTATTATGTTATAAACGATGACTGTCATACATAATAATAAAAAGTTAGTACTAAATACCAAATGTATTTTTATTTTAATAATTTAGATAAAATAATTTTATTGATATGATTTACTATTTACGTATATAATAGTTAGGTAGTTATGAATTTTGTGTGCCTATAATTAAAGCGATTAATCACGCACATATGCTGAATTCCTATTATCTACAATTAAATTAAATCTATAGGAACAAAGAATTTGGAATGATGGTGAATCATGCAGAAGATACTATAAAAAATAGTGGTTATCTAAATTATAGGAACTTGTTAGTAATTATTTCATTTACGGAAATCAAGCTTTATTGTGAATAGTAAATTTTTGTTAGATCAATTGATTATCTTTATACCAGCAATATATTGTTTACATATACATGATTGTGAATCACAATTTGTGATATCTTGTTTAGCATGTATATACTGTTTATATGATGATTTCCATATGCTTAAGAAATCGTGATGAATAGTTTGGTTTGGTTTGTAATTGGCAGTTCTAATAGAAAAAACTACCAGTCGTACGTTTAGTGGAGTATTGGATTGGAATAATATAAGGTATGTGCTGGTTGCTCAACTATTAAAACTGGAGTATTGGTTTCGAATGATGTAAGTACGTGCTGGTCTAATTTTATTAATACGATTGTATATGGAACGGGATGGTTTAACGTTTTTTTGGTATAGAAAATAAATGGGTTAAGGAAAGTGTAAAACTACTGTGTTTAAGGCCAGTGGCATATAATTGTAATTATTGAGAAAAACTTAGGGTGAAAATTTATTTGTACTTCAGTTTTAATAGTTTAGATATGTTTTATGGAGATTCAAATGAAGTGCCACGCAATCCACTATCATCACATCATTATCTTTTATTGTAAATAAATAAAAAGACAACTAAGATGGAGAAACGTGGAGTAGACAAACATCTGTATCTCTCTCTTTTAGTTTATTTTTTTCTCATTTACGTAGGGACACAATAATAAGAAGAAAGCGAAAGTAGTCGAATAGGCTAGAAGTTCTTTTTAAAAACTTTTAGACTAGAAACTACAAACAAGCAGAGCTAAGCACAAGTGTCCTGGGAACTTCTCATCTTCCTTCTGGCCAGATCAATCCAACGTACTATACCTGATCTATCTTTCCATTGAAATTTTGTATAATGATTAGCGAAACATTGATTCTGCGTGTGTATTCTGAAATGCGGACATAGTTTGGATTCTGGAACAAGACACGAAGATTCTGATTTATACAATGCATTTTGAGATTTGGCTATATAAAGGAGTGGATGTAAAGTATGCAGAACTCAAATTCAGAACAAGAAATAACACTTGAATTAACACCCATGGTAATCTTTCTTTTTACTAGCTTTGGCTCTTTGCTTCGCCTTTCTTCCCTAATTAGTGGATACGACCAAATTACTCAAAGCATTGATCCATCCCTAAATCTAAACAGGCCACCTACCTTTGCGTTGACGACCTGCTTCTGTTAGGTAGGGGTTAGGGCGATCAAATGACATTAGCCATTTTATGGGCCCAATCCCAATTGCGATCCAAAATATTTGTTTCTTTTGGTTCAATAAAAGAGATCACATGTTATTATAACTATAATCAAATGTGTCCAAGAATCGTTGGTTTTTAGTAACACGTACTCCTCCTCTCTAAAGTAATTCAACTAAATAATCAAAAACTTGGAAGGGGGTTCTAATTTTTTTTTCAGAGTCTGCTGATGGAGAGAAGGGATGAAAACTAAGTTCTAATTCAGAGTCTAACTTAGATATAATTAGAAAACGTCCTTAACAAGAAAACTGAGAAAGAGTTACAAAACCAGCCCTGGTCAATTCCCTTCTCTCTCACATCCAAAGCGCGCGCTATTTCGTCTATCCCATTTCTCTCTCTCTCCTTCTTCCTCAACTCCTTGTCTCTGCTCGACACAGGTTGCTTAGTTTTTTTGTTTGCGAGAAACAAGTTCCGTTTCTTGAGATCTCATGTTAGACCCAGCCAATGTCGTTTCTTTTTCTTTCTTAACTTTTCCTCTCTCTCTCTCTCCTCCCTCCTCTGTTTTTATATATAAGGCTTTCATTGCTTAAAAACTCCCAAAAAACGAGATTTCTTCTGTCCATCTCTCTCTTTCTGTTGCACGAAAGAGAGAGAGAGATATAACAAAATACAAAACGAAAAGAAGAAGAAGAACAAGCCCATCTATATCTGTTGGTTTTCAGAAGAACAAAATGTTGGACGGTCTTTTTAAACCAAAATTCTATACGAAATGGTAAAAAAAAAAGTTCTTTTCTTGCTTTCGATAGGTACTATTGTATGCACCAAATTTTAGCAAAAAGAAAAATAGGTACTCTTGTATTTTTTGGTATTTTGTTGATCGCATTTGAGTTTCCTCAGCAAGTACTTAGTCAAGATAACAAAAACAAGAGTGGAGACGGTGAAGAGGAAGAAAAACTCTGTTTGCAAATATCTGAAGAAGGACATTGTCGATCTTCTCAACAACAGCCTCGATTACAATGCTTATGGCAGGGTAATATTATTATTATTTTTTTGTTAATGTCTCAGGAATCACGATCGATCAACAAGATATATTCTGAATTCATTAACTGGAGTTGCATGTGAAAGCATGTAACACCTTCACAAAATACAAGAGCAATTAACTCTCTTTTCTTTTTCCTAAAAAAGGTTTCTTTTTGGGGTGTACGTGAATGCAGTGGGAAGTATATATTTAATTTTCAATGCTGTCAACAGCTGGCTAAAACAGAGTGACTTGTTTCTTAAGAAACCCAGCTGAAAAAAACATTTGTTTTTTTGTCATGCGCAACAACTTATCCGTGGCTTCTGTTTGTCTTTTTTGGTACATGAGGGAGGAAAATGATCTCATGCTTGCGAGTGTGGCAAGCACAAGGGCTTATTGAAGAGAAGCGGAGGCTGTCTTGTTATGAGCTGTTGGAGCAATTCTGCGTCTGTGTTGCATCCAATGTATCTCTCTTACAGAATTCCAGGTACAGTAAATCAAAAACACCTTCTTTTGCCTTTTTACATTGGGATTGATCGATCATCCATGTAAACAAAAAAAGAGTATTGGTGGGACAGTAAATGCCCTGATGAGTGTCGCGAGGCCATCTCGTCCCTTGTGTATGCGGCCGCTAGAGTCTCTGAAGTGCCTGAGCTTTGCAATCTCAGGTCCTTGTTTGCTGAGAGATACGGGAAGAGTCTGTGAGATCCTGAGGTATATATATACATTCTCTATACTCTCAATAGAAAAACAAGAGAACCAGTCACCACCTAGTTTGTTACAATCATCGATGATGCAGCTTGTAGAGAGGTTCAAAGCGGAGCCACCGTCAAAGGAAATGAAGGTAGAGCTGCTCCAGGAGATTGCAAGAGAATACTCCATCAAATGGGATGCCAAGTCTTTAGAGCAGAGGCTCTACGGACATGAGGACAGAGTCAATGGAGAAAGCAAGCGGAGAGGGGACAAGGAAGATGAGTCGTCGAACAGCGTGGTGGCAGCCCAACGTCCCAGATTTTGATGAGGTCGCGGCTCGCGTAGATGCTCTCACACGAAACTGATCTTTCTTCTTCAGTTACCATTCGTGTCTGTGTCTGTGAATGATTTCTTTGTAAACCGAGAAAGAGTGTTGATTCAAAAAAAAGCTTAGTTTTTTTTTTTATTAAAAAAAGAAGAAGATAAAAACACCCCCAGCGATCCCTAGATTCTTTCTCGAGAGAGCCTAAGAACGATGGAGGATTCAGAGAATGATCATGTGATGAGCGAGATTCATCTGGGTTGCCCACCCACCACTATCGGACCCTTTATTTCCCGATTCACCTTCTCTTCTTGTCCACTACTACTCGATCCCTCCTCGATGATTGATAAAGATGGTGACCTTCTTCTTCCTAGGCGGCGAAGAACCAGTAAGGAAGCCTCTCCATCGAATCACTTGTTTGTCATCATCTATCTGTAGCATTTACTTTCCTAAGAACCAACAGGCCCATCCTCTCACGGTCACGGTCACGGTCACGGGTCGTCGTTTACTGTCACCATTCAGCATTCTATCACATCAACCCTCCCTGATGTTGGTCTGCAGGCAAGTTCCTGTCTCTCTGCTCTCTTCTCTCTTTGCTTTTTCTTTTCCCCTATGCTCTCTCTCTGCTTATCGCCTCCACCACTCCCTCCTCTCTTCAGGTCTGGAAATCACAACTCGTCTTATCAGATTTTGTATTGCATAACATGTCTCTACTCAATGGCCTTGTGTGCCTTGAACTCGGTGCTGGAACAGGTTTTCTTTTTCAACTCTAAATAATACATTCCTTCACCAAATGCATATCTTCTTATCAATTTTCCAGGGCTGCTCGGTATATTGCTTGCACGGGTGGCCAAGGCTGTTTTCCTTACTGGTGCACCTTCTTCACATCCTTCCTCTCAAACTCAAACTATTGCTATATATATCTCACCCACCTTCTCTTGTACAATAGACCACGGAGACCAAATTCTTGGCAACTGTCTTCGGAACTTGGAATTGAATTCTTCCCTCTTTCACCCTCAAGCTATTGTTAATGTTCGTGACCTCAACTGGATGAGCGAATGGCCTCTTCAAGTTACCCATGCTGATCCTAAACCGTAATGAATCATCTTCATCTCCTCTTTACTTGTGATCCCTTCACATTATAAGCTGCGCCTGTGTTCGTTCGTTCAGGTTTTGTTGGAGCTTCCAGGACTTTGAACTAGTCAAAAGTGCTAGCTTCATTTTTGCAGCAGATGTGATCTACAGCGATGATCTAACCATTGCCTTGTTCAGCATGTTAAAGAGACTCATGTCCTTGGGTTGTGACAAGGTACTACTGTATATAACTTATTGGAAACTTTTAAAAGCAACCAACCACATTTACATTTATAAATATGTTAATTGGCAGGTACTATATCTGGGTTTGGAGAAAAGATACAACTTCAGCCTAGACGATCTCAACGTTGTTGCCAATGGCTACGCATGCTTCAGAAGATACATCAAAGAAGACGCCCTTTGTAAGATATACTGGCTACCTGTATGCTTCTTAGAATCAATGTTTGTTAATGAATTTTAGAGATGATTCAATTAAGTGGGTATGGAACAGGCGATCATTCCGACAAGAAGAGTTTTTTTGTGGGCAACCGCATCGACCTCAAACAGATCCCTCAGTACACCCAGGGCTACGATAGAGGAGAAGATGTCGAGCTTTGGGAAATCAGATATGTACGTTAACACTCTAATGAAGGAAGGATCCATTTCATTCGCTTGTAACAACAACAGTTCAGAAAGAGGTAGCAAAATGGCATTACATTTAGTTAACATCTATAAAGTATAAAGAAGAAAACCACTATACTAGGAACATTAAAAAGATACTTGCTAGAAATCGTCATCGAAAGGAAGAACTAAATACAGAGAATTTTAGGCACTCCCTTGAGTGGGATTCTCTGACGTCAGCTGCCTCACCCTAAGCTTTGTCAGTGTTCATCTTAGTAGTTTCCTCCGCTTGTTCTTATGAGATGGGAAGTACAACTTCTTCATGTTCCAAAACCTGCAACTAGGGGAAGAGTAAAATATAAACATAAATTAAAGGATGTACAAGTTGGGTAAGGGAACGCACTCAGTCCTTTAAGTAATTTCACCTAATGAACAATTGCATTGGATGATCATAAGAGCTGTAATTTGGCTTACAGTTTAAGCTTTTCTGGAACAGACCAACCTACAAAAAAGAAGAAGCAATCAACCGTAAGAAACAAGAGCGATGCAGTCTTGGCGGCTGGAGAATGGTTGGCGGTTCAAACCAGAATCGAGCGATTAAAAAAAACCCACCCAAGAAAAGAGAAGTTAGGTTAATGGGCCTTTTAAACTAATTTATGGGTTGGATTATGGGCCTTAAAAGCAAATGAATGGGTTAGAATAGGCTCCTTTACGGTGAGGTTGAAAGGGTGGGTGGGTCAATCCGGAAGCCCTAAACGGCGGGAAAATCACAAAAGAGCAGCATTTCAGGAGATTTTCGAAAGAAAGAAAGATGGCAGTCTACAGCATAAGAGGCATCAATGTCGAGTTTCCATTCGAGGCCTACCCTTGTCAGATCATTTACATGGACAAAGTTATCGAGTCTCTCCAAAACGTACTTGAGTTGCGCTCTCCTTTGAATCGCACTTTTGTTTGATTTATCTATTCTCGCCTTGTGATTGTTTATTCTGCTGCAGAAATGTAACGCGCTTCTGGAGAGTCCAACTGGAACTGGGAAAACTCTTGGGAAAACTCTTTGTCTTCTGTGTGCCACCTTAGCCTGGAGAAAGAGCCTGGGCAGTTTCTCCACCCGTAAGGAGGGGGGCAAGGAGGAGGTTTTCCTACCATAGTTTATGCGTCTCGTCAGCTCCGTCAAGTTATTAAAGAACTTAAAAGATGTAGCTATAGGTCTCCCCTTTGCCAATTTATATTTCTTTTATATAATCAATCATCTCGTGTTCTAATTTCTTTTTCAATAAGGCCTAAGCTGCGGATCACGCGAGCAGTTATGCGTTAATGAGACTCCGAGGAAAGGCACTCCCTAATGCTTGTCACTACCTTTGGCGCTTTGAAGAATAACCCTGATATTGGTGACCAACCTGTTGACATTGAGGATTTGGTCAATATTGGAAAAGATTCTGGACCGTAAGTGCCTGCCTCTGTTTTGCTTCTTCAACATATATATATTTGTTTCTCCTTCCTTGTCTTATGTTTCTGGTTTCTTCCACAATATGTATGTATGTATTCTGCAGGTGCCCATATTATCTCACAAGAGAGGTTCAGAAGGAATATTTGCACCTTACAACTACTTGATCAGCAATGCGTATCGAAAGTATTTGAAGGTCAACTGGAATAGTAGCATCCTGATTTTTTTATGAAGCTCACAATCTTGTAAGCCAAATACATTCTTCTGTGTTCACCTTCAACTCTCGTTTCTTTTTCTACTCTCTCTATTTTCTTCCAATTTCTTAAACACTCAGTTATCTGTAAAATATGCGCAGGAAAGTTTATGCGCAGACTCAGGCTTCATTTGACCTTGCTTTTATCGGCTTGCATTTCTGAGGCACAAGAATGTGTACAACTTGCGTCAGCAAGAAATGACGAGTCCGCGAACCCTGAGAATTTTGCTATACTTTAAGGTTAAACGTGGGGCTTTGACTGTGAGTACAATTATAATGGAATGAGATTGACATGTTTGTCCTCATCTATGCGTTGTTTTCTCTTGCAGGAACTGATTTCTCAAGTCCCAATTCCGGAAAAGGATGAGGGGTTTACCAAGCCTGGGCCGTACATATATGAAATGCTTAAAAGCCTTAACATCACTCACGAAACTCTTCCTAAACTTATTGGTACAGTCGAGGAGGCTGCAGTGCTCCTGGATGAGGAGAAACAACGAACAGCGACCAGTGCTGGAAGCAAATTAGGAATCATTGTTGACATGCTTAAACTGATATTTAGGGAAAATGGAAGTAACCATGCAGATGATTATCGTGTAAGTGTTTTAGCAAACTTCTTTATATTCCATTTTGGATTTTATAAGCGTTCTCTTGCATTGTTTCTTTTACAGAAACTCCCCCACATTTACTTTCATTCTTTGTTAGGTTCATGTACAGGAGCTTGAGCAGAATTCTACTGATGTCATAAAAGGTTTTAGTAAATTGAAAGAATAAATAACCATTTTGTTATCTGCTTTCCCAGTTTCCCTATGGAGACTGTGTTTTTTTTTTTTACAAATCAATCAGATAATCAACACTTCGTACCAAAAATATATTGTGTAGGCCAGGTATCAAGAACGCTTAGCTGGTGGTGTTTCAATCCTGGGGTTACCATGCAGGACATAGCAAAAAAAGGTGTTGGGTCTATCATTTTAACATCGGGAACCTTGTCTCCCATGGATTCATTGGCTCAAGAACAAGAATTGTGAGTATACCTCGCTCTCACTATTCTTCTCTATCTGCTTTTTCTCCCAGCTTTTAGTGAATACATATTTTTCTGAAAAAGTGCAGAGAGTTTCCTGTTCGATTGGAAAATCCCCATGTTATATCCTCAAATCAGCTATGGGCTGGAGTTGCTAGTACTGGTCCACCGGGGTGTGTTCTTAATTCTTGCTACAGCAATCGTGATGTACCGGAGTACAAACAAGAACTTGGGAATGTTTTATTGGTCAGTGGTTTGTTCATTTTGAGTGTATCATTCTAGATATCTGATGTGTGAGCCATGATCTAGAATCTGGGGAGCTCGTCTGATTACTGTATGCTATAGTTATCAATCGATTATTACATGTTTTTGCTCGGCAGTGGACTTTTCACGAGTCGTGCCGGATGGACTGCTTGTATTTTTTCCTTCCTATAACCTTATGGACCGCTGCATTGCATTTTGGAAAGATGGGGTATGGCCGCTGTAAATTTTTCTCTTTTTAGTATTACTCTTTAACTTGAAACCTACTGGTTCTTCATCATTCAGAGTGACAGCAGCTCGATGACAACATGGGAAAGAATCTGCGAACTGAAGAAACTTGTCATTGAACCTAAAGATTCGTACCTCTTTCCTGCAGCAATGCAGGTGAGCAATAGATGCTTCCGATCTACCTTCTTCTATTTCTAAAAAGTAGAGTATGAACTTAATATAGCCTTGTATTTTTCATGGTAGGATTTTTCAGAAAAAGTGCAAGACAAATCAAAATTTCCGGTGCGGTATTTTTTTGCCGTTTGTCGTGGAAAAGTATGTTTTCTTCAACCTGTATGAAAATGTGCTTCTCTTTCATGAATGATTTCCTGAGTATACATATTGTCTTTATCCCGTTTAGCGTGTTTTCAGTAGTGCTGGTCTCTGTTGTGTCTTCAGGTCAGTGAAGGACTGGATTCGCTGACAGCACTGGCAGAGCTGTTGTCATTACTGGGTTACCTTATGCCAGGGTGACTGATCCAAATGTTTGCTCACTGTTTTGTTTAGGAAATAGATTTAGGCTCATTAGCTAAATTGGTATCAAAACCCAGCAAACGGCTTATCAGAGCTTCTTTCTCATAATTTTAGTCTTCACTTTTATTCAGACTGGCACTGAGAGGTCATTTAATTTTTTTGCTGCTACTTGCTCTGGCGTTAATAACCCACTTGTAAGACAGGTTAAACTGAAACGAGAGTTTCTGGATGAACAATCAGGACTTGCAAATGTCAAGGTAAGTTCAACATTTACTCAGTTTTCGACTCATCGAGGTAATGATGTCTCTTACGTTTTCTTTTTTTTTTTTTAGTTTCGAAGATCAACTCGTCTATCTGGAAGCATGTGGTACAGTCAAGAAGCTGCACGGGCTGTGAATCAGGCAATTGGACGTGTAATCCGCCATCGCCCATGATTTATGGAGCTATCATTTTCTGTGATGAGAGGTTTTGCTCATGGTCTCTTTTTCTGTCTTCCTGCGAGAGAGTGTTCATGGCATAGCTTTCGGTTGATAGTATTCTTCAGATAGACTAGAAACAGTGCTAAAGATATGGTTCTATTCCGGTTTTGTGCTGATTATTTTGTACATTGGCTGTTGTTGACAGATTTGAACAACGGTCCCAGCAGTCCAAGATATCCGTTTGGATACGACCGCATGTCAAGGTATATGTTTCTGCTCCGTCTATCTTCTGTGTTTCATGGAGTGTAAGTTTTCTGGTTACACCGGTTTTGCAGTGCTACTCCTCTAGATATGGAGATGTCATTTCTGACCTTGCTCGGTTTTTCCAGACTGAAAGATCAAATATTCCTCCTGCCAGGATTGTGACAGAACAAGAACACAATATAGGTATTGCATCTTGCAGCCAAACGGTTACTTTCATTGGGCATTTTTTTTCTAATATCTTAGACTGTCCTATGGGGTTGTGTTTGATTATCGGGGAATGATACAAATACTTATCTTGTCTCTACAAGAGCACCGTGATATATAGTTTCCTATTTTCAAGTATGTGTTTGATATCGAATGTTAGCCACATCTTTTCCGTTACAGTTTCAGCATTATTACAAAATGAGTCAACCAAGGATGCTCCTTCCAATCTGTGATTCATTTATTTCATTTTCCTTCTGCACATGGTTAAAAGGGGAATAGAAACTAACTTCAACACTCTTTGCAGGTAATAATAGCTATGTGAAGGACGTTGGGCTTGTACGAAATGAGTCTGATGGAAATTTTGTTAAATGGAAAGGCCTGACCATCCTAAAACGTAAGGGCAAGATGCCTCGCATTGTAAAGGGTGACGTTATGCAGGCTTGTTCTTCAAGGAAGACTAGATGAGTGGATCTAAGCGACGAGGATACTCAGGTAGCGAAGAGATGTGAAGTAGTTGATCTAGATTGCGACAACTGTGAGAAGGAGATTTGTGAAACAGAAACGTTTACATCGAGCGACACGATTGGGCTAATAAAAAAGCGAAAGGTTCCAGAGAGTCAGGGAAGTGCGTCACTGTCGAAAGAAGAATGGGATGATAACAAGCAAGCGAGCAAGTGCATCTGCATTTTTTAGTCAAGTGAGGACCCACCACATTCATCTTTTTTATGTTTAGTCTGAGGATAATTTGGAACCGGTGATCTTTACTCTAGGTCAAAGAAAAGCTCAATGGAGAAGAATGTAACAAGTTCGTTGGATACATGCATGGATTGATGAAGAAAGAGCTTAAATTTGCAAACGTGATGCAGTCCATTGTGCAACTGTTGTCTGGGACAGAGAGAGATCATCTTCTCATGGGGTAATTAAACTTTAACAATTAACTAATAATAATGTCTTGTGTGTGTGTGTTACTGCTTCATCTAATATGTATCTCTCTCTGTCTTGTTTTAAAAACAGATTCAAGGACTTTGTGCCGGTAAAACATCGTCCTGCGTATGAGCAGTGCATCAAAATGAGAAAGAGAGAAGCGTTTTGATCATTCAATCTTTGCTAAAACTGTAAACTCTGAGAAGAACAAAAGTAATTATTATTTTGTTTTGTTCAGTTGATGGAACGTTTTGAATTACAACAAAGAAAAAAAGGCATGAGTTAGTTGCGAAAGGCGTCGCTGGAGGCCATCCTCTTCCTAAGCCTCTCCCTGGCGGCGCGAGTACTGAGCGACCTGACGAGGCCTTTCCTGGTGATACTCTTCTCCTTGTCACGGAGAGAGATGATGAGATCTACGAATGCGCTGAGTATGAACTTGTGTGATTTCTTGTTGTTGAGATCGAGATAGCAGAAGAGAAGCTCTTCCATCAAGTCCCAGTCCACCTCGCTCCCTCCTAACTTGGACTCCATCATCTCCACCATCGACCTCTTGAAATCCTCCTGAGGCTCTTCAGTGTACCTCAGCACCGCGATGCACTTCTCAGGCAGCACCAAGCTGGATGATTTGGACCTCGACGAGGAAGGTCCCTCCTCCGATGTGGTATACATGCTGGCCCTACCCTCCGATGATCCAGGCGGTGGAGATAGTCTCTCTGTCCTAGGCAGTTTGGGGGAGTCGTAGACGGCCGGTCCCCATGTCCTCTCGAATCTGTGACTATAGTCATCACTGTCGTCTTCATCTGAGGAGGAGGACTGTTGTTCCCTTTTCCCCTTGCTTTTGGCATCCTCCTCCCCCTCCTCATCTCTGATGCAGAGGGATTTGAAGTTTTCCTCAAGGAAACGGTCTATGTCGGACAAGGTGGCGGCGTGACCGGGATCCTGGTAAACGTGGTCGTCGTTGAATCTAGTCTTGCTGGGGCGTCGTCTGTGTTTGAAGGAGAAGGAGAGCTTCTTGGGATGCTTACAGCCAGCAAGCACCCACTTCTTCGATGATGAGAATGAGTTCGACACTTGCAGCTTCCCTGTCTCTTTTTTTATCTTTGACAGGTAACCATGCAACGATTTCTGCAATGGGTTTGGCATATTCTTTTCCTCTGTACAAAAAACAAAAACAAATGATGATGATGATGACTAATCGATGATAAAAGCTTATATTCGCTAAGAGATTTCTTACCACTTCTAGAGATTTGAACAAAAAGATGACCTCCCCAGATATAAGATTAGGGGACTGCTCTCTAATCTGAAACTGTTCAACGCTGCTTTACGTTGAAGGTAATGTCATTAATGGGAAGTTATTCTTCTTGGATTTGTTGTTATTGTGCATGTTCCCATAAGTTTCCAGATACTGCATTCAAGTCATAGTTGAATAGTACTTACTTTCTGTTGCAATTGAAACTAATAAAAGGTAACCTTGGCAAAAAAAAAAAGAGAACAGCTGTTGTTGATTTGCGTAGCCCAACCCATCTTCTTAGGCCCAAGACGCATAAGCCCAATCGGAGCTTGTTTGCAAAGGTGCGTGTATTTGCCCCACATCTGTTGCAAGAACTTTGAACCTCAATAAACTTCCATTATTCGCATGCTTTCGTGAAAAGCATCTTTGCGTGGCAAAGACGCAGTTAACGAAGTACTAACTGTTGCGCGTCTATTTCTGGTTGAAAACTATTTCCAAACCCCCTCATGGGCCTGGGCTTGACCCATAAAAACATAGTTTTAAAATATATAAATGGTTTCAAATTATAAAACAGTAACAATATTTCTAAACAGATAACTATTACATTTAAACATATTTTGCAAATTAATAAAATACATCAAATAAATCATAATATCTATTAAATAAGATTATGCTAATATTTTATTTTTGAAAAATGATCGCCAGCAATAACAATATAAATTCTACAAAAATCGATTCGTTCTATCTACTGCAAAAACTATAAGAGCAATTTCATCATAATATTTATGAATATCTCAACAGTTAAGAAAAAAATTTATGAAAAAGAATAAGATTGTATCTCATTTGAAATATTAAGAAACCTCTTTAGAAACGCTATTTCTACGTGTTGGCTTAAAATGATCAAACATATCTAAATAATTAAAAGTTTAATTATCTAATGATGTGATATAAAAATATTTTTGTTCTGAAGGTGAAAAACTCATGAATGAGATCGCACTTAGACTCAAAGTTAGAAATGGCAAGGGCTAGAAAAAGAATGCGCACAAAAGTTTGAGATGGTATTAAATGTCCCAACTGCTTAGATTTCAACTTCAAATTGGTATATGAAATAATACGAGAAGTTTGAAATCCCGCACAAATTTTCTCGACCCCCCCCCCCAACACAAAACTAACTCGAAATACCCGTTGTATTTGTACTAATAAAAGGAGTGGGGTAGTAAGAGCAGTATCGCTCGCTTCTCACGCATCAAATCATAGTGACTTGGTAATTAACATCCACCAAACTGAAAAAGAATAAAGAGCTTTCTGCAAAAAGACCCTCACATCAACAAATGAAACAATCTACATTTCCACATTGGTACCATGAGTGCAGCCGAGAATACCTTTTAAAGCAGGTCATGTTAGTTGAACATGGATCTCTAGAGGTTATCTCTCAGCCATTTCAGGGCTCCATTTGCGACCGATCTACAGCAACAACAAAAACTGTGTCAATAACTGTGTGTTGAGAAGATGACAACATGTGCTTTAGATAAAACGACACAGCAAAAAGCTTGACAATTCACTATATAATTTTATAAAGAAGCGAAATCAAGGGCCCAATCTTTTCTTATTTGATTTACCCTGCAAAATCTTTGATGTTCTTCCACAAGTCGTTTTCTTGCTCCGGTTCTTGGCTTTCCTCCCTAACTTCATCCGTTCTGTTTTGTGAGCTAATAGTTGCACTGTTTAGAGCTGCAAAAACAAAAGGCGGCATACAGTAAGTAGATCCATCAATGTGTATGTATATAAAAATAGTCTCACATCGATGCTAGCTGCATACAATAATACCCATCAATACTGACTTATGAACAATGAGTCCCTACACATTGCAGATTTTCCTGAGTTGAAAAAATTGACAGCTTACTAGTGGATTGCTGAGGCTTAGCACGAGTTCGCAGCCGGTTGCTAGACGTATCACTCAGAGAAGCAAGTTCCTCCAGTAACTCCCGCTCTCCAGCACTGTTGGTAGAATCCAGTAAACCAATAATAAAAGACAAGGCATTAGGAGACTAATAAACCTTTGTCTGGTTTAGTTGAATTAGCATCAAGACAAGTTTAGAAGGTAAAACCTTATTTGATTTGGTATAGTAACTTTGACTGTAAACAAGTGGTCACCGCGGATAGATGGTCTATTCAGTTTTGGTGCTCCTTTCTTTGCCAGGACCAGCACATCACCAGGTTGAGTACCTGGAGGTATCTGCAGTTCAGTGTCTCCTTCTACTGTTTTCACCTAAAAAGATGTCTTGGGTTAAATCATAAGATGAATGAGGATATCAACACGTCTGCAGGGTGTACTTATTGGAAGTCCATATCACCTTAACAACCGCACCCAGTATAGCATCAAGGTAAGTGATGGAAAGAGTAGATAAGAGGTTTATGCCATCCCTTTGAATTCCACGGACATCTTCAACATCAAGATATACATACAAATCTCCTGGAGGTCCACTAATGGAAGCAAACAAAAAGAAAAACAGTGACGAAAATCAGAACCATGAAGATTGCCATTACAGAAAGAATGATTTTGTAAATGGTAATAGACAAGGGGTAATTTTCGCAACATACCCTCTGGGACCAGAATCACCTTCCCCGGCAACTCTAAGGATGCTACCTGCGCTAACACCTGGAGGAATTTTGACCTTGATACTTTTTTTAATACGCACACGTCCTTCTCCAGAGCATTTGCGGCAATTTTCCGAAATGATCTCACCATCTCCACCACAGTTTGGACATACAGAAACCTATGATATGATGAAAGAGAAAGGTGTTAATAAGCTCAGCTTTATGGAGGTAGGGGAACAGATGAAATTTCGACATCACACAAGGACCTGTGAAAACAAGCCGAATGGGGTTTGCTCAGTTCTCATAACTTGACCCCGGCCACCACAAGTGGAGCATATTCTCATCTTAGATCCAGGTTTAGCACCGGTGCCAGCACAAGCTTCGCATGTCTCCAGATGCGTAAGATCAAATTCTTTCTCAGATCCAAAAATAGCCTCCGAGAGTTGTAAGGTGATGTCATACCTAAGACCCAACGGAAGCAAAAAAAAAGAAAGTATTTTGATAAGTTTTGGGAGTTATAAAAGCTAATGCAGGTTACGAAGAGCTCCCAATGGAGATGCAGACGCAACCCTCCACTGCATAACGATTTTATTTAGTAGCTAACTTCAGCCTTTGAGGACCCTGGAGGGAAGAAAGAAGAATACTCACCGTAAATCATCACCTTTGGAAACCCTGGAGCGGCGAGTAGTTGTTCCAAAGTCAGCTTGGTCCATCCCGGGAAATCCGCCCATACTCGCACCAAAGAATGTCTCGAAGAGGTCAAAGGGATTTGTCTGCTTTTGGATCCAAGTCAAACGTCAAATACAAGAAGAGGGGGAAATCAGGTTTTAAATAAGTTAAGCAGAGAAAATGTTACCGTGTAAGTAGCGGAAGGTCCTCCTCCAACAGAAGTCTTGAGACCGGCTTCACCATATTGATCATAGAGTGCTCTCTTTTGATCATCTGATAACACCTGACAGTAATGTAGTTCAGTAAACACAAGGCAGGCAAATCTTATGAAAATGAAAATGAAAATGAAGTATGAAGAGAGAGAGAGAGAGAGAGGGCATACATACCTCATAGGCAGCACTGATTTCCTTGAACTTGTCGGTTGCGCCAGGTTCCTTGTTCACATCGGGATGATACTATAGATAGATTCGATTAGATATAGATAGGTCAGCCCAAGCTCAAGCGAATGAGGAATAAAATATAATGAGTGTACCTGACGGGCGAGGCGGCGATAGGCAGATTTAATCTCCTTGATGTTGGCAGATTTAGGCACACCCAGAGTAGCGTAGTAGTCTCCCGAAGCAGCACACACCACCACTACCGAACGCCGCCCAGAGATTCCCCTTCTTCCATAAGGTGAAGATGAAGAAGAGGAAACCGATAAGAAGCTCCTCTTGGTACCGCCTACTGAGAAACTTAAAGACGACGACGACGAAGAGAGGGACGGGGGACCATCGCCGGAGAAGTAGAGAGAAGAGGGGATGAGAGAGGGAGAGCCCAGGGCTGCTGCCATTTTTTATTTGATAGGAGCGAGGTAACACGAACGAGATTCGATTCTCAAGCCAAGGCGTGGAAGCGGAGAAGCTTAGCAACGATGGTGGTCATTTTTTTTTATGGATTTTTCAATTCTGGATTCTCTCTCTGATTCGCCTGCCTACGAGACGGTTTTCTTTTCTTTTTTTTTTGTGGTGCCAACCTCGCTCACGTGGATTTTGCTTCTTTTTTTAAGAAACAACTAGGATCGTGTCCGCGCTACGCGCGGATATTGGATGAAGTTAAAATTTATGTATGACTATAGTTGTGGCTGTTTCTGTTTCTGGTTGTTGTTAAAATAGATTTAAAGTAATTATAAGAATGAATATATGACATTGAGTTTTTTAAGATTGATTGTTCATTTTTTTATGCAAATGAAGTTGGAAGTCAATCGATAGATGTAAAAGTAGAGGGGAGTTGATGTTTTTGGTTGTGTATAGTGGTTTTCTGTAGTAATGGAAATTAAATTAACGTGTTGAAAATAAAAAATATGTAAAAGTACTTCGTAATTGAGATATTGTTTAGCATTATGGTGATTTGAATTTGGAAATAATATTTTAAAAGTGTGTTTAGGTCTTCCATTAATAAACTAATTGGAAATTTTATGAATTATATTCAAAAAGGGCTCCTTGAAAAAAACTTATGAACTAAAAAACCAGATAAATTGATCGAGAATTTAATACTAAGGTTTTGTTGTGTTACTTTCGTAGTATAACCTACCAAATCAAACTATCTCTACGCTTGATTTTGCACTTAATAGTTAAGATGTTCTGTCTGGATTTTGGACAAATGATTTCTTGGATTCCAGAGAGGGGTGATTGGGTTCGTATGTGTTCGAGAAGTCAATAAACGTACAGTAAAGTCGTAATTTTGATTTACCTCCAGCAGGTGGAGGATCATTGTGGTTTGATTTGACCATCGTGTTGAGGAAAACGACCCTTTGACGAAAGAAAGAATTAGAAAATGAGTCAGCGAAAGAGAGAGATCTTGAAATGTGGAAATCCACTGATTGAGTAACTTACACTTAATAGTTGTCTCTGCCTTTCTTCTCGTTGCAAATTTATGAGTGGAAGATGATGTGAATGTTATGTGGAGCTGAGGTTGTTAACCGGTTTGTATCAAATATGCAATGTTACTGAATTTATTCCTATATTTTGTTGATTTGTATTGATGAGACAAAAGATCTTTTTGAACTTTTAGTGCTGCCGGTGATTGTGGCAGGAGATGTGCTACTTACCTTTCTGATATTATTGTCTATCGAGAAGAATATTTAGGTATTATAATCTGTTGAAGATTTTTATATTTAATGTGATACGTTTAAAATTTGAAAGTCTTGTGTGAATTGAAATAATTAGTTATAGTCATCAAATTGAAACGAGAGAAAAAAAAAGAAACAAACAATCCGATAATAAGAGTTCATAATTTGTCTTTGTTCATTACTCTTTATTTCTGTTTTAAGGAGAAAAGTAACAAAACAACATAATAGGTTTTGAATTGCATAACCAAGATTCTGGTGCAAGAACAAACCACTATATTTTTTAAACAGACTTGATAGCTGTCTTTAATCTTTTTTTTTTGAGAAATTTAATTTTTAAATAAATATTAGGAGCTATATTAGTCTACATTTTGATCTGCGCTTCGAAAGCACGAGTTTTTTCGGTTAATAAAAATGTGATATGAATAGTATTTTTGATTATGATTTATATTATTAAGTTATTATATAAAATATTTTTTTAAAAATTATATAATTTGTCAATTCTTTTATTTGAAATTTTGTGTGTACATTCTTATCTCACAACATCATCTTTATATTTTTATGCATTAGATAAGAGTTAAATTTGTTGGCATATTTTAGACTAATATAAAAATATATATTTGCAGGGGTTACAAAATATATAGAATATAAATGTAGTTTCTAAATGTAATTAGATTTCTTTAAGTTGGACACAACCTTTATTAACTGGACATGTTCCTAACTTAATAGTATTGACTTGAATTAGTAAAACAAATAGTGATTTTTCCCATTATAGATTTTCCGGTTCATATATGTATTATTTATTGTAAAGTTCATACATATTTTTTTAATAATAGTGCATTTAAAAAACAATTGTTTGCTTCGTCGGTGGCTGCTATACATGTGTGTTACACGGTATATAATTCCAAACATAAACATTTTTAATCTATATCCCTGGATCTATATTCAATGGTCTTATTGATTATTAAGACACATTATAAATTTGAATCCATGAAGTCCAAATAAGAAGGGCAATCTTGTTATCAAAACAGATTTCAAAGATTTGTTTAAACGTTATTGGGTTATGCTGGTGTTGGGCCAAAGGATTAATATTAGTATTATTATTAGGGTTGTTAAATTCGTAATGACGTGGAGATATGATTGGATGGGAATATTTCATCATATGTGGCACTTCTAATTGAGCTCTAAATTAGTACCTTTTATATAGTAGGACTAGAGATTTTTTTCGCGCTTCGCGCGGATTGTGTCTTATAAATTTATATTATTTATAATATTATTTGTCGGTTTTTTTCTTTTACATTAACTTCTTGTTTTTCCAATGTTAGTTTTTCTTAATTTAAATTTATATGTTTATAATTTTTCATCTTTTTGTTGTAATTATATTTTTATTGATGGTTTTTTGTATGTGACATAAACTTTTTGAAATTTTAAAATAATGTTATATAGTACAATTAACACATTAAAGAAGAGAAACATATTCAAGCACATTTTACACTGATTTTATATGCATAATTTTAAACATTATATATGTATATATTATAAGTTTGAAACATGTAAATGCTTTCTAAATCTAAATACTTGTTATGAGTTTACATAACTTATCGAAAGTTTTATCTATTTTTAAATTCAAATCACAGAAAAAAATATATCAAAAAGTCAGTATAGATGGGTCTTTTGGGCTTTTAAATCAACACTGAAAAATTACATGAATCAGATAACAACAGTTTTATAAACAACTGGATAAAATTTGACTGAGCCAAAGATTTTGACACAATATGTTCTTTCTTCTTCAAATTACGAAGAGCCTATAGGCACAAGAAAAAAAATCATAATTTTTGTTTTCACTTATATAACATTTTTTATCCTTTACACACGGAGTTTATTACACTGCTATAAGCAATGGAGAACTCTATTCATATAAGATTCACATCTATGCATTTTGACAAAGAAGAATTTTAGTCATCTTTAGTTTCGGAATGGACCAACTTCAGTCATATGCACTATATTTTCTCTATGATTCAAATCTTACAATTTTAATATATGTGCAGATTTCCATGTGAAAAAGCATGCACGCCATTTATCATTCAACCTATTACTTTTTCCAAAGTAAACACTATAATCCTCGTTTGGTTAGCTCCACAAACTAATCTCTTTGGATCAGTTTACTAAAAAATATGGATACTAATGTCAGAAAAGAATATAAACACTATCAACAACAAATATTGACATAAAACTATTTGGTTCAAGGAACATATTCCACGTAATGTGTTGATATCATGGCTGGCTTTGCGGAGAAGACTGCCAACCAAGGATCGCTTGAGGCGTTGGGGGTTAAATGTCTCAGGAACGTGCGTCCTTTGTAATCTGGAAATAGAGACTCACCATCATCTCTTCTTTGAGTGCTCTTTATCTCGTTTGATATGGGAGCTTTTTGCTGCTGAAGTTTGGATTTCTCCTCCGGCTGATCTACAGTATGTTGCAGCCTAGATCAATCAACCTCGCGTCAACGCAGATGCGCATGCTACTTCAGTTATCAAGCTCTACTTTCAGTCATCTATCTACCTGCTGTGGAAAGAGCGTAATGCTCGTGTGTTCACAGCTGTCTCTTCACCTTCATCAGTCATCCTTGCCTCTCTCGACCGTATAATGCGTGACCGTCTCCTCTCTTACCCGGCAAGTTCTTCTTTCTCCTCTTCTCTACTTCTTTTTTATATTTCTTGTATAAAACCTCTTTAAGGCTTTTTTTACCTTGAGTTGTTGGTGGTTGTTTTTGTTTCATTGTTGTAATAGGTTGTTTAAAAACAACAGTGTAACCTTTCAGAAAATGATAATCTTAACATCTTACCCAAAAAAAAAAAATATATTGACTTATTTATGTGAATATATATTTTATTTTAAATCATTTTAGTGGACGAAGAAAACATCATAATTTGTACAACAAATTTTCTTAGATTCACCTCATCATACTCACCATTTTACCATTTTAATTATATAATTTTACATGAGTTTTTCATCCTCCCTGGTTATTTCTCTTTATTTATAACTACAATATAAAGTTATAAACTATATATATATTATAAATTAATATTTTATTTACCCTTGAAATCTAATGATTAAAAATAGAACATAATTCAATATAGATATATGATTCTATTAATAAATTAACAGTTACAAATATGAAATTTCTAGAAATATTAAAAGTCATATGTTAGTTAATTATCTTTTAAATGACATCTATTTCTAATTCTTTATTGATGAGAATATTTTGGCTGAGGTGGATAGTCCCAAAAGTCTTGAATTTAGTCTCTTTTATATAGTAGGATGTTTACAAAGCCCCTATAATTTTTAAGAAACAATGTTTAATTATACAAAGCCCCTATTACCGAAACACAACACATTCTTTACATATCTATCCAAGCAATTTCAAATTCAGGAAATGGAAACATGTGTCTTCTTCTTTTGATAGCACTTCTCTTTTCACATCTCTTATTGATGATGATGACATTGGTTGCCTTCTCTCCCCTGTTCCACCTTTAAAAAACATCCGGATTGAATCTTTCCGGCTTAGAGTTTCCATGTTCCACTTTCTGTATACGCAAATTTAAGCCCTAGTTCTTCACCTGCATCTGGTGTTTCACATTTCCCAAACCCACCATGTTTCAAACTTCCCAATTATTATGTGACCTCATGTGCATGTTCAGCATATATACCATTAACAAAATCCAATCAAACTCAGGACAATATTAAAAAAAAAAAAACAGTATCTCGATGGTTCCCTCCAGATTTCTCATCTTTTCCTGGTACTGAGGAATCAGTTGCTTCAAAAGCTCTAGCTGCTGTTGGTTCGACGCTCATGCTGGATTGCAACAGCACGTTTCAGCACTGCGTTGTCCTTGATTAGGGCTTCTACTTGTTGCTGCACTCTCCTGCGATTCATTTCAGCACTGCGTTGGAACACTAGTAGTAACACTACTGTAGCTAAAATGTTTTACCTCTTGGAACTTGTTTGCTACTTGTTCACGAGCACGTGCGCTTAACACCTTCGCTAAAGCTTCCAAGACAGTTGCTGAACAGACTTTGGCATCATCAGTACCAGTAGATAGGGTGTCACTTCCCTGACTAACAATGCAACCCAGTCAGAAATCTTGAGCTATTTTATCATCAGCAGAAACCAAAGAGTATAAGCTTTTCATAGCAGCTTTGAAATCACTCCCATGATCTTGACTTCTAGTGCTTTCACAAGAACTTGGAACAAAAAAGAACAATAACATTATTGCAAACCACCTACAAAAACTAAATCATGCCGCAAAACTCTGAGAGAGATACATATTAGCGTCTAACAAAGGTAAACCTAGATCTCAGTTGCTTCGCAAGTCCGACTAATATATATACAGACAGAGAGAGAGAGAGACAAACAAAAATTAAGAACAAGACATACCGTCAGTTCAAGGTGAGGAAACACAGTGCGAAGCTGATCAAGCGACAGAGGACGGAGAGGGCCAGAGTGGAGATTTCGAAGGAGAATAACATCGGAACCTCTTTGACGCCGGAGGAGATGGAGTAATGATTCGATTCTAATGTCCCTGTCAAAACAAGAAGAAGAAGATACTGTACTACGGGAAGAAGGGGAGAAGGAGCCTCCAGGTTTCCTATCTGTCTACAGTAGTTTCAGGACCTCTATTAGCCGCAGGGGCTCTTTTGTACTTTTACCTTATTCACGTTAGCTATTTGCGCGTAGTTGCACCAAACGTTTTTTTTCTTTTCTTTTTCTCACAACTTTGAACTTCATTTCTTTATTTTTTTCACAGAAATCATATCAGACAACCCGAATAGGTTTAAAACCGAACTGTGGTGAAACAAGCAGCTTGACTAGTGGCGAGCTACAAAGTAACTTTTAAGAGCATGATTAATAAAAATCTTTTAAAGTAAAATTTTTAGCGTAATATAAGATACAATCTCTTAGTTTTTAACTAAAAAAACTAAAAAAAATATATCTTTTAAAAACTAAGAGACCATATCTTATATTGCGCTAAAAACGTCATCCTAAAAAACCTATATTAATCATGCTCTAGCTAGCATGAATCACCCCATATGTATTATAATAAGATTTGAACAATTTAACTACATATAGACTGGTTACACCAATCATATTATTATTTGTCATAACCATTGATATTACATCTAGCTGGAATTTTGGAGAAATAGATAGAGATGTTGACCACGTAACTGCTTCAAAGGTTAGTTAGTCTAACTGGCTAGGCTCGACCAGAACGTACAATGGTTTCCCCTTCAGCCTACACTCCCCCTGCATCTCACACCCACAAACAAGTTTATATTAGATAGGTTGGATATCGTACAAGACGAAACGTTTCTAAATCAAATCATTACCTTGAATTTAGGCAAACCAACAACGCATGCACATTCCACAACTTCGGCCCCTGCTCGCTCTAAAGTACGTATAATTGGGCGCTTTAATTAAAAACTCGATTATTGTATACGTTTTATCTATTTTCCAAAGGCGTATATCTATTCATTCGAAAAAAATAAATGTAAAGAACAGAAAGATATTGAATTACCCAAGAGGTTAATAGAAGCGGAGAGTGTTCCACCAGTGGCAACTAAATCGTCGATGACCAGAGCTCGTTCGTGGGTTTTGACAGCCTCCATACTCATCTCTAGACGATCATTTCCATACTCAAGCTCGTAATCTTCGCTTATCACTCTCCCTTTTTAACGTTACCCACAAGCGATTAATACTTTTTTTTAATCCCAACAATACGTTTTAGTCATCTAAGACTTTATTAGTGTGTATATATAAGTAATCGCACCGGGTAATTTTCCTGGTTTACGTAGAGGAACGAACTTGGCACCTATGGCTAATGCGATGGGAGGTCCAAATATGAACCCTCTTGCCTCCACGCCTGCACAAATTAAAGTCCCGTTTTATTTGATTAATCTGTTTATTTAATCTGCACTAAACGATGTAAAAGGTTCTATTGAATCGATGGCGGAGGTCTTATAAATATGAATCCTCTCGTTTCTATTGAATTTTTAAGAGGTTAATCACTAAGACATGAACATATTTTGGAAGTGGACTCACGAGTGAGGACAATCCAATAAAGTTATTAGTCACCAACCAACCACACTAGCTAAGTTAGTATATGTGTGAGTGTAACATCATTAATCCACGAAAGTTGTCTTTTATTTATTCAGTTTTGTCATATTGGGAGATATGGTTTCGCTTTGGATTCTATCAAAAGGAGTTTGATACAATATTATGTCTTAGTAGAAAAAAAATACTAATAAATGTAATCTATGCGTTGAGGTTCAAGAAATGACATGGTAAAAATCAGAAATTATTGGACAATGGAACAAACTCTTCCATCTTTTTGTCTCCCAGTTTTGTTTCGTGTGAATGAACGTTTGTTTTGGCAAAAACTAAACAATAATTTAATAAGGAATGAAAAAGGTCAGGAAGGGAAAGATGAAACGAACCGGCAACGAGAGAGATGTTCATGTGCTTGTAACGATCCACGAAGATATCAACGACATGTTTGAAGGCAACTGGATCCAGCAACAGCGTCGTTATGTCTTGAAACATGATCCCTGCAATACGAACACGCTAGCTTGTAAACGAAAAAAAAAAACAAAAAGAGACGTACCAATCGATGGTGAAGCACGTGAAGAAATAAAACGAATAAATCTGGACCAGTCTTAGGGAAGTGAGGGATGACTCGAATGGCATCTGAGATGGTCTGTAGTCTTGGGTCTCCCTGCAACCCATTCTCCACCGCAAACATCTCTCTCTCTCGTGCGTGTCGAAGAAGGAGAAAATGAGAGAAGGGGCGTTGGGTGTATTTATAGCATTTATTTATCCCTCTTACCATTTCTCCCTCTCATTTTCTTCACCCACTCATCGTACGTCTCCATCCCAAGTTACTATTATTGCTCTTGTTTTCAAATTGTAAAAAGAAACAATAAAAATAAAACTCACTTGAAACAACCAATTGATAGTGATCATAATATCCACTATAACAATATATTATAATGCACTATATAATCAAATTTACCAGTTAATTTGAAAACAATGGATGTGAAAGGCGATGCACTATATAATCAAATTTACCAGTTAATTTGAAAACAATGGATGTGAAAGGCGTGAGCAGAGCAGGCTTGAACAGAAGTGGCCAAGCCCATGCTTCCCACCGCCAAATATTAAATAAATAATTCAGCCACGTTTTTTTTTTAAATTCAGCCTACTTGTTTATTGTACTATTGTTAACTTGACGAAGTCATGAGTTCGATCCTAAACCAGCCACATTTTTTTTGGGCTAACCAACAAATTTCTAGGACCGGCTTTGAACGTGAACCATAAAGAAGTAATTGGTTAATTAATTGAAATATGTGTTTACTTCAAATGACATGAATTCAAGTGATGTGAATCCCGTATTACCATGTATCTTTGCGTCTTCCATACACATGCATGTTAAAATATAGCATATTCCATATAACAAATTTGGTAGAAATATTATTGGGTAGCTAGAATCTTGTTAATATATAATAGATCCTGATATTGTGTAACGACTTAGGCTATTAATAGCCTGTAAATAGAACGATTCCAAACAGGGACTCTACTCATCTTTCATGGTATCAGAGCATAGGTTATACTCATCCTTCAATGCAAAATTGTGAAGAACACCAGTTTTTTTTTTAAATTTGATTTAATAATAGAGTTGTTTAACACCAAAATAAAAAGAGTTACCGGACTGGTTTAATAAGAAGGTGAAAGAGAAGGACCCACTCGAGAGTAGGGAAGATCGAAACGTACGTACGAGGGGCTATTTCCGACTGTTGAACCGCACACCTGCTCACTGTTTCTGTACATATTTTCTTCTCTTCCCACTTCTCGTCTTTAGTTTTTTTTTGTTTCTTTTTGTAATCATTACTTTGTTATAGTACATTATAGTATAAGTGGAACAATACCAAATTTTATTTGCATGTTTAGTACATTATATATTGCGTGGAGGTCCATGTTAATGGTCTCTATCTAGGCCGTTTTATAAGCAAATTGTTTCAATTAATTTTGTATTATATGTCATCAGAATAAATAGATTGGTTGCACTTAGATATTTGGTAGATATTCCGTTTGTCGTTTTCAGCTCCGCACTATTACAAAGTTCTCACCCTATCAAAGTGATAAGAGATTACATCACCATTAACAACCACTCGTTTGTTTTTCCCCATAATTATTTCCCAATAATCCCATAGGTAGGACTTGTTTATTTTAACAAAAGATAACCCAAAAGGATTACACGCAAAGGAAATAATTGAATTATTTTGTTAGCCACCTATGAGAGTATAAATCCATATAATTGTACTACTTTTAGAAAACTTTCCGTCGTATATTGAGCAACAGGATTCAAAGAAATATATCTGAAACAGACAAAGAAGCAAAATCATGATCAAAATCAGTCAGATGTGAACCAAATATGCTTTTATGATTTCATCTACTATGACACTCTTATCTTGATAAAATGACAGCACTCACAATGGTACTTCAAAAGGCCAGAGGGGAATATAAAAACAGATAAATATGTGGCCTACTCACATCCACTCGTAGAGGTTAGATCCTCGTAGGATTAGTGGGAGGTCTGATTGGCTATTTTTTTCTGGATCTTGAAAGATTTGGTTTGAAAGTAGTTGAAATGTATCATCAAATGAAAGTTCGTTGCCTAAACACGTTTAACTTAGAGTAACAAAAAAATCCAAAAGCAGCTGTTAAAAAGCTGGTGAAGTTTGAAAAAAAAAAGACAAAGGAATGCTAACCTCGCAAATATCTTTAGTGCAGTTAATTTCAAAAGAGACAGAGAAGGACACCAAATCTTGGGAGGGCAATCACTACCCAAAATTTCCCCTTGACTCTTTAGTTCACAATTTTTCTTCTTTCTTTTTTATTAGAAGGGAAAAAAGTAGATATAACGAGCTGAAAGAGAGGGACATGAACATATGACTCTGTGCTCTCTCCTCTAACAATGACATCAACTCTAGTCACATTAAGAATCAAAGATCCCCCACTTCCTCGCGTTTTTACTGTTTTCACAGATAGTGCATGTTTCTGTACAATGCTCTTTATTTTTATGTCACAGTGCTACACACAGGTCAGTGAGAATATTAGACCCACCTGCAGAGATCTATCAGTCATATCAATTTTCTAGAGTATCTCTACTGAAAATATGATGAGGGTTCTCATATAAAAACTTATAAAATCCATTGAAATACTAAAAGCATCTCTACCAGTAGGTTTTAAGTGGATATCCAAAAGATAAAATAATAAATATATAAAGAAAAGTACATATACAGTTAAGAACCATTTCTCTTACTATGACTCATGAGAATTCGTGTAGATATTTTTTGAAACGTTTTTTTTTTGTCATCTCTTTATTATTATAAAAAGCTCTAAAAGAGCCCAAACCCATTTATAAAGAAAGTCTCAAACGGAGACCCAAACCCAATTACAAAGGGGCACACAAAGCCCAGACTAGACGAGGCCCAAACGGAAAAACGCCAAAAGTTCGACAGCTCTATGCCACGTGTGAAGACGCTGGTGCGTGAAGGGACACGAGGCAAGGATGAGATTTACCGATCAAGATTTCGTCGCCGGACACGGAAGCTCCGATAACGGAAACAACCATAAACGAAAGCTTCAAAGGCCACAAACCCAGATACGGTTGAGCCAGTACCAATCATCGCTTTAAGAGAATGAGTTTCAATTGCATCGCGAAGGGAAGAAACACAGAGATAGCTCAGATCCGAACAATTCAGCAAAATCCATCTTTAAAGATAAGTGTAAGCATGAAGATGAATCGACCCATTAAAATGGGGATGAGGATGAAGCTATCCAACATTAAAAACGCAACACAAACAAAACTCCATGGAAAAGCAAAGAAAACGATGATTAACGAAAGGAAAAAACTAAAAACTAATTCGGACAATTCCGAACTATACTAGAGAAATCACCGGAGATGACGATGATTCACTAAATTTACCGGCCAAACGGTGCTGTAGAAGCCATTGTTTGCCAGAGTCGTTGCCGGACAAGATTGTGTTATGAGAACCACCCACTTGCCGGAGTCAGAAGCCGGCCAAGACGGTGCTTTGGGAGCCACCACTTGCCAGAGGCATAGCCCGAACGTCGGGAGTCAAGCACCGGTAACAACTCCGGCCAGCTTGACTGAACCTCTCTCTCTGAAGGATAAAGAAAAGAAAAGAGAGAGAGACCATTCTTGGCTTTCTCAATCATCCATCTCTGTGAAAAATTTGGAAGAGATAACAGAGAGGAGAGAGAAAGCCCTGTAAAGCCCAGCTTTTTAAAACGTTTTTGATTTTGAATGGTTTGTTTCTTTTTTATAAAAGAAATTTAAATCACAAAATTAAACAATATCAATATATTATTATTAAATAAATAAAAACTTATTTTTGGTATATTAACCTTTGAGAATGATCCAAGAGCAACTCTAACAGTTAGTTATCACCAAAATTTTAATGATTATAAATAACTAAAAAAATTAAAATACGAAAGAGAAACTGAGAAATAATATTCAGCAAAGTACTTTGGGAGAACCCACCTGATAATTAAATGTCAAATGTTTTTTATTTTTTTTATTTTCAAAAGTAAAATGTATTTAATTATTTAAACACAACTTATTAAATTTTTATTTTTTATTTTTTTAGAAACCTAAAGTGGGGTTGTTAAGGTTGCTCTAACATTACATGTGTCATTATCTTAGTGATATAATTTCTCTTTTGGTATTCAAATTTAACTACATATCCTGATTAGATAAAAATAAGATATGTTGACAAAAAACATAAAAGTAATGTATTATATTTTTAGACAGAAGTTTTTGCAATGGAACTTCACTTAAAAATAGAAATCTGATGTGCAAACCGGATATGAATGAGGACACCTCAACAAGGACACATGCAGAAATCCTCACGGTTACTTTCCCACCCATTACGAAAAGGCTCGGATGCTGTTGAGTGACCGTTTCCTCGGGTTTTACATGGTAAGGGGAACAACAGTACATAGTTCTGCTTTGTCCTTAACGATATAACGTTAGAAAATGGGATTTTGACAAATGTTTGTTGTGATAGGTTCTTGAAAAGGGATCGTGGAACTACATGTTTTATGGGGGCGAAGCACTCGGTGACATGAAATACAGCGTCAAATGTGGATACCTAAAGGAGTACTATGACGAAGAGCATCGACCCACTCATTTTTAGCAACATGGAAGAGGCTGACATAGCCGAGGGAGATCGCGAGGAAAGCTTTGGTTGACACTAATAAGCACTCAGTTGTTTTACTATGTTTTGTAACTTCCTGCATTCTGACTTGCAAATCAGAAAGAGAGGTTTACTGTGATACATTATGCAATATCCGTAAATCTTAACATCTTTAAAAATAAATTCTTGCATGCATATATGCAAATCCTTCATAGGTGTGTATTTGTCTTGCATGAGAAAATCAGATAACGATGATACTGAACATTTGAGAAAACTGACTAGAGTTATTGTGAATCTTAAATCGTTACGTTGTTAGAGCAACCTAGGGCATCTTTTAACCCAAGTGTTTATGGAGGGAGGGTGTTAACAAAAAATAATATAATAGTAGGTGAGTTTTAGAATAGGACCCACAAAATTTTAAGTAACAGCTCTTCTGCAGTCTATTTAAGCACTGTTGCGTGCATTGTTTTCAGGCTTCACTGATATGTGGCAGTCTGCGATTGGTCTATTTTTTGAAAAAAAATTAGTCGAAAAAAAAAAAAAGTTTAAGCACCTACATTATGGGTGTTAGGTCAATGGTGCTCTTATTGCATATGACTAGAAGAATTCTCAGAAAAAAAAGATTAATATTTTAATATAATTTAGCTATTTTATTGGTTCTTTGAGCAATTTTAATAATGGGGATGGTCGCATTATTTGAGTATGTTAACAATAAAATACTATTATCTTTGATGTTTATTATTATTGTATCTAACTTTTAATTTTCACAACAAAATCTTATATATTAAAACAGAAGTCACAACCTTGATTCATGTGTGATTTTTTAGAAAATGGACCATCAGTCCATCACTAGAGTTTCATTACATTTAATTGTATTATTAATGTTATTATTACGTTAAACCCCATATTATAAACAACTGTTAGTGAATGTATAAATGTATTGTATTTATTCATATACACCAAAAGTCGTGTATTATGTTTTAGTCAATACAAAATAAACGAACACACGTCATATTTGCACAACATCTAATTCATGTTTTTGTCATTTTCCTGTTTTCCACACATCTGCGTTAAACAGACTTCTATGAACATAAACAACATCGATTAATATTTACAGCATCCACAAGTTTCTTGGGTTGTAAAAAAAAATTTCTTGGGTTGTTAGCCTTTGACATGTTTCTTCTATGTATTGTCAGGTTCATATTTACACCATGATGTGCCTCAATTCATTAACCATTGATGTTATAAACTAAACGCAGTAAGCATTTGGAGAAGATGAAGATGGTGAATACTAAAATCGGATATATATATATATATATATATATATATATATATATATATATATATATATATATATATATCATAATTTATTGGCCACAAAAAAAAAATTATGTCCTACATTTAAAAGTCAATTAATTATAAGCCATATCTTTTGAAATAAATCCTCCATATCTTTCGAAACAATAACTTTGAATCTAAGCAAATATCGTTTACGATTTTTTTTTATTTTAAAAAAATTTGTTTGTACGTATATTCTATGTATCACGTGATTTCATTCCGTTAAGTAGAAACCTAAAATTATAGTTAGTTACAAAAAAAATATACCTAAAATTATAGTTCAAGGAAAATCTGTTCCAAAAACAAAAAACAAATCTGTTCAAAATATATTCTTTCATGATTTTCTATATACATATAGATACGTAAACGAGGAACATAGATGTGTACTCATATTTATATCAAGTCCATTCTTAATAGTATAAATGTTTGAATCAAGGACATGACCGCATCAGTTGCACGCGTTTGTGGATACAAATAGTTACGATTATAAACATTATTAAGAGATTTGTACGACGGGTAGAACGATTATAAACTGATGCGTTTGTGAGATACTTATGACTGCTTCAATAATATACTTTCAAACCTAACATACTAAAAACATGTATCAATATTATTTATTTAATATTCAATAGTTTATTTTACATATTTATAAATAACTAATACTAAGTGTTTAAATATTAATGTATATGAATATGGAATCATTGCATAAAAATACAAATATGTTACTAAAATTAATAATTATTTACTTTTATTACCTATAATCCGAAAGAGGTTATTACATGTAAATATTCAATAACGAGTTAAATACAAAATAATTTACATATTTGTTAAATTAAATATTTTGTATTCATCTAATATTCAAACACAAATCTAAAGGAATAAATATATAGTAAAAAGTTACAATTAAAAATGATATTATAAATTTGGTTTTAAGATAATAAACATGTAAACTATAACATTCTTAAAATGAAAATGATATACATATATTCATTTAAAAATATGGTTCAAAAATATCACATTCATAATATCATTTTTCATGTTTACACTAACCACTTTTACATTTATTTTTAATGAACGGTAAAAAACATTTATAACTCTAGGGTTAACTAATCTAGACTTAGGATTTACAATTGTTTCATGTTTACACTAACCACTTTTACATATACTTTTAATGAAAGGTAAAAAACATTTATAACCCTAGGGTTAACTAATCTAGACTTAGAGTTTACAGTTGAAGGGTGGGGTAGATTTTTGAAACGTGAAATTTAAGATTCTAATAAATATATAAAAACCTACTTTAAAAAATAAATTTTTTTAAATTAGTTTCTAAAATAATTTTCGATTTTCAAAAAGAAATTTTGAAAAAACAATTCAAAATAGAATTTAAAAAAAAGTTTGAACTTGAAAAAATATAATTAGAAAACATAAAAAAAATATTATTTTTTTATTTTTATGGGCAATTCTCTCAAATAGATATTTTTTTCAGTTTTTATCACAAAAATAGATCTCAAAAACTAAAATCACCAAAATAGCATTTTTTATTTTGAAAATAGATCATGTTTTAAAAATTGATAGACATATATATATATATATATTATAATATATATCAATTTATAATTGAAAACAAAATGTTTATATAAAAATAAATGAAAACAAAATCCGCGCGGTTGCGCGGGTCGAGATCTAGTTAATCATTAAAGCATGACATGTGTCTTATTAGCATATAGAGAGGTGTGTCTTATTAGCATATAAAGAGGTTTTTAAAACATGTTATTTAAGATACAAGTTCTAAAGTATTTGTACTTTTCTCCTGCTTTTTGATTTTTGAATTACTATTTTATAAGATATTTTGGCTAAGAAACATCTTTTGGAGGTTCTACTTTGAAATACTCTCTTCAATCTCTCTCTTCCCTTCTGATTTTTATTTATATTCACAGAAACGTCATACAAGATATCTCCACTGGAAGTGTTCCGAGTGGCTGGAATCTCAAGCAGAGGGACGCGTGGTCTGTGAGCAGATGCCACATGTAAATGGCTAACTACGTGCCATTATAGAATGGTAACTATGAGTCATGAAATAAAAGAATGATTAGAGATGTCAAACAGGTTGGTCCGTCCCGTCCCGTCCCGTACCGCTGCGGGCTTGTCATCTCGCGGGTCCAGGCGGGTCCGTCCCGCGCGGGCTGCGGTCTCCAAAAGGTCGGCCCGATCCCGTACCGCCCAAGTGCACAGTCCCTTACAAGCCATCCCGCGGGCTGGACGCGAAAGGAGTGCAGCATGTAGAATATGAAGAATGAAGTACATTTTTGAAAACCTCCAAGGACTGATGATGAAGGAGGTAATCTAAAACCATGGTAAGATGATTTAAGCTTCAAAACTCTTACATTTTGAAATGTAATAATCCAACAAATTAAAAGTAGTTTTTGGCTAGTGACTTCAATGAAAGATCTTGGACCTGATGAATAACAACTAAATGAAGTGATCTGAGATTGTGGGTTATTTTTTAATTCAACAAAATAAATAGATAATTTGATTGTTTATACATAAACAGAATCATCAAAGAGCCACAACACATGTTCTCTTTGATCACAACAACTTCTTAACTAAGTTAAAACACAAAGATCGACTTTAGACTACAAATGGCGATGGTGCTGGCACTCAAAACACAAACAAAAAAAAGAAGACAAATCAGAGACAATTCATAGAATATATAAGAACTACATGTCAGAGACAAACTCTGAGAATCTAACAGGAAAGAAAACAAAAACCACAATCGTTTTATTGCCTTAATGATCTCCACCAATTGATCAACTCTAGTCTCTCCAGGGAACAGAGGCTATATAAGATATATTGGGTTCTCCTGGAATCTGAAACCAAAAAGAAAAAATGCTTAAGGTCAACACTGTTGTTAAATGAAAGCAAAGATACAGTGAATCAAAGACATAACAATGAACACAAACAGACCCGCTTTAGACAATAAAAAACAGAACATGAAGCAAGGATGTGTTCTTCGGTTGGTACAATTACTGACTTGTACACAAAGAATGAGAACTCACTAGTGAAGAGTCTTGTCTCAAAGGGAATGCAGTCTCCTCCTTAACAAGAAGAGACGACACATCTGCAATGGTCATTTCAGTAGATATTAAACTTTTCATTTTCAGGTGAAAGGGCAACGGAAACGACGAAGCATCTAGATGCGGTACATGTGGGCCTTCCCGCGGTTGATGCGGGCCGTCCCGCTTTAGACCCGGTATCAAACAAGCCCAGTCCCGCAAGGCCCGCTTTTTTGCGGGTCATGAATCCCTAGGCCCATACCCGCCCCGCAACAAACCCTTCTGGGCCAGGCCCGCGGGACAGTACCCAGTTTGACATCTCTAAGAATGATGACTAGTTTATCAGCCTCATCCCAGTTTCTTCTTCGACTAAGCTTTAATTTCAAGCCCTTCGTCTGTCTTCTCACCCGAACACAAAACCTTCATGCCATGCAGTCTTCAAACCGGCTCAATCCTAGCCGTCTGATTGATTTCACGGTCAAAGATCTGACGGTGGACAAGCTGCGGCTCATCGAAGTTCCGGATAACGCCACTCTAGCAGACGCCTTAAACGCCATGGTAAAGCATGCTTAAATCATATTCTTTTTGTTGCATGACTGACCGGTTGAACAAGAAAGCTATTAACACCAAAGTCGTTGTTTTGTATCAAACCGATGGCAAACCGAGTAAGAGCGGTGCCCGTGGCTGCGGTACCAGGGCAGTGGTTGGGGGCTGGAGGATCCATGATAGTTGAGTCGGACAAAGAGACCGGAAGGGCAAAGAAACAGTACATAGGAATGGTGACAATGCTGGATGTTGTGGCTCACATCGCCGAAGAGGAGGAAGAGAATGGGCTTGATAAGAAAATGGCTGCTCATGTCTCTTCTGTCATTGGTCATTGCCCTGAGGGTCGAAGCTTATGGTCTCTCAACCCCAATACCAGGTAATGAATATGCATGCCTGGTGATATAAATGGAAATGATATCAATTGATGATGAAATACAGCATAATGGATTGTATGGAGATTCTGAGCAAAGGAATACACAGAGTATTGGTTCCATTGGACAGTAACGTAGAGAATACCTCAGGACCTGAGTTGGTAGAGTCAGCCTCTGCTTACACAATGCTGACTCAGATGGATCTAGTCTCCTTCTTCCTCGACCAATCATCCCATCTCCAAGCTATCCTCTCCTGCACTGTCACTGACCTCTCCGCTGTAAACGACAACGTTTTAGCCATCACTAGCAAGGTAAATTAATTAAGTTAAAGAAGTTTCATCAATTTAAACCAATCATTATAATATTCGTAGGAGGACCAAACGAAAATCCTCTGTTTTACAGGCCAGAGTAAAAGATGCAGTTAAATGCATGAGTATGGCAATGCTAAACGCCGTGCCTATCGTTGAATCCTCCAGCGATGAAGAGGATCATACACAGCTCGTGGACGTACGTGATTCTTCTTACACATTTCTACCTATCTAAGTATGTATCTGAAGAATATATATATATATATATATGTCTCTGGTGCAGGGGAAAAACCGGAGGGTGGTGGGGACTTTCTCGGCGAGTGATCTGAAGGGATGTCATTTAGCCACGTTGCGTTCTTGGTTGCCATTAAACGCGCTTGAATTCGCCGAGAACATACCAAGAACCCCTTTGTTCGCATCAGCACCTGCGAGGGAGCTCGTGACATGTCACGTGACATCTACCTTGGTTCAAGTGATCCGTATGGCCACCACGAGACGTGTACACAGAGTTTGGGTCGTGGACAAGAACGATGGGCTGCAAGGTCTCGTTTCTCTTACTGACATTATCGCTGCAGTCCGAGCCGCTATCTCTACCTCCTAATTTCGTCTTTCTCTTCTTCTATTATTGCAATCTACTTTTATTTGTTTTCCTTTCAAGAACAACTTCCACACTTCTACTTCTTTTTTTCTATGTACTAGCATGTTTTATCAATCTAGTTAACCCATTAAGAATGATTGTTTGTTCGGAATCAAAGCGAGGAATAACGAGTCTTGCTGCTTGACGGAGACGCTATCGCTCGACGGGACCTTCCATCATTTCAAACTTTCGCGAAGTTGCCTGCTGCGTTGCTTGTTATCGTGCTTAGTTCCGACTAGTCATAGATTATTGAGTCTTTATTCTTTTATCCTTCGAGGGTTTGCTTCTGGGTTTTCAAAGGATTATAGGAGTTTGGTGTAGTTTCTGGATGTTGATATGACACTCTTGTGTTTGGGTTTTAGTTTCCCTTTTATGGGTTTAGCTTCCGGGGATTTCTATGTATTCCGTCGGTTTAAGTGTTTCACCAAGTATCCTTTCAATGTTATCAATGAAAACTCTTGTGACATAAAAAAAACGAATATTTAATATATACAAGTAAATTTGTAAGATGTTCATTCCGTGCAAGCTGTGAATCTTAATCTAGTTTTCATATGTTAGGATAGGATGTAACTATATATTAAAATAATATTGTCATATTTTTTGAAATTTTTTCAAAATTTACGTATCTGTACAAAAATATTGAATTTTGGTAAATTCTTTATATATTGAAGCTTATGCTAAACTCTCTTTCATGGTATATAAGAATCATTATAATTTTTTATCAATAAATTTAGTAAAACTTCATAATACTTCTTAAATCGAGGAATAACCACTATAGAATCGCTATTTTCTTGAAAAACGAAAATAGCAAAGGTTCCAAACCTCTTTCAACATCATGTTAGTGCAGGAAGCAACTATGCATTAAAACAATATTATCATATTTTTGAGTTTTTTTCAAAATCAGTGTGTTAAATTCTTGATATACTAAAGCCTATAATCTTTGGTGTTGTTTTAAAATTTCTGACCATATTCTACATTTGTATTAATGTTTACTTAAGTCTCTTTCATGGTATATGGGAATCATTATAATTTTTTTATCAATTAATTTAATAGAACTTCATAATACTCCTTAAATCGAGGAATAACCACTATAAAATCGTTATTTTTTTGAATAACAGAGAAAACAAAGGCTACAAACCTCTTTCAACATCATCATATGTAAGTGCAGAATGCAACTATGCATTAAAACAATATTGTCATATTTTTTGAATTTTTTTCAAAATCCATGTGTTAACTATCCCTACAAAAATATTGAATTTTGGTAAATTCTTTATATAATGAAGTCTATAATCTTTAGTGTTGTTTTAAAATTTCTGACCACATTCTCCATTTGTATTAATGTATGCTAAACTCTCTTTCATGGTATATGTGAATCATTATAATTTTTTATCAGATAATTTAGTAAAACTTCATAATACTCCTTAAATCGAGCAATAACCACTATAAAATCGCTATTTTCTTGAAAAACGGAGACAACAAAGGCTCCAAACCTCTTTCAATATCATCATATGTTAGTGCAGGATGCAACTATACATTAAAACAATATTGTCATATTTTTTGAAATTTTCTCAAAATCTATGTGTTAACCCCTACAAAATATTGAATTTTGGTAATTTTTTTATATACTGAAGCATAAAATCTTTAGTGTTGTTTTAAAATTCTGACCACATTCTACGTTTGTATTAATGTATGCTAAACTCTCTTTCATGGTATATGGAAATCATTATAATTTTTTATCAATTAATTTAGTAAAACTTCATAATACTCCTTAAATTGGGGAACAACCACTATGAAACCGCTATTTTTTTGTAAAACAGAGATAACAAAGGCTTCAAACCTCTTTCAACATCATCATGTGTTAGTTCAGGATGCAACTATGCATTAAAACAATATTTTCATATTTTTTGAAATTTTCTCAAAATCTATGTGTTAATCCTACAAAAATATTGAATTTTGGTAAATTCTTTACATACTGAAACTTATAATCTTTAGAGTTATTTGAAAATTTCTGACCACATTTGACATTTGTTTTAATGTATATTAAACTCTCTTTCATTGTATATGGGAAATATTATAATTATTTATCAATTAATTTAGTAAAACTTTATAATACTCCTTAAATCGAGCAATAACCACTATAAAATCGCTATTTTCTTGTAAAACGGTGACAGCAAAAGCTCCAAACCTCTTTCAACATCATCATATGTTAGTGCAGGATGCAACTATGCATTAAAACAATATTGTCATATTTTTTGAAATTTTCTCAAAATCTATGTATTAACCCTTACAAAAATATTAAATTTTGGTAAATTATTTAATACTGAAGTCTATAATATTTAGTGTTATTTTAAAATTTCTGACCACATTCTACATTTGTATTAATGTATGCTAAACTCTCTTTCATGGTATATGAGAATCATTTTAGTTTTGTATCAATTAATTTAGGAAAATTTCATAATACTCCCTAAATCGGTGGAATAACCACTATTAAATCGTTATTTTCTTGAAAAAATGGAGACATCAAAGGCTGTAAACCTCTTTTAACATTATCATATGTTAGTGCAGGATGCAACTATGCATTAAAACAATATTGTCATAATTTTGAAATTTTCTCAAAATCTATGTATTGAAGCCTATAATGAAGCCTATAATCTTTAGTAAAAGTTATTGAAATTTGGTAAATTTTTTATATATTGAATCCTATAATCTTTAGTGTTGTTTTAAAACTTCTGACCACATTCTACATTTGTATTAATGTATTCTAAACTCTCTTTCATGGTATATGAGAATTATTCTAATATTATATCAACTAATTTAGTAAAACTTCATAATACTCATTAAATCGAGGAATAACCACTATAAAAACGCTATTTTCTTGAAAAACGGAGACAACAAATGCTCTAAACCTCTTTCAACATCATCATATGTAAGTGAAATATGCGACTATGCATTAAAACAATATTGTCATATTTTTTGAAATTTTCTTAAAATCTATGTGTTAACCCTTACAAAAATATTGGATTTTGGTAAATGCTTTATATGCTGAAGCCTATAATCTTTAGTGTTCTTTTAAAATTTCTAACCACATTCTACATTTGTATTAATGTATGGTAAACTCTCTTTCATTGGATATGAAAATCATTATAATTTTTTATCAATTAATTTAGTAAAACTTAATAATACTCCCTAAATCGGTAGAATAACCACTATTAAATCTCTATTTTCTTGGAAAACGGAGACAACAAAGGCTCCAAACCTCTTTCAACATCATCATATCATGTTGGTGCAGGATGCAACTATGCATTAAAAAAATATTTTTATATTTTTTGAAATTTTTTCAAAATCTATGTATTAACCTCTACAAAAATATTGAATTTTGGTAAATGCTTTATATGATGTCTATCATCTTTAGTGTTGTTTTAAAATTTCTGACCACATTCTACATATTAATGTATTCTAAACTCTCTTTCGTAGTATATAGGAATCATTATAATATTTTATCAATTAATTTAGTAAAGCTTAATAATACTCCCAAAATCGGTGGAATAACCACTATTGAATAGCTATTTTCATGAAAAACGGAGACAATAAAGGCTCCAAACCTCTTTCAACATCATCACATGTTAGTGAAGGATGCAATTATGCATTAAAAACATATTTTTTTATTTTTTGAAATTTTTCTCAAAATCTATGTGTTAACCCCTACGACAATATTAAATTTTGGTAAATGATTTATATATTGATGCCTATAATCTTTAGTGTTGTTTTAAAATTTCTAACTACATTCTACATTTGTATTAATGTATGCTAAACTCTTTTTCATAGTACATGAGCATCGTTCAATTTTTTTTTATTAATTAATTTAGTAAAATTTCATATACTCTCTAAATTAGTGAAATAACTATTATAAAATCGTTATTCTCTAGAGAAATGAGGACAACAAGGGTTCAAAACCTCTTTGACCGTCATTATATACTAGTACAGAATGCAACTATTCATTAAAACAATATTGTCATATTTTTTGAATTTTTCTCAAAATCTATGTGTTAACCTCTACGAAAATATTGAGTTTTACGTTAAACGCTCTATAATGTTGTTGATGTCTTTTCGTTCGATTCTTTCTTATTCATATTGAATATATTCACGAGTCTTCTAGAAATATTTTATGTTTCTCTTTTACTTTCTTGTTATGATCTAATGTATTTACAAGTATTAATATCTTCCGATTTCAACAATCTTTTTCTTTCTAATCTACAAATTAAAAATGAGGAGAGCTATTTTTACTTCGAAATACACTAGTAGATCATATATGCATTAAGAAAATCACTTTATGGAATAATATGGTATTTTGCTTGAAGTTTAATATTAATTAAGTTATTTTGTTTAAAATTTTATATTTTAATATAATATTTTATTAATTAATATTGTTGTAATATGTTTATATATGTACTAGTTATTTACAAAAGTTTTATGAAATCAAATTAGTTATGACAAATATAAAGACCATATTATAAAATACAAATAGTTCTGAAGTTAAGTTTAAGTTTTGTTTTTGGAAAAAAATACCTTTAAACTTCATATATAGAATTTTGAAAATTTAAAAATAGAGTTATTTTTTTGAGATGCTCTTGTGTCTTTTCCATATGAACATCTCAAAGGATAATTTGTAAAGAAAAAACAAACGTGGATAACTAAATAAACGTGGATCTGCACGCGGTTACTTACACAAGTTGTCTACAATGGTGATGAAGCGAGTAATAAGAAAAGAAGAGGTGTACTTCATCTCCAAGTCTCCTCTGCTTCTAGAATAGAATAATATAAGTAAACTTTCCACGTCCCTTCTTCCCAACTAAACTGAGTTACTATATAGATAAATAATCTAATGAGATCTTCTTTCCTTTGGTAAAAACTAAAAAGCAAAGCAATGAATAATCTGCCAGAGGACTGCATCGCTAAGATCCTTTCCTTGACTTCGCCTCGAGACGTTTGCCGATCATCGGCTGTCTCCAGGTGCTTCAGATCCGCCGCAGACTCCGACCATGTCTGGAACCACTTCTTACCTTCCGAGTTCCCCGAGGACTTTAGGGCACCTGAGGGTCTTCCCACCAAGAAACACCTCTTCTTCTCCCTCGTCCATAACCCTCTCCTTCTCCACGGCTCCCAACTGGTAAACCTTCTTCTTCTTCTTCTTTAGTTTCTCCCTTCTTTTAAACAATCTTAGTAATTGTGGTTCCAAATTCGATCAGATCCGTGTTACTAATTTGCTCTGATATCAACTCGGCTAACCTGTGTAGTGTAGAAAGTATAGTATGCTCTAGTCAACGTGGTATTGTATCAAGGGATTTGATATTTATCATCATGAGATTTATATATGTACTGTACTGTATATATATATTTTAGTTCCCAAAATTGAAAAAGGTCTGTTCTGTTCAGGCAAAATGTGGATCTACTTCCTAGTAGTCAGACACCCTAACTTATAAATCATTCTTTCTGGATCTATCATGTTTTGACCTGACCGCATTAATTATGTGATCCAAAACAGAGCTTTTCGCTGGAGAGAAGTACTGGTAACAAGTGCTACATGATGGCTGCTAGGGCCTTGAATATTACTTGGGGACATGATCAAAGATACTGGCAGTGGATCTCTCTTCCTGATGCCAGGTCTACACGCTGCCCTCAAGGCCCCCTTTTCTGCGTTGCTTCATTTTCTTAACATTTTTCATCAAAACGTCTTTTGTTTTTCACTTACAGGTTCAAAGAAGTGGCTGCGCTTAAAATGGTATGGTGGCTTGACATCACTGGAAAAATCAACATATCCCTTCTCTCTGACAACACCCTCTACGCCGCTTACCTTGTCTTTAGGTGGAACCTTGATCCCTACGGTTTTCGCCAGCCCGTAGAGGCATCCCTTGTTTTGGCTGGCACCGAGCATGATGATGTCCAGCCTTCCATGGTCAGTCTCATGCAGAATCCGGGGAGCGAACAAGGTCAGCGCGCTGAGCTGAGAAGCGACGACTGGTACGAGGTGCAGTTGGGACACTTCTTCAAAAGGAGAGGAGATATGGGTGAAATAGAGATGAGCCTCAAGGAGACAAAGAGGCCTTTTGAGAAGAAAGGTCTTATCGTCCATGGAATTGAGATTAGGCCAGTACTGCCCTAATCATATCCTGCTGCTAATTATACCTTTTGCTGTTTGCAGTTGTTGTGTTATCTTCTTTTCCCCTGCTTCTTTGTCTTGTTTTTTTTTCTTTTCTATATTGATGCAGAAGAACAATTGTACTTCAGTTTGATGGTTGCATTGTTATTAAGAATAATTGACTACTACCTTGTGGCAAAGTCAGCTCTTTCCATGTCTGTAATGAACTCTGTTTCGGGAGTGTAGCTTCCGATTTAGTAATGCAATGCTTGTTTGACCAAAAAGAAAAAAAAGACTACTACCGTGAAGCTTTTTCCAGATTAGGACTACTAATTTATGTTTGAGTTTGTTTTAGTTTGAAATAATTTATATACAGCAGGATTAAAACTACAACTAGATCTCGACCTGCGTAACTGTGCGTGTTTTTGTTTTCATTTATTTTTATATAAACATTTTGTTTTCAATTCTAAATTGGTATATATTATAATATATATATGTGTCTATCAATTTTTAAAACATAATAAGTTTACGGTGTATTTTTTCATCGAATAGATTGTTTCAAACTTTCACATGTATTTGTATCTTCTTCTATATATACATTTTCGGATTATTATTTCATTATTAAAATCGTAACTATATATATAAAGATTAGTAAAATATTGTTTTATTGTCATATTCAAAAATATTATAACATTTCACAAATTTAGAAAGTTTTCTAAAAAATAAACTTTTCGCTTCATAGATTTATATTATCGAGTAAATAGTTAAACATATAGTTTTTGTTTAATTTTTAAAATAAAATATATAGTTTAAAATTTGTTTTCATTGGTTTAAGATGGTAAAGATTAATCAATGTTAGATAATACGATTTTTGTTATTTAAAAAAAAATCTTTATAATTTTAAAAATTAACATCGACAAATATTTAAATATTAACATATGGAGGTATAGTATTACAACATTAAATTATATCTATTTAATTTATACTATTTATAAATCCAATGGATCATCTATTGTTTAAATTCAATTATTGATAGTCCAATAAAAAATTCTGGTAGTTCCAAAATTTAAATAATAAGATTAGAGATTAAATGTAATATGACTTTCTAGGAATATGTCCATTAGGTCCATTTTTTTAAAAAAAAATCACACATAAATCAAAGTTGTGACTTCTATTTTAATATATAAGATAGTTAAAATAATTATCCCGAGAAGGAAACTAATTTCAAAGATGTTAGAAGAACACATCATACAAAATACCTTAGTATGTCAACTGAACAATACTTTACTTTTGGCCCCCAAACAATATTGTATTTAAAATCATGTTTTTATATGAACTGTTAAACTCAGTATCATTTATGCAGCATCGTCTGCGAGTCTCACGAACATTATATGCATGATGTAGTAGTAATGGTGTCGTGCTGATATAATACATGGATCTAATCGGAGAAAGTCGAATGCACATGCCCTGACTATCTTTTATCATAGTGATGGAGGTTAGGGACCGACCTTGGAAACGCGTTGATTGTGTGTTGATATCGTTTTATCTTGTTCGTAGTCAATCGGGTCAGATAGAATGTTGGACTTACATCCAAATTAGCTAAAATTAGATACTAATTTCTTGAAACAATCCTGATTCGAAATTCAGGTATAGTTTCTACCTAATCAGATATTTCAACGAAATATAGTATCTCTAAACCAACAAAAACAAATATTAATAAAATATCCCATTCTCGTTTGTTAACATTCACAGACATAACCCGATTGACAAAAAAAAAAAACATTCACAGACATAACCCATGCAGCCATCCATTGTAGACAACTACTTTTTTTTAACAAAATAGAGCTTAATATAATTAAATTTCTGCAAGTCATCTCTCAATTATTATGTGTTCCAAATAAGGATATATATATATATATATATATATATATATATATATATATCATCCCTCTCTATCTTATGCATTTTATATAACAATTATTTATTTAGGCTTCTTATTATTTTTAACCATTAATTTATATCATAAAATAAAATTATTTTGAGAAAACATGTATCTGCTATTGACATTTGGTGCATACACATTTTTTTACCATGAAAAAAGTAGGATACTGAAAAATTAAAAGACAATGCATTGGACTAATTAACAAGTAATAATATATATATATATAAATGCTGATCAGAAAGCTCTTAAGCTCTTTTTGGTCAAATGGGTCAGATGCTTCTTTGTAACACATGATTTTGCTTAAAGCTTTCCAAAAATCGTTATCATACAAAAATAATTGATTTGAAAGACAGTATGCTATTTTAAAGTATTCTATGAGATTGCAAGGATTATGTTATCTTTAATGATGTGTATAGTGGGAATTTTTTCCCGATGCGAGCCAGTTGATGGGTAATTTGGTAACATGCATATAGATACACGGAAACAATGTGTATCATCATAGTCGGTCGTGCATGGGAAAACACACATGTTACACGGGTTTATTTCGTTTCCGTTTCACGGTTTCAGTACCGATATTTTTTAGAAACTTAATTGACAAACTAGCTGGCCATGGACCCTTATGTAAGGTTCATATTATTATGCATAAATAAAATAATATAGAATATAAAAATATCAACGACTAGATCTGAGAAGATTTGGTGAGGCTGTAAGCTTTAACTTATAAAAGCTAATATGCATTCCACGGCTCCATTCTTTTTGATCAACCAACATTTAGTTACTTGTTATTCTAATTTTAAGCGTTATAAAAAACGAGATCTATATGATTTGTGGAGTTAACTACTTATAAAAGAGAATCAATAATGTGTACGTTGATGCCCCACACGATACCCTAATGGCTTTATTAGTATTTTAATACTAAATATAGAAACAAAAGGCATCCTTTTGATCTGTACTAATCGATTAATCGCCTTACGATATGTTCGGAATAATGTCAGATCGGAAAAAAGGAGAGAAGGAGAAACAGTGACTGGAAAGGAAGAAGTAATGTTGCCGAAGACCGTCCAACAAGAATCTTGAAAATACGCACAAGCGTATACATGTGATAACTAAAAAATAAAGAAAAAAACAATAAAATGTTCAAGATACATTAATTTAAAATTAGTTATTTTATTAAAATATAGCTAAATACATAATAAATCTAAAATATTAAAATACTTTTTTAAATAATATACTTTTTAATTTTATTTCTGCGTATAGAAATACATAGTAAAACTTTAAATAAGTATGTATAAGCAAATTGAAAGAAACCGAAGAAAGATATTGCTCATCATCCTCATATCATATGTCACTCGAATTGTATCTTGCATGAACATACGCGATGGTAGTACGTTGATATGTTAAGTGAAGAAAAGAGGGGCGAAATTGCGAAGCGCATCTACGTACTTGATAAAAGTTCAAGCTACTAGTCATCGACACGTGGCACTTTAACATTTGCTGAAACTGTAAAAACTCCTAAATAAGATTCTATCTCCGTGTCGTCTTGTCCTTATAAATCTTGCACTCGTTGTCTTCCTTATCCCCCAACTCTCACTTGTCTTATAAGTATCAAAACTCAAAAGCTTTACAAAGCATATCATCACATCAGCAAACTCAGAATCGGAGTTTGAGTTTCTAATTTGGAACCAATCAGCAATCGGAGAAAAATGAAGGGTGGTTTGCTAGTGGACAATAAATTTAGTCACGGGCAAGACAAGAACCTGACTGTTCGGAAAACTTCTCTCTTTTTCGCCGGAGATGGTTTCACGGTTTACGACTGCAAGGGCACTTTGGTCTTTCGGGTGGACTCTTACGGTGGTCCCAACAACCGCGACACCGATGAGGTTGTCCTCATGGACGCTCACGGTCGCTGTCTCCTAACCCTCCGACGAAAGGTACCTACCTACCTACCTACCTACCTCCTTTTATAAATAAAATACTATAATAAGTAGTCGGATACAGTGGTGTTCTAACTCTGGTTTTTTCTTTCTAAACGATGAAACAGAGGCCGAGTTTGCGACGGAGATGGGAGGGGTATCTCGGGGAGAGAACAGACGGTCAAAAACCGATCTTCGGAGTGAGGAGATCGTCGATGATCGGGAGGAACAGCGTGACGGTGGAGGTTTACGCGGAGTACGAATGCAACGAGTACTTGATCGAAGGAAATTTCGGGCAAAGGAGCTGCACCGTGGTGGAGGCGGAGACGAGGCGGAAGGTGGCGGAGATACGTCGTAAAGTGGATGCGTCAACGAACGTGATGCTTGGGAAAGACGTTTTCTCGTTGAACGTGAAGGCCGGTTTTGATGGAGCCTTTGCCATGGGATTGGTCCTTGTGCTTGATCAAATCTACGGTGACGATTACGTCGAAGTTGGTGAAGAACAGGTGCACCCTTACGCAGAAGATCATTATTAATTTCTTCTTTTCTTTTCTTTTTGGGTGGGAACCAAAAACGAGTGGAAATAATACTAATATCTATCTAGTTGTGAGCTTCTGTCGGCTTGAAAGGAACGATCTGGACAAATATTTCTCGTCTGTCACTTGCTGTGAATGAATTTTATTTGAATTACTCTAAGTTGCAGCTGTTTAATTCGGATAACAAAAGGTTTTAAATGGCTTAAGAAAAGAGTTGGTTGGTGATAAAAAAAACTTTTTTGTCAATTTAATTCCCTTTTTCTTGGTGAGGTAGGCAAAAAGTTATATGTCCTCTCGAACGAGTTCAGAATTTGCATTAGTCAAAATACGAAGCTATTACCCATAAAGGATGTGTCACATCTACTTTTTCTTTCAATAGACATTGGCCATAGGACGGTTCAACTATATTCCAAATCCATGGGAAACAGGGATAAAGTTAGAGCACCCGCAATGGTGTTACTCTAAGGGGAGTCCTTAGAAAAAGTGTATTTTGATTTTTTAAGTATTATTATTTATTTTTTCTTTTTTAAATAAAAAAAATAAATATCAACCAATTGCGGGTCGCCACATGTCGTCGGGACCCGCAAATAGTGCAAGGATTCACTAAGAAAGAGTCCTTATTTAGGAATTTTAAGGATTGAATCCTTAGCTTTTGGTGGGGTCTACCGATTATTTAATTATTTTTTTCCTAAGGACTTCCCCTTAAGGATTCCCATTGCGGATGCTCTTATATACTACTAGATATGATTAATTAGATTGGAACTTTCGATTTCTGACAAAAATTAATGTCACAGTTAACCATAAAATGAAATTTATGGTACTATATAATATAATAAAATATTATAAATTATTGTTTTGAATATTTTAAAATTATGAAAACGCTCTAAAATATTTTATTTTAAGATGTTTTATGATTTTTCAGATATTTGGAACTAGTTTTATGTATGTACATTTAAGTTTTAAAAAAAAAACATGTCGAGAACTCTGCAATTGGGATATTCTCATATTTTATGAATTTGAAGTTATGGAGTCTGATATGGAGTTATGGAGTCTGTTATTTCTCTCCCACCATAAGGAATAGCAATTATTTGTGCGGCCAATCGGCGGAGAGTGGACGGGGAACTTATTTCGTGTCCCTACGTCATTGGACCGAGGCCCTCCTTATGGCACAGACTGACAGAAGCGTTGGAGGTTTCTTATGCCAGTCATACACCAGTGGCCAATACTCATGCGAAGTCCAAATTCATACTTAATATCCCGCCAAACACATAAAGTGCAGTATGTAAATTAACGGTCAAACTCTTAAAAACAAGTTCTTAAAGGTAAAATAATACTATTTTAATTTTTTTTGTTTAAATCATAAAAATGAAATGCCTAAAACTATTGATGTATTGAGAGGTGGGAAGAGCATGTTACAGAGAGTTTCTTCAAAACTATTGTTGGGTTTCTTAAATATATTTTTTTATTTCTTTTTTTTAGTCTTTAGAAACTCAGTCACAATCTCCAATTGGACATGTTCTAAATGGTTTTTAGTCTTTGTACAACAGAGGTTTGTACGGGAAAGCAACACCTACTCTTCTTTAACCAATTTAATCCTTTCTTATTCATTATGACGAATATACAGTCGTTTAGATAGAAAAGAGATAAGGATTACAGATTATTCTACTTTAGTCTTCAATGTTTTGTAAATGTTAAGCAAGAAAATATTAAGTCTTAAAACTTGTCATTGTCTTTCTCTCACATCTTAATCACTTAACGACAAAAAAAATCAATATTATTAATTCAGGATCACTCCTATTATTTACCCTCAACTTTCTCTGAAATATTACTTCTTTTGTCATTGGACCTACTTTTTTTTTTAAAGTAATTATTTCACAACTGCTTCTAATTATATATTAACTCTAACCACGTTCATTTTTTTATAATCTAAGCAGTTACCTTTCTTCCCACTTCTAATTATTAATTTACGTAACTGCTTCTAATTATTAATCTTCTCTATTAAAAGAGAAGTATCATTTTTATCTACCATAAAAAAAGTCATACTAATCTTATTAGGTCCATTTCATTAATTATATTTATTTAATTATTTACATTAATCTATTAAATATATAAAAATATTAGTAATAAATCAATTTTAACTGTAAATTTAAATATTATTTTTAGTTATAACAAAATGTTGAGAAAAATATAACAAAATCTTTTTAAAATTTTAAAATATTTTATTTAAATTAATACCATTTATTAATTTTGTAATTAATAATATATACTATTATACATTAATTTAAATAAGATTTTACTATAAAACAAAATAAAATAAAAGTGTATACTTTTTTTCAAATTTTATAATTATATTCTATATCTTCTTTATTAAAAGAAATATCATAAAAAATTCATACTAGGTCTATTTCAAAATTACCAATCTTCGGGGGACATTTGGGCAGCTTGTTGGAAATAAGAGTGTGCTCTTTTACGATCACCATGGTTATGCAAAATGAGATCCGCGTACAGCGAGAGAACGTTTCCATCGTTGGTGCTCCCTAAAATTGCTCTTTCACAGTACTCTTCTGCTCTCTTCATGTCTCCTCTCACCTGTTCATGTATACATAAATCAAATATACACGTATATATATACATAAATACATATTTTATCAAAGATGGAGTGTATTTTTTTTGTCCACTGATTGAGTATTGTTTTTTTTTTGTAGAGAGTATTGTTTACTCTCTATATTCCCTGAAAACTTTTTTTAACACCTATATTCCCTGAAACTAAACATATTTTTTATTTTGTTAATATCTATGCAATACATATTTTACACGTGGATGGTTTCTACTAAAATATCTTGTAATAAAAGGATAAGAAATACCCTTTTTTTTTAAGTTCTTGACCAAATTTATACTCAACTTATTACCTCTTTCAAGAACTTGGCGTAGTTTCCGGTCAAAATAGAGTTTCCAGGATTCAAGTTGATCATCTCGCGGTAATACACATCGGTGGCGTCCTCACTTCCACCGCCGTCAACGCCGCTTCCACCGACACCGCCTCCCGTACATATCTTGCCACCGCTGCTTCCCATACCGTCACTACCACCACTCACAAGAGTCTCCAGACGATCATCATCATCACAAACCTTCTCTCCTTGTCCAGAGCTCGAGAATAGCCTCTCCATTAAAAAGGTCGACGAAGGATCCAAAATCTTTTTCCGGTAAACTGTTCCATGGGAACTTTCATCTAAAGATGACCTGCGTTGCCTGCGTGATATTACGTCATTGCCGTCGTTTTCCTTGTTACTTGATTTATGAACACTCTCCTTGTGCACACAGAGAGTTTGGTGCAACAGCTCCCCTGTGTGTCTGTCTATGGACTTTGAAGAGAGAATAGACAACGATCTGTTTCGGCGTTGGAGCTGTGACTCGGGCTCCGGAGATGATTCTCTCGAGCAGTGTTGTGGAAGCCACGAGTTCAGTATCGGAGCAGATGTGCTTCTCAATAACATGATGATCACTCTGTTAATTGTTTTATATTAAAAACTCCATTAAACTAAAACCGTTTATGTCTATTGATAATATGGAGTCTAGTAGGGGTCTTATATAATGGTAAGAGCCGCATAATTAATTTAGATGACTGTAAATGATAAATGTATATATTATTGGTCTCAAGTCGACACCAGCCAAGAGAAAAACAATGAGAAATTATAATTCTAACGGGACCATAGATTGATAGATAAAGATCGCAGAAAACCCTTGGCCTCTGATACTTTGACACGTTGACCATAACCACATGGGCAAGTGTGGAACCCACGTCCCACCCTTTTGTCCCCATCAGTACATAGTTTCTTACAGAAAAACTGACGGTGCTGGGTGAAGCAAGAGATAGAAACAAATGCTAAAAGTAACTGTCAGCTACAGTGTTAATCTCAGATCGAGACAATGCTCGACACGTTTTTCAGATTTTAGCTGACGAATGGAGACGTTATACGGCAAGCAGTGAGAGATCTGAGTGCTTCACATTCATCATCACTCTCATGCTTGATCAACTGGCGGGGCTCGGTTTCTTTTGTCACGCTATGATATTCAGGGTATTCAGTAGATAATAACGTTTTAAGGGTTTCTCTGGAAGCTTTGAAGAAGAAAAAGATACGCGCCTGATCATCCACTATGTACGTACGTTTCTGATCATTTATAGATGCCAGTACGTGCTAAATAATTGAATGATTTAGAATGTTAATACAAAATTAATTTTTCAATATGATTGGTCCTATATACCTAATATCTTGATTTTGGTAGGTGGTGGTGCATGTAAAAAGACTTGAAAGAATTGATTACAAAAGTATACTTACTTTCCGCCTAAATAAAAATTTCACAATTAAACTTGTTTTAGCTAAAGTAGTTGAATGATGAATAAATCTAAAAGAATTCAATATCATGAGTACAAAACTAAAACACAAGAAAAAGAATGCAGCGACTGTATAATTAATAAATAAATATTTTGAATGCACAGCCTATTACATAAGGTATTACTTACAAGTTGAGTTTAACATGATTACCAAAAAGGAAAAATCATTCAAGTTGAGAGAATAGACGGGGGACCTAGCTATGGATGGATGGTCAGAGGGTAACAACTAACAACAAAGGTACAAGGAAGAATAATTCAGTTGCAAATTCAAATTGGTATAAACGTTGAATTCATGACCTCCGCTAGCATGTTTAATGGACAAAAAATAGTGCCAAATATAAATCATAATCTCCAGGGCCGGTCCTAATTTAGGGATTTGTGGCAATGTTTATATGATTTTTATTTTTACAAATTTAAGGGTTTAAAAAAAATTTGGGAGCTTATGTCTGTGTAATTTGCTATAAAAATTTTGGCTATACGTTGCAAGTTTGAGAATCGTAAGGGTTTTGGAATGACTGAAACTGTGATACGATGATGAGTGTCAGTGTGCTGTCTTTGGTCTCTTGAGATACTCATATAAGCAAACACTATTTTCGTAGTTTCTTTGGTCTCTCATTAGTTTCAGATACTTGATGTTTTTCTTGGTATGGAGATCAAGTTGTTGACTCATTGCATTTTTTTAAATGGCCCGTTTTGATCATGAACCAATGGGAGTTAGATTGTAGAAAAACGTTGTTTCGAAAGATTAAATTGTTTTCACACAAAAAAAAGATTGAATTGTGAATTCTTTGGATAACATGGGCACGTCGTTGTCGAGGTTGATTGATCTTAAAGACAGAGGTGGATGGGCTCAGATTAATCACACGGTCTTACAGCTTTCCATTTTTCTGAGCCTAGCCCTAACACAGAATACGTTATCCTCTTTGTGTTAAAAAATAATAAATCATACAAGGCCTAGTGGGCCGTTAAGTTCCCATATTATATCTTTCTTTTCTACTTTACGAGCCCAACTCGAATATGTTCTCATCCAGGGGGGAGCCACAATCAATTATGGTGGTCCACTGATATATAAACAGAAAGAAAGACATTAAATACAAAAAAAACATTCAATATCAATATTTTGGCAAGGTTGCAGAAGTTAGACAGTCAAAGGTTAGTTAGTACATTTTGGTATATGTATTGATTTGTTCATCCAGCCATTTCTTTGGGAAGCTTCATTTTTGTTTGAATCTGGATAATAACTTTTATTAATTACCATAAATTGTATTTAGGTAAATGATATTTGATATTTAATATCGTTACAATTAGGTTTCTCAAAACATATACCTATGTAACTTTGTAAAAAATATTAACTGAACAAGTTAAAAAAAATTAAAATTGGCTACTTACTATTTTTTTTACTAATATCAACATCTAGTTTAAAAACAAAAAAGTTGATACCAAATGATTTGCATTAAAATAAAATATGTACATAAGTAAAAAAGTAATATAATTTTATATAATTTTACAAAAGTTAAAAACATGGCGCTGAGTTTATATATTAAGCTAATTAATCATTTTCAAAACTCATACACTTAATTTATTGCGGTAAGTAAAATACGAGTGTGACTAATATTTTTTTCTCAAAAAAGCTATTACTAGTTGGATGTAAATAAAATAATAAAAAATGTATAGGAGTATTGAATTGTTGTCTGGTATTTTGGCTATTACTCCCTCCGTTCCTATAAGATGTATGTTCTGAAAAAAAAATTTGTTTCAAAAAGATACATTTTTTACCTTTTCAATGTATGATTTTATGAAAAATTATAAGTTTCAAAAAATTAATGGTGTTTATTGAATTTCTATTGGCTAAAAGTTATGAATAGATGTTATTTACAAAAAACAATGCATATTTAATGAGTTTTTTTAATATATGTAAAAAGTCTAGAATATGCATCTTTTAAAAACAGAGGAAGTATTTAATAAGATCAGTTAAAAAATCTATACAAAATAAGATTTTCTAGAGTTTTTTTTTAAATAACATTTATTATTAAATATATTAAATTTATACTCCCTCCGTTCCCGAAAGTAAGATTTTCTAGAGTTTATTTTTGTTCTACAAAATAAGATTTTCTTTATTTTTAAGGTATTTTTGTATACTTTTGAGAAACATTAGTTGTGAATATTTGAATTGATTAAATTTTATTGGTAGATATTTATTGGAAAGTGTATTGAAAAATAAATTGTAAACTAAATTGTAAACATTTATTATATTTTTAATAAACGTGAAAACTTTTTTTTCTTTTGAAAAACGTGAAAACTCTTGGAAATCTTACATTCGGTTACATTCGGGAACATAGGGAGTACTATCTAAGCTTCTTAAAATGAGATATATTATTATTTTCAGTTTACCATTTGTTCGACCATTTCCCAAAGTATTATATAAAGAAAACATTAGTAAAATACTAATGGAAGTAATAATATTCTCTTAAAAAAATTGACTAGTATAAGCACAATATAATTTATGTTAAAATGTATGATATATATATGTGTGAGTAATAAATACGTAGTTTTGACTATTGTGAACGCCATATTAAATATATAAAATCAAATTAAAATTCTTGTGAAATATTTAAAAGATTCATATTTAAAGTACAATAACTGTAATTGGATTCATTTGTTTAATAAATAATAAGAAAGAGTGAGATTTGCATAGTTGTTTTTTTCCTTTTATCAGTTGTTAGTTAGTTTGATAAGAAGATACATTTTCTTGAAAAGATATACAGCTATTTTCAAATTGTTTACAAAAAAAAAAAAAAAAGTGATTTCTTTGCTTCTGGTCATCCCATTGTAGGGAAACTCCATAATTGTCAACAAAGAAAAGACAATTTTGGTTGTCACTGGCAAAAAGGAAAGAGAGGAAAGGGTGGAGACTGGAGAGAAAGAGAGGGGTAGGATGGTAAATTGGAACAGACGGAGGCACCTTATAAAAGGAAGACAGAAATCACACAAACAGGCACCATCTTCACAGCTTCAGACGAAACTCTTTCTTGAGGGAAAGAAAAATCAATAATTAATCCGAGGTTAAGGTAAAAATCAATATTATTTAGGTTTCTCGCTCGTGTTTTTACTTGTGTCATCATTCGATCTGATGAAGGGGGTGATTGGTAGTTGCTGTAGGTGCTGTCCACAGCCCTATTTATTTCCACAGCACCAAATTCAGAGCAATCAAGCTTTAAATTTTTTTTTGAAACCACATCTCTTAAAATATCCTACAGCTGTACAAGTGCTCTGCAGAGCCAAATATCCAAAGCAATTTTTTAATGCTTCAATAAAATTCTACAGCAATAAAATCTAAAGCCACAGCAAAAAGTCTACAGATTTTTTTCTACAGCAAAATATTTAAAGCTACAGCCATTACCAATCGGACCCGAAATTGTGTACTTTGTGGGTCTGATCAGAAAATGATAATCTTTGGTTAGATTACTATCATCCAAGCGTAAAATCCGTTTTCGGTCAGAATTGTGATTCTGAATAAGAATGCGGTGGTGATGTCGTTAATGAGAGATGATCATCCGAAAACAATTTATTACTGGTTTTTTGTTTGGGTGATAAAAGTGTTTTATTTCAATTATTTAGTTCATCCAACCGTGCTGTTGTATTTGATTCATGAAATTTGCTTCTTCTTTTTTGCTTAAACATATCTGTGTAGAAGATTGATTCGAGCCTAAAAAGAAAAGAAAAGGTTTTGAAATTGATTTAATATGATTTAGCAGCAGGGGAGAAATGCCCAAGGAGAGACCAGTGCCAAGCAACATGACAAGAGTGTCACCATACCCGCTTCGCTCTTCAAGGACTCAAAGAGAGATCCAACCTGAGTCGCCTATCCAGACTCAAGGCCCAGGCGAGTGGGAGGACATCAAGTGTGTAATCTGCATGGAACCTCCACACAATGCCGTCCTCTTGAAGTGCTCTTCTTTCTCCAAGGGATGCTGTACTTACATGTGCGACACCAGTGGTCGTCACTCCAATTGTTTCAAGCAGTACTGCAGAAAAAACACGAACCAGTTCACCAAGGCCATACGCTGTCCTAACTGCAGAGGAGAGGTTAAAGAGACGATCAAGGTGTCGGCTGCAAGGAGATATTTCAATGCTAAACCGAGGTGCTGCGCTTTTGACGGTTGCACCTTCTCGGGGACTTACACTCAGATAGAGAAGCATTTGAAAGCTGATCATCCCCGTTACACCAGACCCTTGGTCGACCCAGTGAGAGAGCGGGCGTGGGATGAGATGCAGAGAGCTGCTGAGTACACTGAAATCATGACTGCAGCGGGTCTTCCGCATAATACCCCCGAGCATCTTATGCATCATCAGCTTCCTCGTCATCCGGTGATTCAGATCAGCGTGAATGGAGTAGTGCGGAACTATTTCTTTGCTGCTTTGCCTCGCATACCAACAAGAGCGATGGCCATAGTTCCCAGTTGGACTCCCTCCTGAAGAATTCAGAACCCAAAAATTTGAATGTTGTTCAAAGCTTTTTGATGTGTAATAGTTTTTTGTCGATGTCTCAATAGCATCATTCCTAATGTTTAAATGATTTAGGTTATCGTATAAATATATATATATGCAGCGGTCAACCCCCCCCCCCCCCCCCCCCAAAAAATAAAGTTCAATAATTATAATGAAATAAAATGCAAAAAGAAACCGCTCAGTTATTTGCAAAGAGGAGGAAGATGGAGAAAAGAGAAAGCCATGGGGGCTTTTCTCTTCAGAAGGCAACACACTCTTTATTAGACAGTAGATCATCAGTTGTATCCGAGTTCAGTGGTGGTCAACGCCAGCCATGTCCGTCAGGGACCAACCACTTGAAGCTATAAATCATGAAACCCATATCGCGCTGGTGGGTTTATGGAACTACTAAGTCTACTAGTAGATTAAAGAGAAGGTTACCTTAAAGTAGTGTAAACAGACAGGGCACTCAAAACCAGAAGGTCATGCTCATCCTCTGCCATTGAGTAAACTCATCATATACTTATCTCCCTCTCCCTCCTTGAGGTGGGTCATGCATATGGTGGTAAGATGTTGAGAGCAAGAGTTGCCTTCTTCACCAAATATTCTCATGACTAAAGCAGGAGAGAAGACAATAATATAATAAGGTGATAACAGTGAGACAAGAATCACAGAGAGAGAGAGAGGTTTAGTCTCTAGTATTCTCCTTGAATCACACACTAACATTTGTCCGAAAGGACCCATCCCTCGGGGAAGTGTATATCGAGCAGAGCAATCAGAATCAAATCAAGAGCGCTATCTGATGATATAAAAGGGTAATGGAAAATACATAGCAGATTAAAGCAAGAAACAATCTCAATCTAGTCTCTCCCTCCCAGTCCCAGCCCTGAGTAGCATTTCATTTCATCATCATCCAATCCAACCTGCGAAGCGATTCGGCTTCTTACGAGTGAAAACAAAAATCAATCCACAATTCATCATTTACCAAAAACCCAGTTTCACGATCAATCAGTCAATCGACTTCTCTAAACAATGCCATTCAGATTCAAAGACAATCATCAATCATCGCTGTGGATCGAGATCTGCAGCGAAGCCCATTTGGCCAGACAAAACGTAACAACAATAAGCGGAAACTAAAGGGATAATGATGTATTCCTATATACTAGGGACTTAGGTTTATCTACATGTTCCTATATTCTATATTCTCGTTGTATAAGTACCAACATTGGTTGATGAATAAACACACACTTTACATTTTATTTTATGGTATCAGAGCTAAGATCTCATAACCTAATTTTTTTTCAATACTATTGATCTTCTTCTATATTCTACTACTACGGTTCATCAACCATAATGGCTGAGCACGACACGCCAGCTGCTTCTACTACTTCTACTACTACGCAGGCGACTTCCAGAGATTCGTCACCTTACTATCTCCACCCATCAGACAATCCTGGAGCCCTTATTACTTCTGTTCTACTTAAACAAGACAACTATACTGAATGGGCTACAGAACTCCGCAATTCTCTGCAAGCGAAACAGAAAACATGTTTTATTGATGCTACCATTCCAAAACCTACAGACGGACCAGATTTAGCGCGATGGCTTGCAGCAAATTCTATGATTGTCGGATGGATTCGCACTTCAATCGATTCAAAACTCAGATCAACAGTTACTCATGTACCCGAAGCACACAAGCTTTGGGAATCTCTGCGTTTCCGCTTCTCTGTCAAAAACGGGACTCGTCTACATCAGCTACAAGATGAAATAACAAATTGCAAACAAGATGGACAGACAGTCCTTGACTATTATGGTCGGTTAACTAAACTCTGGGAAGAGTTGCAGAATATGAAGACAACTCGACCTTGTACGTGTGCTGCTGCGACTGATATTGAAAAAGAAAGAGAAGACGCGAAAGTTCATAAATTCTTGTTTGGTCTAGACGACTCGCGATTCTCTGCCATCCGTTCTCGCATCACCGACGAAGATCCATTACCGGATCTCAATATTGTTTACTCAAGGGTGATTCGTGAGGAGCAAAACATGGCAACTACCCGATCTAAAGAGCAACGAACCGAAGCTTTAGGGTTCTCAGTCAAAACAGAGAATTCCAAAGAGTTGGTTTCTGCCAAAACTGATACTACTCCACGACCAAGAGATCCTTCTCGAACTTGTACCCATTGTGGTCGTACAGGTCACGATATAACAGAGTGCTTCTTGGTCCATGGCTTTCCTGACTGGTACACTGAACAACAACAACAACGCAATGGTTCATCATCATATCGAGGTGGACGTGGTGGTCGTTCTAACAACAATCGTGGGCGTGGCCGCGGAAGAGCTAATGCTGCACAAAGCAATTCTCAACAACACTCGGATCAGATTGCATCTCTGATCGCACTTCTTCAAAACCAACAAAGCAATTTATCATCGGAACGCTTGTCGGGTAAAACAATGCTTACTGACGTTATTATTGATACAGGGGCATCACACCATATGACGGGTGATATATCATTATTACATGATGTCTATGATACTCCATCCTCATCGGTTACATTTCCTAATGGACGTGATTCTCATGCTACGAAGCAAGGATCTCTGCGTCTCAGCAAGGATTATGTGCTTCACGACGTTCTCTTTGTCCCCGACTTCTATTGCACACTCATATCAGTTTCGAAACTTTTAAAACAAACTGGATGCATAGCAATCTTTACTGATACATTGTGTGTTTTACAGGACCGTTTTTCGAGGACTCTGATTGGAGCAGGTGAAGAACGTTAGGGGGTGTACTACTTTACGGGGGTTAAGGTTGCACGAATTCATGGAGCTTCTAAGACAAAATCTTCTTCTTCAACTCTGTGGCATCGTCGACTTGGCCATCCATCCTACAAAGCTTTGTCTTCTTTACCGGTGTTTCAGAATTTTAAAATAGATTTTAGTGAGTCTCAATGTGATATTTGTTTCAAAGCAAAACAGACTCGCCAAGTGTTTCCCGATAGTTTTAATAAAGCTGATTTTCGTTTTGCATTAATCCACTGCAATGTTTGGGGACCTTATAGAACACCAGCCTCTTGTGGGGCTGTATACTTTCTTACCATAGTGGATGATTACTCGCGAGCTGTATGGACTTATTTGATGCTTGAAAAATCAGAAGTCTCTTCTCTTCTACGCAACTTTTGTGCGATGAGTGAACGCCAGTTTGGACATAAAGTACAGACCATACGGACAGATAATGGAACGGAATTCATGACACTCGCACCTTACTTTCGCGAGACCGGTATCATTCATCAGACATCTTGCACATATACACCCCAACAAAACGGTAGAGTGGAAAGGAAACACAGACACATACTGAATGTGGCTCGTGCCTGCATGTTCCAGTCACGTTTACCTATTGAATTTTGGGGAGAGAGCATCTTGGCTGCGGCTCACGTCATTAACCGTACACCTACTAATATTCTTAATGGCAAAACGCCTTATGAAGTTCTTCATGGTCGACCACCTATCTATGAGCAGTTAAGAGTGTTTGGTTGCCTCTGTTACGCTCACCTAAGACCCCGTGACAGAGACAAATTTGCTACAAGAAGTCGAAAATGCATATTCGTAGGTTACCCCTTTGGCAAGAAAGCTTGGCGCTTGTATGATGTCGAAACTAATGAGTTTATTGTTAGCCGGGATGTGGTGTTCTTCGAGGATCAGTTTCCAGGTATTGAAGACTCACCTTCGGTTACAGTACCAGTTGCACAAACTGCTCTTCCTATTGACGACTGGTTGTTAAATTTTGAAACTCCAGTTCCCTCTACTACCCCTGAACCTTCTCCTACTATACCCACGACTTCCTATCCTACTCATAATACTACTACTACACCTGATGTTTCTTCTCCGCCTTTACCATCTACACCTACTGCCCCGTCTACAAGCAATTCCCCACCAGATACCGTTCTCCAACCAACCACTGATAAACCAACTCTTAACCCTACTTCTGCAGCTCCACTACCGTCTCCGGCTTCACCAATACGTGATCATGACATATCGGGATCTTCTCCTGGCCTACTTGATCTTCTTGGACGTGGTCATCGAACAAAGAAACCATCGGTCTTATTGAAGAATTTTCTCACGAACTCTGCGACTACAAACACCCCTCACGTTCTCAACAAGCAAAATCAGAGTTCTCCATCAACGGTCTCAGGTAAGACACTGTATCCCATTGCTGATTACTCATCTACCTCTGCTTTTACTGCTAACCACCAGGCGTTTCTAGCAAAAATTACTACAGATTTCGTTCCAAAGAATTATAAAGAAGCCGTCAATGATCCAAGGTTCAACGGTGCAATGAAAACAGAGGTAACAGCTTTAGAAGCTAACCATACTTGGGACATTACAGCTCTCCCTCCTGGCAAGAAGGCAATCGGGTGTGGCTGGATTTATACAAATAAATACAAAGCAGATGGTACTCTTGAACGACCGAAAGCTCGCATGGTCGCTCGTGGTAATAGACAAAAAGAGGGTCTTGATTACAAAGATACTTTCGCCCCTGTGGCAAAGATGAATACGGTTCGGTTTCTCCTGAAAGTTGCGGCTGCTAAGCGATGGGAGATCCACCAAATGGATGTCCACAACGCGTTTCTACATGGAGACCTCGAAGAAGAAATATATATGGAACTTCCTCCTGGTTTTAAATCTGATGACCCATCCAAAGTTTGTCGTCTACGGAAGTCTTTGTATGGTCTTAAACAATCTCCTCGCTGCTGGTTTGCGAAACTTAGTCAAGCCCTCAAGACGTTTGGCTTTGTTCAAAGCTACGAGGATTACTCTCTGTTCTCATTCATGGAAGCTAACATATGTCTCCATATTCTGGTTTATGTGGATGATTTTATAATTGCGGGCAACGACGCTGCTACTATTCAAAGATTCAAGGATTACTTACATCGCTGCTTCAAAATGAAAGACTTAGGCAAACTGAAATATTTTTTGGGTTTGGAAATTGCTAGAGGACCTGAAGGGATATTTGTCTCTCAGAGGAAGTATGCACTCGATATCATAACCGAGTGTGGCTTACTTGGAGCGAAACCAGCGCCAGTCCCAACTGAACTCAACCACAAACTTGCACTCGCCAAGGGCATGAGACTTCAGGATCCAGGCAAGTATCGCCGTCTTGTTGGACGATTGATATATCTTACTTTCACACGTCCGGAGCTAAGCTACATTGTTCACATTCTATCACAATTTATGCATAAACCTCGTGAAGATCACTGGGCAGCTGCATTACGAGTCATCCGCTATCTTAAAGGCTGTCCAGACCAAGGTATCATGCTGTCTTCCGACGCAAACCTTGCTCTTACCGCATACTCCGACTCGGATTGGTCTGCGTGTCCTATAACGCGTCGTTCTCTAAGTGCCTACGTTGTTCTTCTTGGTGATTCTCTTGTTTCGTGGAAAACAAAGAAGCAACGGACAGTGTCTAGATCATCAGCTGAAGCTGAGTATAGATCAATGGCAGATACTACATGTGAGTTAAAATGGCTCAAACGACTTCTTCTCCAGTTCGGCTTCTTTCATCCTCAACCCATGAGACTCTTCTGTGACAGTCAATCTGCTCTCCATATTGCTAAGAATCCCGTGTTCCATGAACGTACCAAACATGTCGAGAATGATTGTCACTTTGTTCGAGATGCCGTGCGTGACAAGCTTATTACTACTGAACACATTACAACGAGGAATCAGCCTGCGGACTTACTTACCAAAGCCTTGCCCACTCCGACATTTCATCATTTGTTGTCTAAGTTGGGAATTCGAGATATGTCATTACCAACTTGAGGGGGGTAAAGGGATAATGATGTATTCCTATATACTAGGGACTTAGGTTTATCTACATGTTCCTATATTCTATATTCTCGTTGTATAAGTACCAACAATGGTTGATGAATAAACACACACTTTACATTATATTTTAGAAACGGAGGAGGAGTCCAGAGAGTGCCGCGAGCTTGATTTCAGATTCCATTTCCATTGAATGATTCTTCTCCTCATGAACTACGACTTGGCCCGTGCGACGTTTTTTTTTTTGTACGTGCCAGGTTTTCCCGCATTTTTTCATACTCCAAATTTCAAAAATAAGTCTTTTTTTTTCATTATTGAATATGACGTGTGCAAACCCCATAGGTTGAAAAACAACAGAGATTTATCCATTTTGAATTAATTGATCTATTGATGATGATGACCTCTCCAATCTCTGTTAGACTTCTAATAAAATTATAATTACTAAAACAGAAAGTTGAACAAAAAAAAAAAATTACTAAAACAGAATTAAAAACTGATACTAAGTATTTCCAAATGATCATAACTGTATAAAAATAGATTAATTAGATCGTAAAATTACATTTTATTATTACGTAAATCTTGAAACAAAATTACATTACAATCAACCATTTTACTATGATCCCGTCCGTACATTTGACTTTAAACCAAAAGGGGTAATTAGAACATGATCCGGCCGGTCTCATCCTCCAACTGTCCTAACCGCCACTAGCCTGACGTCATCTATAACCGGACCACACAGCGATCCAGAGTGATCATTCTTCATATGGTAAAACGTGCTGAGAAAAGTGACACGAGTCCTCGCAGACACTGCCTTGAACACAAGCCTCCCCTGTTTAAACCCCCCTTTGCCCTTAGACGCGTACTCCACCAGGATCTTCCTCCCTCCAGCGAACGCCTCCACTGCCATTGGTCCCTCGCAAGCGTCTCTTGCGTCTCCTACCTTGAAACTGAGGGCGTAGAATTTGTTGAGTGACGTCGTCCTCACGATCTGTGAAACGGCACTCTCTTTGCCTCCAACTAGCTCTATGGCTCGGTGTCCCTCAGGGACGAAGAAATGAGCCTTGTCCACGTACTTAACGGCCTTAAGAGACTCGATCATCCAACCAGGCAACGGACTGTTATCGTCCTCGATGAAAGGTGGTATCAGTACTCCCCATTTTGCCTTGGCGAACACGTAAGGTCCTTCTTCGAAGTTTCCGTTCTTTATCAAATTATCTGAAAAAAACATAAATCAGCATGTTTCGGTTTTTAGTACTATAACAACACATATGACTTGTTTCCGGTTTACTTACTTCCGGAGAACCTGGGAGGGAACAAAGCCTTGATAGCAACCGCGTCGATCAATGGTCCACAAGCCGGGTGCTCCTCACGACCCGGGTTATGGATCCTGATCTCTATTTCCGGTCCACCAGCTTTAAAAGCCCACGAGTATGAATCCCAACCATCGCTGCCGTACATGGTCTGGATAGGAATGACACCGGACTCATGAGTGACGGAAATGTTGAGCCGCTCGTCCTGAGCGCATGTTCGAGCCGCGCTGAACGTAACCGAGTACAGACGGCCCGATCGGACAGAGATTTTCTGGGAAATAGAGGCCTCGTTGCCTAGTCTGACAGCAGAGGAGCCTTCCGGTACGACCAGGACCATGTCGTCTTGTTTCTGACCAGCTTTAATGTACTCCACGAGACCGGTTATTTCCCAGTTAGGTACGGCGGTTCGTCCCTTAACAACGGATCCTTTCAGTTGAGATGGCTTAGGACCCATCTCGAAATTACCGTTTGGTAATAAACCTGAAACCACCAACCATTAATATTTTGTTAGAGATTTGAGTACTTAACAAAAATAGTGTGTTAGATGATGAGATTTGGATTTACACTACCATCACTGATCGGGCCCGATATGACGACACTGGAAGAAACGCATAGTAGAGTTAAGAGAAGTACGACTTCTTGGTACATTGTGGCTATCTCGGGTGAGAGATGAGTATGGAAGATGGTGACTTAATATATCTCAAAGAGTAGCGAAAGATGGGGGGGTTTTATGGGTTTGAGTTTGTGAGGATAACACTGGTTTTGATGAATGCCACTGGAAGCATCCTCCTGGTTTCTGTATGTAATTAGATGCTACCTAGACACATACAGCTAGCTCAGGAAACATTGACTTCGTGATTAGGAACTCGGTTTCTTCGATGCATTTTTTAATTTCTTTTAACAAGGATTATATATTACTATTACGATCTCGATTGTTTCAAACAGTTATACTACTAAAGTTTTGTTGACAAAAAAAAAGCCATTGTTTTATCAGCTTTAAGCTATATAATGACATGATTTGAAAAAAAAAATATTGAAATAATGCAACTTTGAGATGTCAATATGTCACGACGATTGATCATTAGCATACTAAGATAATTATAGCCTATGTATTAATGTCTGTTATATTCTGTTTTCGTATATAACGCAACATGGTCCATTAACCTATATTGCCACGAATATTTTTATATGCTGTTGGTTGGAAAAAAAACATACTAAAAGATGAAGTCAAAATGAACCAATGATACATGATAAATGTAAAATAATGATCACACTAGGAGGAGGAACACGTGAAGAGGGATATGTTGTTTTCTGGTGCAGGCACGACTGCCGACTCTACCGCATTAGAAGCTTCCACCATTAATATTCCAAAATGTTGGAGATTAGTCTATCACAATCCAACTCATCCCAATAAAACTAGCTTACAAGACATAAGTTTTAGTTTTCTTAGCAATTAATGTCATAATTATTTATGTTGAAATGATTAGTTATGTAATGAAAAAAAAAGCATCTGGAAGATGTATAGGGGATTAAGTACACATACAAGAGCAAGATATTGTTGTGTAAAAATTCTTTAGTAGATAGGGAACATTAAGATCTTTATTTTTTTTAATTGAAAACATTAAGATCTTTAATTTTATGTACGTGGCATGAACATATATTACGACAATAGTTGGAGGATAGAAGCACATGCAAGGAGGCTAGAGAGTTTTGACTTGTCGCAGTTATCGATATCTGGAACTTAGAAAATATAGAAAGGTTCAAGCTGTCACAACAAGAAAAGTAAAAAAAATTAACTCCAGATATCAGGGGTTAGCATTCTCAGGCCAGATATTTAGGCTTTATTTGGGCTTAGTTATATAGTTATTATCGGGCTTTGTTAATAGAAGCCTGTATAATTTACTTTTGATTAATAATTAAATTTCACGTGCTTTGTAAACCACTATTATCTCCCGCCGTTGATTAGGGGGCTCGACGAAGACTATGGTACAAGTGGTGAATCGGGAAACCAAATCTCTCCGTCGAGAGACTCCTGTACCGGAATACCTTCACCTTCACCTTCTGCTTCTTCCCGGGTAATCTTTTTTTTTTGCCTTCAATGTTTTATAGACATACACACGCTGTTCTATATGAGATTAACAGGATCAGTGAGGAGTGGGTTTCTATGTGGCAGGAGTGTTTGTGAGATCGCACGGCTTTGACTTGCAGTGAAAAGAGTGGAATTACGCTGTACACCCGGATAAGTACTCCATCGTCTTAACCAAGTTCATGATGATGAAACAAGACTATCTCTTCGAGTATAGCTGCAATGGAGGTATGGAGATGGAGGAGATGAGGGGGATTGTCGACCAGATGCGCAACTGCTAGGATATACTGATGAATTTCGCAGCTTCAGACAAGCTGAGAGCAGGTCCAATCATGGTGGGAGCAGAGAGAGTTAGGGATTGGGGTGATGCGCGTAACGAAGAAGGAGAAGAACAAGTGGAGAATGGTAAGAGAAGTTGGGTTGAGCAGTAGAAGAGTAGAACACAGGAAGAGAAGAGGGAAATGCATTAGGGAGTTTCATAGAGTGTTGGGGAAGATCCCATTGATGTATAGTTATGGTAAGGTTGTCAACTCTGTTGGAGAATAAGGCTTGTGTCGTAAATCCGGAAGGCTTGTGTTTTGTGACCAAGACTGAACCAGCCTTTTTAGAATCGTGTAATAGCATTATAGCAACCAGCTAGATAAGCAAACATGTAAACCAAATGCTTCAAGGTAAAGAAGTAAGAGTTATTCTTGAATATAAAAAATATTGAATATAAAATAACACAATATTATCGGTTGGTGCCCAAGAATAAGTCATAAAAAATAATTTTTTTTAGAAAAGAAGTTCTGGAGATTATTATTATGTTCGTAAACATGCCTAACTAAACATCTAAATTTCTCGACCAACCCCAGATTATATAGAACACACATACTATTTAGTGTATTTGCCTAGCTATTACCAACACATAAAACTTCAATAGTAAATTATTAACTAGATTTTGACCCGTGCAACCGCACGGGTGTTTGTTTTCACTTTTCTATACATAAATTATTGTTTTAGAACATAAGTGGTATATATTTTTAATGTTAATTATATACTTAAATATTTATATAACTATTTCAAATACAATAATTTTATAATTTACATGTTATAATTAATTAATTATTTAAACCTTATGTATTTGCCACTTCTTATTATATATTTATCTTATTGTATTTGCATTTAGTTATTAAGGAAATTAATATATTCATGAGAAAATATATTTAAAAAATATTTTGTATTTAATTTATGTTAAATTCTGACCCGTATTTCAAAACTGGAGTTCTTTTTACCAATATTTTTATGCTTATTCATTTTAGATAATTTATTATTGTATATATAAAAGTGTAAGATATATTAATTTTTAGAGATGTATTATATAGTTTGTTAATTTTAAACCGTTCTATCATCATATTATATTTTAAATAAATAGTTTATATTTATGAAAATAAAATTTATAAATTTATCAATTGAATATAATTTTATCATATTTATTTTAGTATAATAATTATATTTTAACATGATCATGACTATAAAAGTAGATAAAATAGGATATAATTTATTTATTTTAATTTCTAAACGGTAACTTAAAATACATTTAGTTATTGTTTAAATATTACACAGATTTATTAGAATTTTTAAAATATAATATATAAATATATATTATATTTAAAATGAAAATATATTATGATTAAAGTAGTTACAAAGATTTTATATTATTAACTTTAAAGAAATACATGTTAATTTTTATACATTTATTATATAGTTTGATAATGTTAACCCATCTTACCAACATATTAGATTTTATTTTTGAACATAAATATTTTATAATTACGAAAATAAAATATATAAATATATAAATTTAATACAATTTTATTATATTTAGCTCAATATAATAATTTTAATTTAATATGATTGATTATGATTATATAATAACTAAAATATTATAGATTTTTTTTTATTTTTCATTTTATATAACTGAATATATTAATGTATAATAATATTTTAAACTAATTTCGAAATTAGTGAAAGTATTTAAATATAATTTCAAAAATGAAGATCTTGTAAAAATCTTTTTAAACAGATTTGTTAGAATTTTAAAATAAATATATTTATATTTAAAATGAAAAGATATCAAAAGATACTATGATTAAAATATTTTAAAAATTATATTTATTATTAGTCTAAATTAAAATATAGTATGAATTTCTATGAATAGGTCCATTAGGTCCATTTTTTAAAAAAATCACACATAAATCAAGGTTGTGACTTCTGTTTTAATATATAAGATTTAAATGATGGTCCAAATAAAGATATCACTCATCAAAAAATCATGATTTTTATTTTATTAGAAAACAAATTTGAAAAAAAAATAAAATTAAAATAAATATTTATTTCTAAAAAAATATTAAAAAATTATTAGTAAATGTATTTGTGAAATTAATTAATTTCATTTTATTTAAATTTTCGTTTATAAACCAAAACTATATTTAATTTTAATTTCTAATTATATTTTATGATAATTTAAATGAAAACTAACTAATTTTTGAAAGTAAATTTAAAAAGATTTTAAGAAGATTTTAAAAAGATTTTGTTAGAACATTTTAAATATATTCATTTGTATTTCAAATAAAAAGATAAAGATATTAAAATATATAATAATAAACTTATGTAAAATATGATATTTTCTAGGAATGGTCCAAACTAAAAAAATCACACATGAAAAGAAGTCATGACTTCTATTTTAATATATAAGATGGTAAAAAGGTTTTATAGTAAACCATGCATGTCATCTAAGCTCAGATATTATAATTTTCTATACAAAGACAGTCTTGAAAATGGCATGGCGAATACAGAGCCGTCACAAGAATTTTGTTTTTGTCATTAGGAGGTGAAAAGACAAAAGAGAGAGAAATATCTTGGCCGGAAAGCTCAAGGTGTTAAAGACACATGCATGTAAAGGAAGGTGATGACGTGTATCCATGAAACACCGTGTATGTCACCACCACACCCACAGACAAGGACAATGCCTAATATTAATAATGCTGCTGCATCTCTGTGTAAAAAGTGCCTCCTTGCGCTTATATCATTAACCGTTGTCATTTTCCCACGTGGACTATCTCATTACTGTTGGGTTGCAGTAAAAGGTTAATGTCTGATTGGGTCCTACTATAATGTTTCTCACAGGAAACAAAAAAAAGGAAGAGAAAACTGAGAATGGAGGTAGCAGCCAGCTACCAAGTTGAAACATTGACAATCGATCGGAGCTGTCTCTTTCATGGAAGCACACGTCGTATCATCATCACTTGGCTAGCTAGATAGATGCGCCTCTTGGAAATTTGAAACCACCTTAAAACCTTTTCAACGAATATGTATATCTACGGGTGGATCGCATATATGTTTTCTAACTGGTCCATTGGAATAGAATTATACCATGGCGAAAGCAAACACAGAAAATTCTCAAAATGACAAAAATGTTCCACTAAAATATATAAAAGTTTGGTCATCTTAATTCTTTTACAATTTATTTTGGGAGCGGTCGGTTAACTTTGAGGTGGAGGATGATGCAAATTCTTTTACGTTTGAAAAGGGAAAAATTGACATCAAACAATGGAGTGTAGATGACTAATTCATTATCGACCAATCAAGAAAGATGATAAATCCAAATCTATTTTGGTTTTTTACCTTTGATCACAAAAATATTTTCAATGGAATGTTATATATATTTTTGTTTTGCATTGATATGCAAACGAATTGACTAATTGTATAAAACATTAACACACACACACACATGGTAAATATAAACAGTTTGAAACGAAGAAACTATAGATAAGAACTGCTTCAAACTCCATGTGAAAACATGAATTAATATTTATTTAATACTACTACTTAATAGACACGTGATTCAATTTAGGTAAAGTAATAGACATTGGCCACCTAACTCGAAAGAAGAAGAAAAGTCATAGCTACCTCCCATCCCACCAACAACAGAACCTCATTAGTAGTAATGCCCCATAATTAGGAGGTCATTATATGAAATGGAGATTATCACCTTCGCTCCAGACCCATTTTTTTAAAGAGCATCACATGGTTTCATCTTTCCGGAGACCAGACAGTCATTTATTTACTTTAATCCGAAAGATTAGCTTATCGAGTCTAATTAAGACACAGTGAGCTTCCAGCAACAATTTTATTTTCCAATGTAAATAACATTTTACAGGTGCGGAAAACCAATCCTTTCTCGATATACCACAATTGTAAATATCTGAGAGAAACTATATTCTTTCTCATCGCACTACTCCTTTATCATCATCATCACCTCTCTATCTCAATCCTCCTCTCACATTTCTCTCTGTGTAGAGGTAGAGAGAGAGAGAGAGATGGCAACCGCGATTCAAACCAGAGGACTTCTCTCCTTACCCGCCAAACCCATCGGAGTGAGGAGCCTTCTCCAGCCCTCCCACGGCTTAAAGCACCGCCTTTTCGCCTCCAAGCCGAGAAATCCACCTGCCTTGTCTCTATCCTCTAAGAAATTTCAATCCTTTGAGCCAACCCTTCCCGGGATTTCCATTTCCCACAAGCTGAGGAGCACCGAGTTCATATGCAAGGCGGAGGGAGCAGCGTCCTCCGGCGACGGAGACACGGCGGCGATTGCAGCGTCGCCGAAGATCTTCGGCGTGGAGGTCACGACCTTGAAAAAGATTATACCTTTAGGGTTGATGTTCTTTTGCATTCTGTTCAATTACACAATCCTGAGGGACACGAAGGACGTCTTGGTGGTGACTGCGAAAGGGAGCTCAGCTGAGATTATACCTTTCCTGAAGACGTGGGTCAATCTCCCTATGGCCATTGGCTTCATGCTCCTCTACACCAAGCTCTCCAATGTTCTCTCCAAAAAGGCTCTCTTTTACACCGTTATCATCCCTTTCATCCTCTACTTTGGGGCCTTCGGTTTCGTCATGTACCCTCTCAGCAACTATATTCACCCCGAAGCTCTTGCTGATAAGCTCCTTGCCACTCTCGGCCCAAGGTTCATGGGTCCTCTTGCTATCCTGAGGATTTGGAGTTTCTGTTTGTTTTATGTCATGGCTGAGCTTTGGGGTAGTGTGGTCATTTCTGTTCTCTTCTGGGGCTTTGCTAATCAGGTCATGTTTTGTTGGAATAGTCTTTGGTTGCAGCTGAGTTTGTTGATGTGCAGCATATAATGTTTTACAAGTCAGTGTTTTGTGATAGCATTTGTTCAATCTCTCTTGCAGATAACAACTGTGGATGAAGCCAAGAAATTCTATCCTTTATTCGGACTTGGAGCCAATGTTGCGCTCATTTTCTCTGGAAGAACGGTGAAATACTTCTCTAACTTGAGAAAGAATCTTGGTCCTGGAGTTGACGGATGGGCAGTTTCACTGAAAGCCATGATGAGCATTGTGGTTGGGATGGGACTTGCCATCTGTTTCCTCTATTGGTGGGTCAATACATACGTTCCGCTTCCAGCACGTAGCCAGAAGAAGAAGGTAACGGTTTGTTCTGTTTCCTTTTTGCAGCTTATGAGTAGGAGGACTCTTCTGATTTGTTGTTCTCCTTTTACAGAACAAACCGAAGATGGGAACGATGGAGAGCTTGAAGTTCTTGGTGTCATCACCATACATTAGAGATCTTGCTACTTTAGTGGTGGCGTATGGTATTAGTATCAACCTCGTGGAAGTCACTTGGAAATCAAAGCTCAAAGCTCAGGTAATATACAGCTTCTCATCTAACGTCCTTGCATTCACAATGCTTAGCTTTTAAAAAAAAAAGAAAAGAAAATTCCTTCTTTATACTCTCTGAGTGCAGTTCCCTAGCCCGAACGAGTACTCAGCATTTATGGGGGACTTCTCAACCTGCACTGGTATTGCAACATTCACGATGATGCTTCTCAGCCAATACGTATTTGATAAATATGGCTGGGGAGTAGCAGCAAAGATCACCCCAACTGTTCTGCTATTGACTGGCGTTGCCTTCTTCTCTCTGATACTGTTTGGCGGCCCATTCGCACCACTTGTTGCCAAGCTTGGTATGACTCCGTTACTCGCAGCTGTCTATGTTGGTGCCCTTCAGAATATATTCAGCAAGAGTGCCAAGTACAGCTTGTTCGATCCTTGTAAAGAAATGGCCTATATCCCTTTGGATGAGGACACCAAGGTTTGCTAACTTTCCTTTGTTGTCAAGAGAATCCATATGGAAAAGATTAGTTGTGTGTTCTTTAGCTTTGTGCCAATTGTGGTGCGTGGTGCAGGTCAAAGGGAAAGCTGCGATTGACGTGGTATGCAACCCGTTGGGGAAATCAGGGGGTGCTCTGATACAGCAGTTCATGATCTTATCATTTGGATCACTAGCCAATTCAACGCCCTACCTAGGAATGATCTTGTTGGTCATTGTCACTGCGTGGTTAGCTGCAGCTAAGTCGCTGGAGGGACAGTTCAACGCGTTGAGGTCTGAGGAAGAGCTGGAGAAGGAAATGGAGAGAGCTTCGTCGGTGAAGATCCCTGTTGTGTCTCAAGATGAAGAAGGTTCCCTGGGAGAATCTTCAAGCAGTTCACCTGAGAAATCAGCTCCCACCAACATTTAGAAGAGAGCTTTTGGTTTTAGGGGGAAAGGAATGAAGGATGAAATCAAAAATAAGATTTTGAGAGTGAGAAAAGACCAATCTCTCTTTTGCACCACCTACCACTTTTTTTTTTAGTCTATAGCCCATTCTTTTCAGTTCAATTTGGTCTTTACGTTATAAGTTTGTTACATGATAAAATTTGTGTGTATTGTTAAGTCATATAACATCAATAAAAGATAGATTTAGTTCTTACTCAGAAAAAAATTCATGGTAAGAAATAAGTATGCGTGAAGTTGGGTATACTTTCATATGGGCATAGCTAGAGAGTCAGAAGACCAAGAGCTTTAATTTTTGTCTGGACAACATCAGTGGAATCTAGAGGTAAGGGCCTCAGCGCAATTCTAAAAAATTTGAAAAGGACAAAAGATGCAAATAATATATATATTTAAGATGGTTGATAGTTGATACTGGCACGTCGATACGAAAGTAACAACAACGACTAGACGACTGTCTGAAGAGCCGTCTTTTATCCAACTTGTCCGGGGGCACGATTCCCAATATTTAAAAAAAAGAAGAGTTTTGTCAACACAACCAATCATGGAGACAGCGACCACTCCTCTTCTCTCCGGCCGATGCGGGTGGCTCCGCCGTCGTCTCCGCCTCAAGAACCCTCTTTCCTCTGAACTCTCCGGCGCCGTCGGGGATCTTGGCACCTTCATCCCCATCGTCCTGACCCTGACTCTCGTCTCCAATCTCGATCTCTCCGCCACTCTCATCTTCACTGGATTCTACAACATCGCCACAGGCCTCCTCTTCGACATCCCTATGCCCGTCCAGCCCATGAAGTCCATCGCCGCCGTCGCCGTCTCCGAGACACCCCATCTCACCCCTTCTCAGATCGCCGCCGCCGGAGCATCCACTGCCGCAACGCTCCTCCTCCTCGGCGCCACGGGAGCCATGTCTTTCCTCTACAACCTCATCCCTCTCCCGGTGGTACGAGGCGTCCAGCTTTCTCAGGGGCTTCAGTTCGCCTTCACCGCCATCAAATACGTGAGGTATGACTACGACACTGCCACTCTCAAGCCCTCTTCTTCTCCCCGTTCCTGGCTCGGCCTCGACGGCCTTGTCTTGGCTCTTGCTGCCCTTCTCTTCATCATTTTGTCCACCGGCTCCGGCACCGACAGAGACTGCGCCGGAGATGGAGATTTCCCCGCCAGCAACGAAGCGCAATCTCGCCGGAGGAGACTGCGTCTTCTCTCTTCGATTCCATCTGCGCTAATCGTGTTCTTTGTCGGGTTAGTGCTCTGTTTCATACGCGATCCTTCCATTTTCAAAGACCTTAAATTTGGTCCGTCAAAGTTCAAGATCCTGAAAATCACTTGGGAGGATTGGAAGATCGGGTTTGTACGGGCGGCGATTCCTCAGATTCCACTCTCTGTGCTTAACTCTGTGATCGCTGTCTGTAAATTATCCAATGACTTGTTCGACAAGGAACTATCAGCTACTACAGTCTCCGTAAGCGTTGGTGTGATGAACTTAATCGGGTGCTGGTTTGGCGCAATGCCGGTTTGTCACGGTGCGGGTGGGTTAGCTGGGCAGTATCGTTTCGGCGCGAGGAGTGGTTTGTCGGTTGTCTTTCTCGGAGTCGGGAAACTGATTGTGGGTTTGGTGTTTGGGAACTCGTTTGTGAGGATTCTGAGCCAGTTTCCGATCGGAATACTGGGGGTTCTCTTGCTGTTCGCAGGGATCGAACTTGCCATGGCTTCCAAAGATATGAACACGAAGGAAGATTCGTTTATCATGCTGGTCTGCGCTGCTGTATCAATGACAGGCTCAAGCGCAGCCCTGGGGTTTGGGTGTGGAGTTGTTCTTTACTTGCTACTGAAGCTAAGAACGCTAGACTCTTCCGAAACAGCTTCTCATGTGGCCTAACTTAACCTTTGAGGTCTGAATATTCAAAATTTGATGTCAGCCAATTCGTCTTTCTCTCAGTTGCTGGCTCAGCCTCAATTCAACCTTAGCTCCTTGTGTTTGCAGGTTGGAACCCTTATCGCTCTGTTTTTACGCGGTCCCTTGATTTTTAAATTCCAAGAGTGTATTTTGTTTCGATTGCGCAAAGAATGTTAAACCCTTAACCAATATGTTAATATAATAAAAGTGTATAAAGTTATGAATCTTTAAACTAAAGAAAGCAGCAAAATAATAGAGAGCCAAAGCCGGATCTCATTGTCGCGCTTCTACGAAGGATCGTTTTTGCACTCACTGGTGAACTTATTATATACTGGTTACCTATTTGTATAAATAGAACGCAAAAGTATGTGTTTAAATTATAGAGTAATCTTTAAGCTCGTCATCACCTACCTACCTACCTAATAACACCTTTTGGTTATGGACTCACAATGCTTACCAATCCTCGACTTCTCCTGCCCGCGATAAACTAGTGCCAGGAACGAGTCACTGAAACACGATCAGAGACGAGGTCCGAAAAGCAATGGAGGAGCAGGGGTGGGTGGTTTGTGGCAGAGTTCAATGGCATTTCATCAGACCTCAGGGATGACTTGCTTGCTTGCCGGCATGAAGGAGATGTATGATCTCCCTTACGAGGTCAAGATCAAGAATGAGAATCACAAGGCCTCCCATGGCTACATGTCTATGGTCGTTGTTGACGATTACCGAATCCACGAGAGTTTCGGGATTGATTATGCGACGGAGCCCCAAGCTTGCAAAGATTTCTCTGAACTACTTTGGCCACAAGGAAACGATCCCTTCTGGTAACAAAAAAAAAAACAGAGCTTTCTGATTCTATTTCATATTTGTCGACAAATCCGAGCTCAAATGTTTGATATTTGCAGTCAGACCACACATAGCTGTTGATTTCAGTTCTCATTGATTTGTTCTTGATGATGGCGTGGAGTAACGAATTACATCATTCTTTGCCGCCGCAATGAATGCATGTTTATCCAAGTGTCAATGTATGAATAAATATATATATACGTTTGATTTGCAACTTTAGTTTTTAAAAAAAAAATTAAATAAACACTAGAACATTAAGGAGATTCAATTAAAACTGTACACTAAAGCCAGTAGAAAAAGTAAACATCAAGAGATTTGGTCTAAAGACAGACAGTTTCTAATAAAGGAAAGAGACTGATTAAAATGGATAGCTTTGGTTGCAGGGTACTGTTTCCAAGTGAGAGATGGGTAAAGAGGAGACTGCGGAGGATCAACCAGTTTGGGAAGCGGAGAGATCATTTGCTCAGAAGGTGGACCCCACAGGTAAGCCATGGAGAAGCGAGATCGGATGTGGTTAACTCTAGCTCGGTGAAGAACGCTCTGGAATATTCCGTTGGTCAAAATGTGCAGTAAGTCACCGACGTTGACCACTAGTGATCCAGGGACAGGTGGCACGGTGATCCAGCCCACGTCATCCCTGAAAACCTGGAGACCGGCAGTGTTGTTCTGGTACAGTATGGTCATGAGAGTTGAGTCGGTATGTGCCGCAAGGCCCATTGCTCGGTCTGGTTCTGGGCATATTGGATAGTGGTTTAGTTGGATAGCTGCTTGGGACCCTTGAAAGTCTGAACTAATCCCAGCCCATTCAATGTCTTTTTCTTCAACTCCCAGTGAACCCAGTGCTAACCACATCAACTTCGCTGCCAACTTTTGCATATGTTCTTCGTACTCTTCCATAATTTCACTGTGAAATCTATGTATCAGAAATATAGAAATGTATCCAAATGGTCAAATATAGTATTTGAGAAAGTGATAGGTCGATAAGTTTTTTTTTCCTGCTATAAATGACATAAATACTGTTGTTACTTTACAGATACACCACTGATATTTGAGACAGAGACATCTTTGGTGGGTCCATCCACTTTCATTGTGTTTTTTACTAAGAACTAGAAATTAATATAGTCAACGGTAAAGTCATTTACTAACGTCCACATATCTTTTTTTTGGTCGAGTCTATTTTTCTTCCTTTTTTTCCGTCAATGTTTTTAATATTAAAAAGATCGGGCCGAACCCCGAAACCGATTACATAAAAGCCCAGAATACATAAAAAAAAAAAAAAAACCCGGCCCAATAATCCACAGTACCCATTACACGGGCCAACGGCCCAAACCATCCCCGGTGTGACGACGACCGACTCGAGCGTCAAAAAGACTGGACGCCGAACACGTGGATGCATCTCCACCCATCAGAACTGCACGCGTTGCATCCGCCTCGACTTGGCCGACTCCGCCTCGTCTCACCACCGGAATCACCTCACCACCACAAACTTCAAACGGAGCTCATAACCGAAGAGCCTCCGCCGAACCCATCCAATACTTCCCACTCTATCCACCCATCGGAGAGCCTCATCTCTCCTAGAGAGCTCTTCCGACAAAGCGAAAGCTTGAAATCTTTAAATCTAAAGCGACAACCAAGAACCAGACGATCCCCGCTCAAACCCAGCACTAAGAAACCATAACTAAAAAACCTAAAGCCGGCGGCGGGAAGCTGAGGAAGCCTTCACACCCCGGGGACTTGAGTCGACGACGGCGAAGCCAAAGACGCTTCCACCTCGCAGTAACAAAAGCCGGCGACGACGGATCTGTGGATGCTTCCATCTCCCGGGAACGAGATCCATACTACACGCGTCCTCACCGCACCATCAACTCCACACCAACCGCGTCTTCACTCCAAGATCCGATACATCATAGATGATGATGAAACCACAGCTCAGACAAGGCGGTCACTGAACGGAGAGGAGGATGGGACAAAAGCCGGACGATTAAACTGAAAGACGACGAGCTCCGGCGCCGGCAGGCGCGCTTACGCGCCGGCCGGACACCGAACCTCCAAGATCTACTTTTTCTCTCTAACTTCTCTCTGCGAGTCTATTTTTCTTCTTTTTGGAGAAAGTAGACTTAATTATATGTAGATTTTTATAAGATGTTACTATATATATACGGTCTACAATTATATAAGAAAACATTTAAATAGAGAATATAATATGAAATATTAAAAACAGAAAAAGAAGGTGTGGAAAGTGAAATAGATTTTGAAACCATTGTCCATGGTCTAGTGTTACTAGTCTATCAAAACATTTTATTAGCTCAAGCTCCAAATGTCCCTTGCATTCTTCTACTGACAAAACACTTACATTGAATAAACTTTTACTGGTGGGATGACGATGATTATAAAAATCAAAGGGCTAATTTGGCGTTTATTAAATGAAAAACATCATTTTAAATAAGTAAAAATATTGTATAACATGATAAAAGAAGAATCATCAGCTATCAAATAAACAAACACTCTTTTATATAGCTGACAAAAAAAAGAAGTAATTTATATCTTTGACCCATTTTATTAACAAACAACTCACTCACTCACTCCACCATTCCAAGGTGAACCAGCTCCTCTAATCCTTTCCTCAGCCTCTCTGCAGCAGCTCTCATTTCTTCCTCCTTCAACCCTCCAAACGACACCCGCACATGCCCGGGGCTACCGCTTGCACTCCCGGGGATCACCACCACTCCATGACGGTGAGCCAGCCATCTCACCGCCTTGAAATCATCTCCGTGTTCCTCTGGTAGCTTTGCCCACAAGTAAATCGCTCCTTCTCCTCCCTTAACGTTCTCCATCCCCAGCGGCTCAAGGGCCTCTTTAACAATCTCCCTGTTCTTCACCAGACCCTTTACCCGTTCTGTTATCCACCCAGTACCTTCCTCTAGTGCGTATACAGCCAGGCGCTGAGATATTATGGAGGCACATATTGGGATGTTGTCTTGAATCTTCACAAGCTCTCTCGCAAACCCTTTTAAGTTCTCCGAGTAAGCTATCTGCGAGTCCCATCAAACGTTTCATAAAGATTAAAACTCAAAATCAACAATATGGAAGTGAATATAGGATTGGGAACACTCACATATCCAAGCCTCCAACCCATCATGCCATAGGTTTTAGAGAAGGAGAAGACGTTAACAATGTGGTCTCCCTCCACGCAACAATGTTTTAAACCGTCATACATGAAATACCTGCCCATTTTTATGAGTCATTCTTGGGTCCACCCCTAGGGTGAACCTCTAGGTTCACCAACCAATAGGATTTCATTATTTCAAATTCGATATCTTTTAAAAAAGTAAACAAAATATTCTCAAATTATATTATGTTTTTAAAATAAAAAAGTAAAAAAAGATAATAGTTACAGAAAAAAGAATTAAAAAAAAAATATTTTTAATGTTCTCAACAAAACACTAAACCCTAAATCCTAGTCCCTAAATCCTAATCCCTAAACCCTAAACCCTAAATCCTAAATCCTAAACTCTTAGATAAATCCTAAACCCTTGGGTAAATCCTAAACCTTTGGGTAAACCCTAAGCCCTTGGATAAATCCTAAACTCTAAATAAAAAACACTAAAACCCTAAACCCTAAACGCTTGAATATTTTAGTGTATAGTGATTTTGATTTAGAGTTTAGGATTTATCCTAGAGTTTAAGATTTATCCTAGAGTTTAGGGTTTATCCAAGGGTTTAGGGTTTAGGATTAAGGATTTAGGGATTAGAATTTAGGGTTTAGGTTTAATGTTATGCTGACTTGTAATTATTACTTTTTTTTTTTACTTTTTAATTTTAAAAACATAATATAATTTGATAATATTTTGTTTCTTTTTTTAAAAGATATCGAATATAAAATAAAACAATCTTATTGGTTGGTGAACCTAGGGGATGGACCTAATAATAAATCCATTTTTATAACGATCACTTAATAGTATTACATCTATTATTTAAAAAAAAAAAAGAAACAACATTCAAATGAGTTGAGGAACTAACTCGTATGTGTTATCTACAATCAGCCAACATCCTGCATCTTTGCATATCTTTGAAATCCTCTTAAGAAGCGGTTCGGGGACATAGGTGCCGCTTGGGTTACCAGGATTCACAACAGTTACAACCTTTGGGGTCGGTTTAGACTCAGAGAGTGTCCTCTCTAACCAGTCTGGCAAAAAAAAAAAAAGGGGAGGTATTCACAAATAGTTATAACATTTCAAGTCATGAAAAAAAAAATGTTCATTCAAGGAGGTACCAGCGTCGGGATAGAGAGTATCTGGATGGGCAGGACCAACGATAATGTTGGTGACTCCAGTCATCTGGAAGGCCATGTAAGCATTGAAGTAGTATGGCTGAAACATGACAACTGAATCACCGGGATCGCTTAGTATAAGAACAAGATTCACAAACGCCTGCATTTAATACCCAAGAAAAAAAAAACAGAGAGTATAAGAGACTAAAAGAAGAAGAAGAAAGAGCCTTTTGGCACCAAAGAGCATGTATACCACCTGGTTGGCTCCAGCGGTAACCATCACTGCAGATTTAGTTAGCTTGTTTTCTTCACGCAGCTTTTTCTGAAGAGCCTGCCTAAGCTCGGGAATACCTTCATCTGGTCCATAAGAGCTAACCGTAGGATCCAACACAACGTCCTTGACCTTATCTAAAGCCTTTTGAGGAGGCTGCCAATGCACCACTCCCTGTAATTACATGAACACCGATTGTGTCTTTTATTGTCAATGAAGCAATGAGATGGCAATAGAATCAGCTGATCAATAAGACAAACACGAGAGAGAGGGGGCAAACCTGAGCAAGAGACATGGGGTTGGTCAACTCAGCCATTAACTTCCTAATCTGCACGCAAAAACCAACAGTGTTTGTCACATAAAAACAAAAAACACAAACGAATTCCGAGTAGAGTAGGAGTAGGAGGTTGACCTGAGCCATAACGGGCATGTCTGTGCTCATTGTTCTCCTCGAAAGCATCTCCAACGATCCCATTTCGATATTTTTTTTGCAATTAGGGTCGTCCAATCCAACTGTTTCGATATAAAGAGTAAAGGAGACTTGTTCAGAGTAAAGCAAGCACCTACTCCACAAAGGAAAACACCTGAAGAGAGAGAAAAAGAGGTATGAGCAGCGTTTTAGGCACACCAACTCCCTTTTGCTTTTTACTTTCATGGACTTTTTCTCAAGGGAAAAATAACTCAACTGCCTCTTTTGTTAGCATCTCCTCTGACTCAGATACAGTTTGGCCCCATATTAACTTAACTGGACGTTGAATGAATTATTGATCGACTTCCACTTTCCTCATTTTCACATACATGCCCTTTCTGTTTTAATGTACGTAGCTTTTCGCATACTCGTGTTTTGTGCATGTATTTACAATTTACTTATATATCCTAACTTTTATACTTTATTCATTCAAAAGAAAAACTTCTATACTTTGTTGAGCTTTTTTTCCCTCCGGCTATAGTCATTTAACATCAAAGTTTCGCTTGACATTTCATCGTGGACACCCCCCCCCCCCCCCCCCCCCCCCCCCTTCCCATATAGCCAAGTTCATGTAATATTAGATTTGGTCAAAGCAACGTTGAGAAAAATTAGCTTCAAGTTTTGTTTTGGGCGAAATTCAAGTTTTTATTACAGAGTGTTATCTTCTAATCAAATACGACTAAACACGACAAAGTCCAAGTATGCTTTTAAAGGGGAGCAAATCCAATAGGAACAAAAAGGCATCTTTAAGTCATACAAAATACATTTTAAAATCGAATGGACAAATTAAAATGAATGGATGATCATCCTTAGCATGTGGTGTCCAATAATTAAGCTTCAGGGAATATTTAAAGATCAATCGAAACGTAAGAAAAGGTTAAAAATGAGGACGGATTCAGCTGTAACCTGCATTTGGTCTTTGTTTTTATCTTAATAGTTAGTTATTTTATAATTTTCTTAAGTTTAAACTTTAACCATTAAAAAAAAAAAAGAAGTGGTGGAATCTTTCTTCAAATCTTCAAAATTTGAACAGAGTTGGTAGTTTAATACTACTACTTATTTACCTCTAAACGAGATTATGTACTTTTTATTTACCTTTGGATGAATAGACACGCTGAACAGCACGTTCCTTTACTTTATTTTGTTTTGTATATAATCTTGCTGGTAAAATAAAATAAAATAAGAAAACATTCGAAAACAACAACATCTGCATCATAGTACTCTCATTAATTACAAGTTAATGGAGAAATTGAAAACGACACAAAACGCAAAAAAAAAATGTGAAAGAAAGGTAAAATGAGTAGTTAATAACATCAAAATAAAAAAGGTTGTGGTCAATCACATTCTCCAAATAGAAAAAAGTAAACACCTAAGGGCATCTGCATATTCATCACTAAACTCCATAGAAGGGGTTCATAAAGTATTTTTTTATTATTATTCTTTTTTGTTTGATTTTTTTTTTTAAATTAATTAATTGAATTAATCGCGGACCGCCCCGTACCGTGGGGTCCGCACTACAGTGATGAACCAAGTTCAGTGCAGTGATCTCGCAGGAGACAGATTCACTTCTTTGTTTATTTTAATATTTTTTTTTTCGAAAACTGTGTGTACTCACCCGTTTAATGGAGATGCTCTGATCAGTAATATAAATCAAAATTGTGCACAATAAACTTAAGGTGTTTAGTTGTGTTCCTTTTTCCCTGATTTGATGGTCAAACAGTCAACGAGATTAGTTAGAAGGACAAAAAAAACATTTCTTTGTAGTAATAAAGAAAGTTTATTATTTAATTAATATCTTTAAACTCTCTATTGTCTATCCCGCTCACTTACACACAGGCAGTGAGTCCCTTTGCATAAAAGCAAATTGACTAAACAATTACTCTCTCTGTCTCGCTCCCATCTTCTTTGCTCCTCTTTCCCAAAGAAAAAAAGAAAAGAAAAGAAAAGAAAAGGGGTTTCCTTTTATTTTTATTTTTTTTTGGGTGAAGAATTTTACCTGGAGCAGAGTAAGTTCCAGTCTTCTCAGTTTCTATTTCATTGTTGTTGTTGGGGGTTTGTAGATTAACAAAAAAAAAAAGAAGTGATTTGATTATATCCTCATTGGTGTTTCTAAGAAGGGATCGATAGAGGGTTCTTTGGAAAAAAATGTGGAGATGTATAGCTAGCAGCTCCAAATGATATTCATGGGTCTTCTTGTTAGTTTTCCTGAGAATAAAAAATAAATGTGAAGCTTTTATGTGTAACTTTTTCCTTGTTTCAATTACTAATCCGATAAAAGAGATATATATATATATATATATATTTTTTGTTTTCCTTCAAATCATTTAATCTCTCCATATTATTCGCTTTAAAAAGTTGGTACGACTTTTTCTTCTCAGTGGTTTCTCAATCCTGAGAATTTTCTTGCGATAATCCTACTACTGTTTCGATTTTGTTCAAAATAATTAAACTTGTGATCTGCATTTTTGACTTTAATTTGAGAAAGTTTGAAACTTCGACAACCAAGGGAATGAATATAGAGAGTCTCTCATTAATGTGAAACTACACATATCATTTCTAGCTTGTGTCCTTGAGAGATCACCACCATGTCTGTCTCTCATCATTACATCAACTTCCTTTCTTTCTTTGGACTAACACCAACACCTTCCATGCTACCTTCTCTGTTTAACCTTGGCCAATACATTTCTTTCTCTTGTTGCATCCTTTACTTGACATTTTCCTACCTTCAATTTCACAGATCTCTAGTGCTGCTGAGAAGACCCCCAAAAACCTCAAGAAAACAGTTTGGTTTCCATCATAATGAAGGAGATAGCTGTTTCCGGGAACACAGTTCCTCTCCATGCTCGCCCTGTAACTCGTGCCCTTGCCTCTGCTCTGCGTGCGTCTAAGTTGTTGATTACATCTTCTTCACCCAACCAGGGAAGGGTTCTGAGAGCAAACAGCAAAAGAAGAGCCTTTGATGATGATAAGAAGAATGCCAGTCCACCTAAGAAGAAGAAGAAGCGAGCTCTTCTTAAAGACATCACAAATGTTACCTCCCATAATAATTCTTATACTACAAGCTGCTTCAGTGCAGCTAAACTTCAGGTTGTTGTTCATATACACAATACAATGCTTCTTCTTAAAATTGTCAAGAAACATGTTTGTTGCTTACAAGTGTCCCATTTTTTTTTAAAGGTGCAGATAAAGAAGGGAAGGGCATGTTCTTCCAAGGTGGCATCATCTTCTGCTACTTCACAAGTTACAGATGATGTAAAGTTACAAGTTGTGTCAGATTCAGAAGGAGTAAGCTTGTCTGGCTGTACAGGCACAAACGAAGCATCTTCTAGCTCAAAGCCGAGTTCCAGGTTGCCTCCAAGACCCCTTGGGAGATTAACTTCTACAGGTTAGTTTTTTACAAGTACTGTTTCCGCGTGAGTGATTTAAAAAAAAAAAAAGAAGTTATTTATGATTCTTTCTTCTTGCTAAAATGGTTGACAGTTGAGAGAAGTTGTGTTGGAGGAAGTTCCACTGTGGCAAGTATCCCCAAATTCATTGACATTGATTCAGATGTTAAAGATCCTCTTCTCTGTAGCCTATATGCACCTGATATCCACTACAACCTGCGTGTTTCTGAGGTACTAATCCCCTTGGAATTTTGAGGACGATGCATCTGGTTATCTAACTACTTTGTCTACTGAGCAGCTTAAACGCAGACCATGTCCTGATTTTATGGGGAGAACACAAAGAGATGTGACTCAGACAATGCGTGGAGTCCTGGTTGATTGGCTTGTTGAGGTTTGTTTTAGATCCTTTTGTTGCTACGTATTTTGAATTTTTAAAGTCTTGCTCACAACTCATAGACTCTTTCTTCAGGTCTCAGAGGAATACACACTTGCATCTGACACTCTCTACCTCACAGTGTATCTCATAGACTGGTTTCTACATGGGAACTGCATGGAAAGACAAAGACTTCAATTGCTGGGCATCACTTGTATGCTCATTGCTTCGTAAGTTACCTCATCATCTCTCTTCCCAGTAAATCAAAACAGTAATGCTTTGTCTGAAAGGAGGAAGAATCTTAAGAAAGAGTTTGGTGGTGTTTCTTAAAAGAAAGTACGAGGAAATCTATGCGCCACGCATTGAAGAGTTCTGCTTCATCACGGATAACACTTACACAAGAGATGAGGTCCTGGAAATGGAGAGCCAAGTACTGAAGCATTTCAGCTTTCAAATATACACTCCCACTTCTAAAACATTCCTCAGGTAAAATTTACTAGACTGTGATTAAAAAAAAAAGAAAAGGGGTTTCATAATGCTGTTGTATCTAGTCTTTAGTGATTCAAAAAGTTTCCATTTCTTGCAGGAGATTTCTCCGAGCAGCTCAACCTTCTCACCTGGTAATTTTGCTTTCTTTTTCTTCTTCTTATACACGCTCATCAAAAGATTTTAACAGAAAGATTGAAACTATTTTATTTGGGAACGTTTGATATGCAGATGATGCCAAGTGTGGAAATGGAGTTTCTGGCGAATTATCTGACGGAATTGACGTTAATAGAGTGTCAGTTCTTGAAGTACCTACCTTCGGTTATAGCTGCATCGGCTGTTTTTCTAGCCAAGTGGACAATGAACCAATCAAGCCACCCTTGGGTCTGTTCTTGTTTCCTTATGTTCTGTTCCACAAATATTGAATCTCACACGATTTTTATTCCTGTTATTTCTTTTTTTAGAATGCAACACTTGAGCATTACACAACGTATAAAGCCTCGGATCTCAAAGAATGTGTTCAGGCCTTGCAAGATCTGCAGCTCAACACCAAAGGATGTCCCTTAAACTCCATACGCATCAAGTACAGGCAAGACATGGTAAGAAAAAATAAGTTAAATCTCAGTTTGTTTTTTTTTTTAAATCTGCCGCGTAATCTAACAGCTATATTTTTTTTGGCTACTTGAACAACATTTTTACAGTTCAAATGCGTGGCGGTGTTCACATCTCCAAAGGTACCTGAGAGGCTATTCTGAAAAAGAGACTCGGTTCATCTCCTAACCGATATAACACGTACGTCAAGTCAACGTCTCTCTGTAACATTTGTGATGGTCCGGTTCGGCCTCATTCATTTGCTCTCTCTCTCAAATAAAAAGAGTTAGTAATTTTTCCAAGGTCTCACATTTAGACCAAAAAGAGTAACAGGTACATTCCGGTTCAGTGTAGACTTGTTTTTGTTGTGGTCCGTATTACACGAGAGTTTAATTTTAAAAATTGTAAAAGTCGGATCGGATGTACATTTCTTTTTGGCTCATCATCAGGCAATTTCTGCTCCGGGATAATATTCTTCATGCTTTAGTATAAATTAATTGATTAATTAATCCACCGAAGACATTAGAAAAAAAAAAATTCCTTTTTATTAGAAGACAGTATTGACATTAGTATAAAATACCAAGTATAAAAATAGTATTTGACAGAGAGAGACAGACAAGACAAGTGCATTAATCACACGTTATCCGACGGAAGAATATGACTCACACATTTTTTGATGGAAAATAATAACAAAATATGATCAATTTACTTCTTCTCCTTCCTTGCTTGCTGATGTGTCGCTCTGCTTCGAGGTAGAGAGAGAGAATGGCGGGGGCAACTTCATCAAGTTTGATATGGTCGCCATGGCAAGCGACTTTTCACCATTATAATAATAGGTTGCATCATGTCAAAGGTTATCCGTTTCCATGTCACGCTTTCCATCCTATTTGCAAAAGACGTTTTTCTTCATCCATATTTAACGACGACCATGTTGTCATTTCGGATTCTTCATCCTCCTCCAACAAGCAAGGCCGTTTCTCAATGTCTGGTAAAAAAACGCCTCCTCCTCCCTAATTTTGAGGTTTGATATGGTAGAGATTATATATATATTCTTAATATTTTTTTGAGTTTGTACGTGTTGTAGGGTGTGGTTGCTCTTGGATTCAGGACAATTCAATGGTTAATGCTTCGGCTACGAAGAAATGCTCGGCTTTGCCAACAAAAACAGTGGATGTCTCTTCAGTTTCAGACCTTTTTGAATTTATATGCTCGGGTCCCCTCGTAGACAAGATCGGTATTACTCCTGAAAATGTTGGTCAGTCCATCGACAAATGGTTACTGTATGGCTCTCAGCTATGCAGACTCTTCCAGCTCAATGAGCTTAAGCTCACCATTCCGCAGAAAGCTAGGCTTTACCATTACTATATACCCGTCTTTGTTTGGTGCGAAGATCAGATTGCCTTGCATAATTCCAAGTTTAAAGACGGAGATGATGTGCCTCCTCTAGTGGTACGCTACTAATAAATTGTCTTTCTTTGGTTATTGACTTAAATTATTGATGGAGATGATCAAGAGATGTGATGCAGATTGGATTTAGCGCACCTCAAGGATGTGGCAAGACTACACTTGTGTTTGCACTTGATTATCTTTTCAAAACTACAAAAAAGTACCATTACTATAGCAGTTTACTTAATCTAAATTCCTAGTGATGATTCTTAGTACTAACTCAAAGCAATATATCTCAGGAAGTCGGCGACAATATCTATAGACGATTTTTACTTGACTGCACAAGGCCAGGTAAGACTTTACTTGTACTCTCTCTTGTCTGTCTGGACCTTCTCTTCTCCTTTTAGTACCTTCCATTTATTTATTTATTTATTTTATTGTCTCAGGCTAAGTTGAGAGAAGATAATCCAGGAAATGCACTTCTAGAGGTCCTAAAGCTCATCTCAACACTTGCTTTCTTCTTTAGTTTGAAAATATCGTCATTTGTTTCATCTATATATGTTTTCAGTATCGTGGGAATGCAGGAAGCCATGATCTTCCATTCTCTGTCGAAACAATAGAAGCCCTGACTCAACTGACCAAGGACGGTTAGTTTCCATCAATACATGTGCTTATTTTTGTCTGTTATTAATCTTTATTTTACCTTGTGAGTTTTTTCTTTTGGCCATTGACAGGCATGAAGATGAAAGTTCCTCGGTACGATAAGGTTATGAGTCAACCCTTGATTTTACCTTCTCTGCCTTGTCACTTTGTCACATTAACACACTTAATGAAAACAGAGAAACCAGGTCTTAACTTGTTGATGTATTCCTGTTTGGCTGCAGTCTGCTTATAGCGGGAGGGGTGACAGAGCCGCTGCAGAAACATGGCCTGAAGTTGAAGGACCTCTAAAGGTATTTGTATCTCAAAATGTTTCGGTTCAAAGTTGAAAATGAAACATGACCAACACTAAATTATGTTTGGTATATTTCTCCAGGTTATTCTCTTTGAGGGATGGATGCTTGGTTTCAAACCTCTTCCTTCTGAAGTCGTTAAATCAGTTGATCCACAGGTTATCTCAACTCCCTTTAATGACATTGATTAGAATTTTAGTAATACAAAATGTATATATATCCTATCAAAAAAAAAACTTTCTTCTCTTTCTGTAGCTGGAGACAGTGAATAAGAACCTTGAAGCGTATTATGACGCATGGGACAAATACATCAATGCTTGGGTCATCATCAAAATCAAGGACCCAAGTTATGTATACCGGTGGCGTCTTCAGGTATTGTATAATCTAATTAACAAACAAAAAAAACTCATTAGTTTTCGCTGTGTTTCTGATTAGTAACTTTTTGCTTTGGTTTTTTGGACAGGCGGAAATCGCCATGAGGCAGGCTGGTAAAGCCGGGATGTCAGATGATGAGGTATTTTGACATTCTTTAGACAGTTACTAATCTTTGTGGTTATTATATACATAGAAACAATGAATGTTGAAAATATCTATCTAGGTGAATGACTTTGTGTCACGGTATTTGCCGGCATATAAGGCCTATCTTCCGACCCTTTACGCTGAAGGACCAAGCGGCTCTGACCCTGACCGTGTCCTTGCCATAGATATCGATGAAGAAAGGAACCCCATACTCGCTACCTAATGACACATGTTCTTCTCTTTGTATGTAAAAGAGATTAACACTACATCACACATTCATACGTCTCTTTCTTTTATCTTTTGACATGCAATATTCGTTACAGTGATGCACATATATATATATATATATATATGTATGTATTTCCTTGAAATTAATTTTATTATTTTGTAAGAACACAAATTGCGGGTAGGTTTTATATGTGTGATCATAATCTTATAGACTTCAGACGATCCGTCCTTTTAGGTTCTTGAAGGTAGAAACACTGCTCAATTCACATTAGAACTGTAGTTGCTGCCAATCACAAACCTATACTGCTTATTAATTGTTTATATGAAAATAACAAAAACTTATGCTATAGGTGTTTACCGCATAGTCTGGTGCTATGTGAGGGATACACTAGCATACAATTTTCTACTCAAGCTGCTACGCGTTCTCAAAAGATTAATCATCAAAACGTAAAACTTACAAATGGAAATTGGCTCATGAAAGAATTTTCACAAAAACATTATGAAGTTTCTAATTCAATATATCAAAGTTGATAATGTTCTCATCACATATATAATTATAATGTCTTATATATGATCAAAAGTCTACATATGGTGGAATCTGCTTATGGATTAGTTATATGTTCTCTACACAGCTGCATTCTACGGATAAAAATTAATCATATTTTTAAAAATTCAGTTGTAATATATTATAAAAATATTTTGAAATTTTTTTATTTTCTCAAAATAAAATAAAATAAAAATCGTAACTGATCACTTGTTCTTCACCAAAACATGATTTCACCATAGTTTTTCTTGTGATTTTTACAAAATATTCTTTTATGATAAATATCTATATGACATCTGGGGCTTTTGTTGTTTTAAAAATTTTATATCGAAAATTATTTTCAATTTTTATTTTTTTTATTCCTAATATGTTTTTGATATTTAAACTACTTTTAAATTGTATTTTATTTGATTAATCAAGAGTTAATTTTAGGATTATGAATAATTTTATACTATAGGGACAAGTTAAGGTTAGTTTTATACTATAAGGACGAAAAAATGTGTTTTTCATTCTATTTTGGCTAAATTCCCAATTTTTTTTATGCCATCTTATCATAGCAAAGACTTGGATACGAATCATATATCATATTTTAGTTTATATATGCTTGTTTGATTATCTTCATGTCTCTTATTGGATTACTAATTGACGACATGTTCTACTCTTGCAGAAAAATACTCCTTTGTAATATGATATTTACATTAATGTAGACATATGAAAAACCTATCTTTAAAAATGTATCACCAAAATTATAATTTAAAATTAGTTGATTTAATTATAAATAAAAACTGTAACAATATATTAGTTACATAACTTTTGATAAAATTAAATTTATTTAGATATATAAAAACATCTTATATTACGAAATAACAAAAATTCTATAAAACACTATACATATTGAAACAGAAGGAGTATATCTCAATGAGTTGAAACTTCTGCATATGTTTTTGAGAACTACAAGAGTTTTGAAGATCTTAAAGCACCCTCGACGTCAACGGTATGATATCCAAAATGAATATCTTATTTCTATATTATTTTCATATGCATTTATTGAGTAATTAATTTTCTTTTATTTTTAAAATTTTATACCGCTTAAAAATGACAGCTAACTATTAGGAATTTAAAAGATATCTTGCAGACTGTTTGAAAACCTGGTTCTCTATATCTTTACTTTTGTCCACTTTTGTATTTGTTTAATATTTTATTCAGAAGGAAAACCTGCATGTTGGAGATGCTCTTGTTGTAAATTCCTATAAGGTGAGTTGATAATGTGCATCATATCTTGATTATACTTTATGGTTATGAATGTCTAAGGTGTTACTCTAAGAGCAACATTATTGGAGTTTCTTACTCCTAAGTTCTTAAAATACATGTATGTATATGTATATATTATATATGCGTATGTAATTATGGGATTCTAAGCTTTACGGGAAACCCAACCGAAAGTTCCTTAAATAAGAAATTTTCGATTGCGTTTCCCGTAAAGCTTAGAACCCCGCAATTACCAATTACATACGCATATATAATTTATAAATACACATACATATATTTTAAGAACCTAAAATCAAGAAACCCCCAATAATGTTGTCCTTATGTAGCGGGATAGTGCGGTTCGCAATGCTATGTTACTATTCACATCATTTTGTTTACTAGAACAAACAGAAAACTAAAATAATCAAAATACCAGCATGATAATTTGGTTTATGGGGAAACTTTTTAATATATATTTTTAAATTCCAAATAAAATCTCGAAAATTATACAAAGTTCATTAGATGATCTATTCTCTTCAAAGAAATATACATATTGAAAATTAAATATCAGATATAATTAATCAATATTTAACAAATATTATATTTGTACTTCATTAATATGTCACCTTTTAAATATTAACACTAACCACATAATTTGGATTTATGTAAACCATAATTAAACCATCTCGCACTATCTATTTTACTTATCTCATCTCGTATCGCTCAAACCATTATTACCATCATTATTTCCATCGGGAGCCTATGTTACATACTTTACGAGTTAAAAAGTTTCATTATTATTATTTGCTATTTTTTCGTTAAAATGTGGTCGGCAGTCAGTTGTCTGTGTGAGATTTAATGAAGCAGGAATATCTTGTCCGTCTTATCGATGTCGTCATGTTGGGTTCGGGTTGTCGTAAGTGACAAAAAAAAAATGGTTGTGTGTTTATTAAACTTCTTTTCATCTTGTGTATAGTTGATTTTTCAGTAAATGTTTAAAGCTCCATCTATTTAGTCATCAACTTAAGCAATAATATATAGTAGTGCCATTAATTACATTCAAATCCACGGCCAAAAAGTTTATAGCACATATATATTGCAATTCAGAAATCGCCGAACAATACATTTCTATTATACTCTGACTATATATATAAATATAGGCAGTTTTATAAGAAGAAATATATGCATTTGCGACGGTAATCCTATAGACTTGAGAAAATCCCATGCGTTAAGATTCTTGAACGTGTAAACATTGCTCGCTTCTTAGCTTGGAAGTACTGCACCAACATAAAACCTATGATGTTTATCAAATGTTTAAGTTGATTATATTACACGTGACAAAGGAGTTATTACCTAACCCCATAGCATCCGCGGCTTTCATCAACCGCATACGTTTGCAAGACTCCACAAACATCCTACATAAATCACAATATAATCAACCCAAGAGAAATTAGTCGCTCTCATCATAAAACATTAGTGTATTAGTATGTTTAGAGTTTGATTAAAACGGGAACAGTATTAGATCTATCCACACGGGTAACTCACATCCACGGGACATCTCCGACTAACATCCAGTCACCGTCCTTATCCTCGTAAGTTGCCATAAACTCTCCGTTCCTCTCCAGCTCCGTCGTCACCTTACCTATATAAACCACCGTCAAATAAGAACTCTCCAACTAAATTTAGTAATTTACCAAAAATACCCTCCACTTAGTCTATCAAAAATATAATAAGCTCTTCATTTTTCACTTACATATTGTTACTACACCCTGAAACATGCTTTCTAGAGCGGCAAAAAGTTGATCGTAGCAATTGTACATCTGAAGATCGACTTTTCTGAGATAGGCCGCACCATCCACCGCCACTTTCACGTACTTCCTCGCCCTTACCATCCTCACCGGCGGCCACCCCACCAAGCGGTCGCTAAAATCAGGACAAATACGCATTAACGCTCGGTGAAACTTGCATATATTTTTTTAAGATATGTTTGTAAGAATGAAAGTTTTTAATATGCCATACAAATTGTTGCATGCTATAGAATTGTTCACGTGTCTTTCCCCGAGTTTCAAATCAACGGTCTCGATGAAGCTACGCTTGTTTCTGGACTTTTGTCGGCCATCCGATGCTATTATTGAAGTTCCCGGTAGAGCAAGGGTAAGCTCAGTTCCTCGAAGATCACCGGATTCCCTAACGTATTCCTCCGGCGACATTTTATCCCGTCGTAGTCTATTATATGTAAATAATTTAAAAATAAAAGTGCGGAAAGTGATGAGACAAAATGGCACTAACTTTTGGCTTGAGTGTGATGAGTGTTTCGAGCTTTGGATTTTATAAGCGCCAGCTAGAAACCTAGTGAACCTTACCTATAATGACACGTCTCCTGTAACTGGCGGTTTTGATATCTCCACGAATGCAAGTGATAAATGGTGATTAGCCTCTGCTTCGAGTGCGACGTGGACCCATGCATTTACCGTTTTCTAAAACAAAAAGTCCTTTAGGTTATTTGCACTTAATAATTACTCCCTCTGTTCCTAAAAGATGTATGTTCTGGAAAAAAAAATTGTTTCAAAAAGATACATTTTTTATCTTTTCAATGTATGATTTTATGAAAAATTGTAAGTTTCAAAAAAATTAATGGTGTTTATTGAATTTCTATTGGCTAAAAGTTATGGAAAATTGTTATTCACAAAAAACAATGCATATTTAATGATTTTTCTTAATATATGTGAAAAATCTAGAATATACATCTTTTAAAAACAGAGGGAGTAGCAACTAACATGTCTCTGAACCCAAAAACAAAAAGATTAGGCACTTGATTAGCACCTAAAATGTATTTTGAACCCAAAAACAGAAAGTATCCAAAGTGTCTTTGAAAGCAAACAAAAAAAAAGCACTTAAAGTGTCTTTAGAGAGTTTGCATCTAAAGTGTCTTTGAACCCAAAGAACAAAGCATATAATATGTCATTAGTTAGTGGATTTGCATGCGAGCGGACATCTTCTAAGTTTTGATTTCTAGTGATAGACGACAGCAAAGTATTAGCCTGATCTTTTAACTTATTGAGTTTAGCTCCACCTCATGGGTTTCGACTAAGATTGAGAGAAAGAAGAAAACACATTTTATATATTATCATAAGAAACACTATTCCCGTTGCAAGAAGAAAACGTTATCCTTATTAGTGGTTTTTCGTATGAAATTTCTTATATATGGCTTTACTTGCGTTCATGTCAATTTAGTTATAGATAATCTTACACGAAGATGGATAACTATAACCTTTAATTTGCTAATAAATGTCGAAAATATAATTAATAAACAGAGGCAAAAAAATCCATATATTAGTTAGTGTGTTGTCAATTTTAGTTCCATATATTCTTCGAGAGAGATCGCCATGCATGTAGATGTAGTGTTCCATTTGTCTAGGCTTTCTTGTCAGTTTACTTATTCGAATATTTCCAATTAAATGTCTTGAAAAAACGTTCCACCAAGATATATCAGTTTTCACTGTTGGTCAATTAGGCTAGTATATAATATATATACACATCTTATTAAGTAGACTACTTCCTAAATCAACAGAAGACTCTCGAAAGGAACATATCCCTAGTATTAATTGATTGACAGTAATATTTGTCTGTATGAGATCACCGTTTTCACAAGTTTCAAATCTGATTCCTACTAACTCTTTACTCTACCATAAGAAAAGAAAACAAAAACGTTTTAGTCAGAGCGAAAACATTTATGACTGCAGTAGGGTCACGCATAACTCACGTGATTCTGTTTCTTCGCCGGGAAACATTATTGATTCACGATGCTTCATGTCACTATTCTTACGAGTTTTTAAGACGAGCCAAATAGTGAGTGGCCTATTGAATATACACGTGACGAACTCACCATTGCAAATCCGTGACCGGTAATTCCGGTCAGCCGTTCTTTTAAAAATTTAATTGTTTAATCGGTTTAAAACGCACATGAAACAAAATAGTCTAGAACGACAACAAGAGTTCTGCTATTCATGAATTATTTTGTTTGTTTTAACAGTGACTTATTAGTTTGTTATCATTCAGAACAGTTACACTTGTGGTCACTTTTTACTGACGAGGAGTTATCACTTTATCACAATCTTTCGTAATAACTCCAGCTCTCTAGCTATTAAAACATGTCTTAGATTCTTATAAGATAACGAGAGTAACTAAATGATGAAATTTTGGTAGCATAAATGTAATTATGACTGTTTTATTGGATGAATATTCTGCGTTTTAGTACGATCGTATGAGTAGAAATGGGATTATGGGAAACCATTTATTGGTCAAAAAATGCGAAACCATTTTAGAACTCTGTCCGATTCTTAGAGCATCTCCAATACATTTCTATTTTCACCTCTATAATAGCATTTGAAGGTGAAATTACTTCAACCTACCTCTATTTCTTCCTCTATAATAAAGATCTATATTTTTTTCTTTATTTATAGAAGAAAAAATAGCATTTCTCTATTTTGTACTCTACATTTAGAGATTATTATTTTAGAGAAACATATTAGAACATATTTTACCTCTATTATAGAGTATTTTTATTTTAGAAGTGAAAATAACAATACATTAGAGATGATCTTAGTTTGTTTTATGCAACAGGATCGGAAAACATCAATTGGGCTAAGTTACGTTCACTGGACCATTTGCCTTGCTGATTGCATCTATACATTTTTATTGCATTTAAACACTAAAATTAACTTCTGGAAAAAAAATTGCAGTAGACAAGATGTTAAATTAAAAATTGATACTCTATTTAGTAGGCCTCACAAGATGTTATGGTAAATCTATCATGAACCCTTCTGCAATAATTAAGCAATATTTAAAATTGAACAAAATTTTATCATACCGAATCTGCAAAAGCCAACTTCATAGACAACTTTCTTTCTCATTATAATAATATTAATTGACTTTTTTTTATAGTCCATCACCCGAAATTATAGAAATTTCATATTGAAAATTGTGTCTTCTCGTCTTGTCGATTTCCCTTGCGGATCTAACTAAAAATAAGATCCGATTTTTTCTGGATTTCTATAAATGCTTTTTGTTTTCCTTGTTTGATAAGTTGGAGTTATATGGTTGCAACATGATTTGTGTTCTATAAATTTTGTTCCCTGTAATCTCTTTAATCCTATATTTTTAGTTTAATTTTTTTCATTCTAATCAAAATATTTATACTGATGATGCATATGGTTTAAAGATCGAATAATATATATATAATTTAGAAAAAAGTGATTTACTGTTTATTTAAAATACGTTTCAAGCTTTTTGTTTCATACATTAACAAAAATTACATTTAAAACCTCAAAACAATCGGATTAATTTCTTTCTATTTTTTAACTTATTAAAAATTAGAAAATTAATTAAATTAAGGATTAATTTTGAAGTACAAAAGATTGGGGCAATGAAGAAATTAAATTTTTTTTAAAAAATCTAAATATTCGAACCGATCTGAACAACCGAATCCAAAATAAAAATATCTGAAAATACTCAAACAAATTCTAGACCCCAATATCAAAATACTAAAAATCCGACATGAATCCAAAAGTCCAAGCCTAATCAAGAGATGTAGCTTTCCATATCAATAAGTTCCAGAATAATTGTTATGATTGCAGAACAGAGTATTTACGAAAAAGATGCAACACCACACAAAGGAAAGGCTCATCAAATCAAAATTTTCCATAGTTTGTCAACAAGCTTAGTGTGGAGAAAGGAAAATAGAAAGGAAGTTAAAGGGTACAACATCAAAAAGCTCGAAACATCCCCGTTAAGTGTCAGGGAGGGAAACAAAACGAAAAGAGACAAAAAAAAAAAAAAAAAATCATTTCTTTCTATGTGCCATTGTTCATCAGACTTGAGAAACCCATCCTTATATAGAAAAACAATTATACACATTTGGCACTGTTACAACTCCAATCATCTTTTGATCCACACCTCTGCGAGAGATTCACTAAATCTCAAGTTTGATCCAGGTCTACAAGGCTATCTATCTTTTGTATAATTATCTCCCGGGTAGGTTTGCCTCTTATTAATTAAAAAAAAAAGAGCTTCAGGTAGAGACCGAGAGGCTCTTAATAGCTTCAAGTTGTCCATCGCTGAATTCAGTCTGACCCATTGGATGGCTTGGTGTGTCGCCATTCTCATTGCTCTTGCGAGACGAGTTGTACACTGAATCAGGTATCATAGAGCTGTGCTTGCCTTCAAAGTAAGTTGAACAGGGAAAATACTCTGCGCACCGTGTTTTCCATCCTGCAATTGTATCCAAAACCCGACTTAATATGTACTTCTAAACTCTAAGGACCTTAATATCATGGAAGCGTGCTCCGTTCATAAGACCAACCCAAACGCAATAAATGAAAATGCAGCTGCAGACAGAGTCATAACGGTACTACTTAATGGGGACATTCATAGTGGAGATATTTAATGCTTACTGGAGGCAGCTTCCGAGTCAAGAAGAACTGTGTCTAGAAGCTTATGAACTGCTATACAGTCTTTGAGTTTCCACTCTCTTGCTAGTCCTAGAGCTCCGTTCCTGCACATGGACAACGAAGTTAAACATACGAACAAAACAGAGAGAGACATAAGGTTAAGGAGCATTACGGTTGAACCACTTTTTTGGTTGAGTCTTCAATTACTTTGATAGACTCGGTTTTCTTGCTTGGATCTAAACGGTACAACATTTCTGCGTACGCAGCTCTGTGCACCAAAGAAACTGCAAAATTGATATGCAGACGTAAACACCTTTTTAAGAAATAACCATACATTGTCATACCATGTAATCAATTTGAGACGTACCTTCGTGTCTAGCAAGAAACTCTTTGTTTGCCTCCACTAGTGATTTATTTTGCAATTGACTACAACGCAAACAAATGGAAAATTTATCACACAATTGATATACATCATCAACAGTAAGATTGGATAATAGTTTTGAGTAGTCACCTGATTGATGGGCGCTCAGCCTCAAGGACACTCCAACGAAGTTTCTCAGCTTCAGTCGTTGGAGCACTTGTCGATCCTGTCTTGAGAGAGAATTTAATCTGCCATCCAAGTTCAAAAGCATAAACCAAAATGAAAACATATGACTAGCTACTCGAAGGGAAAACATTATTATCCCTTCTCTCTTTTTGCATGATTATGCATTTTTTAGAACACACGGGTAGCACAGATTTCATACCAGTGAACGATGTGAATCAGGGTTCTCCGCGTCCAGTTTAAGCAATTGCTTGACAGCCTGAAAAAAAAAATGAGAAATGAGACGGCAAAGCCCTTAGGTTACTTGAACAGAGGATATTATAGAAACATGAGCTTGAATATGGCCACTAAATGAGAAATGAGTTACCTGGAATGCAAGCAGAAATTTCTGTTTTCTCATATTAACCTCAAAAGAAAGTAGATGAGTCTCCAAAGAATTAGATGAATGCTTCTGGAGAAGTCTCAAGTACTTTGAAGCCTCTGCCATTGGCTCTTCCACCTGTACAGATTTAGTTTTCCAGTAAGCCTCTGATAAAGTTAATACTCATAATAAATAATTATGGCCAAGACCACAATACATGAAGCAAACAAAAACCTGAATTAACTTTTCCCCATGAGGATCTGGATCTACAGGTTTCACATTTCGTTTGCCAGACTTGGAGACAACACTGGCAGTTGATTCTTCACTCTTACCCTCAGCTTCCTGAAACGAAGAAGACCACTCTTAAGCCACCGAAGTGTCAATTCACTCGACAAAACACTGAAAATACCTACTTTCTTTGCTCGGGCTTCTGCCTTTTTCTGCTTCTTGATTTTCTTCTTCTGAGCAGGAGCCAACTTGGACATTTCATCTTCTTCGGCAGTTGATTTCGGAGAATCATGCAACTTCAGGTAGCACCTGATTATCGAGGCGAGAGGTAAATGTGACTACAGTTAAAATGGAATCTATCATGCATCCATAAAGTAGTTGGATAACATTTGTGCAACCAAGAGTTTACCTGATAGCTTTGACTGCTGCTTTGTGGAAATATGGGAATGAGTGCAATCGGTCTTGGAACTTAAGCATGTCAACATATGAACGCAAAGTCATCTTTCTTAAGCAGTACGAGTGGAAATCAAATTGATCTTCATGAATGTCGGAATAGTGCTTCTCCACAGCCAAAAACTTCTTAAGAGCACGTCCAAGATCACCCTGACGGTAGTAGCTATCCCCAGATGCAAGGTCATACCTTTTTACGAAATAAAATTAATAAAACAACAGTCATTAGAAAGACATCTCAAAATGTCAATTTTACTTCAGCAAAATTACTCAGTCTTCTAGAGCCGTACCACATGCACTGCATGTCATGAAGATTGTTGATCTGATCCCCCTCTTTTGTGAACAAAACAGCAGTTTTCTCAGCCAAGGTCACCTACACAAGAAAAAATCATAGAACGAAGAACTAGTGTTGAGGCCTAACCTCTACGAAATCTACCAAAACAATATAATATGAACAAAACCAAGATGTAAACCTGATCTGCTTGCAGCATACGCTTAACACATTCACTGTTTATATAGCGATCTGCTAGGTCCATGCATCTAGCTTCATCAGCAAGTGCGGCAGCGGCAGTCAGATCTCCTGCATGTTTCATTATTCGGCTCTGTTGACAGAAACCAATACAATGGTTAAGAAGAAACATGTGTCCTCAAACCAAAAGATAACCTGATACATGGTGTGCACAAATCATACAAATTATGTTAACACAGTCGCTATAACTACAAGTCCAGACAAAGCTATTCTGTCAATGAAGTTTTCAAAATGTATCTCCATACATAGAAGAAGCAGAAACAGTGGCATATACAAAAAACTGATGGATCAAAATTTATACTTTTTCGGTCAAGATAAACAAAGATACCTTAACGGAGTATAGGTCAATCACTGTCGGCGTATGAGCAATAGCCTCGTCAATTTTACCAAGGGCAACATCATACTGACCACGCTTGTCATAATGCTGCATTATGAAAAGTGAGTATCATGATAAAATATACAAAAGTACAACCGAAATTAATTACAGTGAGAAATTAAGACAGATAGCAACAGTGAACCTGAGCCAAGAAAAACAATATCCACAATAGAGTTGATGGGGGTTCTTTCACATCACTGCATCAATTAAGAATTAATCATAATAAATGACTAATCAAACAACTAATTTGATAAGATTTCACTGCTGATTTAGTATATAATAAGACCATAGATCATAGACGACATTTATCAAGTGAATGCTCCAGTAATAAATTCAGTTGTATACCTTCCTGGGTAACTTCTAGTAGTTTTAATCGAATTTTCCATCTCAATAAGTAGTTGCTCCAATATATCAGGCTGGGTAACAAAATACACCACTAAAACAGTAAAACAAAGTGAAACCAGATACAATGGAATTTGCGACAGCATTCTCAAGGACAAAGCAGGGAAACTAACCTTGCGAGGGTGATCATATAGAGAAGAGAGATCAGAAAATAATGAAGGAACACCCTGAGACAACAATCAAGATATATTAGAACACTGTCTAACAAAGAGACTCAAGAGCAAGAAAGGATACCTTTGTCAACAGAGGTTTGATGTACTTTCCTACAGCCTCCTTAAAACTTTCATCTTGCAGAAAATCCAATGGTATCCTCTGAAAATGGGAAATAGAGAATAACTTAGTATCGCTGAATTTATCTATCAGCACCCACAAAATATCAGAGAGAGCAAAATGGATAACTGGTAAAGGATATTTAAAAATGTAATTTACTACAGGCACTAATCCGCCTTCTCTCACCTTAACAGCGGATGAGCGAGTGTACTGCTCACTTAGAGACTGGTACAATGCATTTAACTTCTCAATTTGATCAGACGAATATTGACCATTTTCTGAATACAATTCAAGACATTTCTGGAGGCCTTCGTAATATCTGAAAAGTAAAAAATGCACTACTTATTTGTTTACCAGAATTGTCAGTACTCAAAAAATATATATAGAAGCCTTTGAGACTGTCATAGGAAACAATCGTCAACTTCTAAACAAAACAAAAAAAAAATAACGAAGCGGGGCATATAGGCGTGACAATAGAAGCAAACAATGAAAAATACTAATAGCTCAGGAATGACTTGGAAGTGGAAAGGAAAAAAACCTATAATTGTCGGGGTTCATGGAAAGCAACACCCTGTAGAGTTTCTTGGCTTCTTCTAGACGACCAAGCTTCGACAAGAGAGATACCTCTTGTTCTTTGTAAGACAACTTATCAACCTACATACAACCACAAGAGGAAGGTAAATCCACTATATGCCTGTATCCTATGACCCAGATATATCATTACAATAAGCTTCAAAAACGTAACTATTTTCGACTCTTTTTTGTGCAACTCCTCAAGAGCTTTGTCAAACGCACCGCTCTCCTCAAGTAAGGAAACCTGAAAGAAAAAGAACCCGTTGAGATTTCCTGCAGGTCCACATTGAAACTGTGCTAATGCGAAATAACACCAGAAGCTACATGGAACCGTTAATGGCAAGTATGGTTTTCTAGGGATAAAAGCCAATTGTCCACATATGATATTGGTATAATTTTTGCTTGATACCTTGTATAGGATCATTTCGGTGTGTTCACATAGCTCGTTCTCAGGAGGATAATCATCCTCTAGGGTGCCTTCAAACGCTTCCAAAATTTCAACAGCTTTAGAAGCACTGGTTTGAAGAAGAAAAAACAATAAATGTTTAGAGGTCTTAAAGAAAAAAAAAATATATATATATATATATCGTGTAGCTGATTGCAAAGGCATAGAATTCTACTGAATACTGTTCATTGGTATATTATTTGCTAAAAGTCTGATGTAATAAGATACATCCCAACAAAGGTGTACTGCTTAAAATGTCCAAGACTACATTTGAAGATCAAATAAATACACAAGCGAACAGTCCAAAGAAGGAAAACTAGAATTCCATTCAAATGAGTAAAGAAAAGGAAAGGAGCATAACATACTTTGAGTTTAAATGCTGGGAGACTGCAAAGCCAATCCAGTTCATTCGATGATTAGGCTTCAAAGTCAAAAGCTGCTGCCTGGTCTCAACAAAACCAGATAAGTCCCGCATTTGTGCCTAGGAATTCAAAAAAAAAAAGAGTATACGATAAGATAAATTATTGAAAGCATCAACAGAGAGATTACACAAAAGAATAATGAGAAATTGCCATCTAAGAAATTCTGCCCAATCCATTTTCCCATAATTACCTGCAAGAGTGAGAGGTCTCTGAGTATTTCAAGGTTATCAGGATCTATTCTAAGAGCATTTCGGTAGCACTTGATGGCCTCTCTATACTCGATGTCTGAACGGTATAGGAGACCAAGTACATGCCAGCAAACATGGCTTTTGATGTCATTCTGCACGGAAAAGTAAAAGTAAAAATTATATATTACCCTGAAAAACCATACCATGTCTGGAAACTAAGGATTGATGTTATGTTAACTTATGATAATCGAAGAGAAACCTTGACTCCAAGCCGAACAAGCTCATATGCTTCAGTTTTGCGGTCCATACAATTTAGAGTCAGTCCTTTCATCGATAAAGTCTCTGAAAATGACAAAGAAGAAAAGAACGAACCACTCAGCAGGAGCAAAGAAGTGCTTTAAAAGCAAAACAGAACAAACAAAAAAAGAAACAATACAAAGCATCTATCTCCTAAGCTTATTCAGAACATGAACATACGCTACAAGCCTCATACTAAGAAATTAGTTTACTTGCTTTTTGCTTCACTAGGAACAAAGAAAATTACGCTGATGTCCAAAGAGTTGCAGAGTGAGAGGGCAATAAGAAACTTAGCATAAAAATTAGAAGAAACGAAAAAAGAAAGAAAGAGGGGGTTAAGTTAATGTTAAAAGAAAACTGACCGCCATGAGAAGGAAACTTTTTTAAGATGGCATCAGCAGCCTTGAGTCCTTTCTTGTACTGCTTAGTCTCATAAGATTTCTGCATTATAAGAAGCTCACTCAGAATAAGTAGATGTGAAAAATAAAAAGCAATGCTAAAGTAAATATGAAATAGACAGGAGTTAAACTAAACTAGTTTGCCGAGCAATTGGGAGACGAAAAGGGGCAATAAGCTTATATATGAAGCTGCGATCAAGGTCACCAGAGTCTGGCAATAGCCTAGATAGTCAACGCAATTGAAGCTGCTTGTAGCTTGATGAGGAATAAAAAGAACTAATCGTGTTCCAATTTTAGCCAGCAGCTAGGGAAGAAAAACAGAGAGAGAGAGAGAGAATCGGAACATACGACGATGAGCTTGAAGAGGTTAGCCTCTTTAGTAGGAAGCGAAGCCCCCATTTTCCTTACTCTACGAAGAAGAAGGAATGCCGCACTATCCGCTTCTCAACCCTACTCTGCTGCAGCGGAACAAAGAAGACGACACTTTCTTAACCAACATCAATCTTGTCTTCAATCTTCACTTATCCCTCCTAACCATTTCGGTACACCTTTCCGGTTTAGATTATTTTGCCTTTATATTACTATATGAGAGTCGAATAAACCGGAAACAACCTTTCAGCAACTAGATCTGGTTCTGAACCGAATTGACCGGATCAGATTCTGTATAGACTAAACCGAATCCAAAACAAATTTTAATTACTCAAAAAATCTTCTCATTTTCAGTTTTTTTTTTTTGTTCGCAGCATTCTCTACTCAAACCTAATAAGCCAACGTCTTGAGCTCTTCCTTCATATGCTGCAAGCAAAATGAACACAAGTTTGATCTGATGAGACTCTAAAGAAACCGTTCATCTAAGCATTCTCTATCTCTTCTTCGCTCATTTCAACCGTCTTATCTTCACTCATTTCTCCACTATGAGGAGATACGATCTAAACCTACGCATTGTGGTTACTAGCTTCAAACCATGGCCATATATATATATTGCTACTGAATCTAGAACACGCATAAAACATGAGAAAACTTTTATTGGCTTCAGCAGAAAGCGAGGAACGTGCTTCTCTCCTTCCTGGTCGAGACTCGAGACAGAGGTGTCAGAGTTTTTATAATCAAATACATTTTATTTTAGCTTTCAACAAAAGTGGACGTGCCGGAGTGGTTATCGGGCATGACTAGAAATCATGTGGGCTTTGCCCGCGCAGGTTCGAATCCTGCCGTTCACGTTTTTTAACCAATTTCTTTCCCTTCACATTTTTACTATTTTGCCCCTTGGACACTAAACGTGAAACCATTTGTACATGTGACATGTCTTATAATTAACTGCAAGGAACTCGTTGAGCTTAGACACAAATGCATGCACTGAAGAAGCTTACATGACGAGGGAACATCCTATTTACTCTGAAATCTTATGCTTCGCCTCTCATCTCCCATTTTCAAACATTCACAAACTATTATGTATATGCTCTTCTTATCTTTCTCTCGTATTTGATACTATTTTGTGCTCAAAGTTCTAGAACCAACTAGTTTGATTACCACAGAGTCAAACACATGTCAATATCGTTTTTTGCATTAATTCTCCCTTCTTTAGCCGTAAACTCTTTTAGACTTTTGAAAGTCGATCCCGAAATTTCAGGGGTTTTTTCCTTGAATGTTACGTACTGTTAATAGTAAAACCATATATAGCCAGTCGTCGTGACTCATGCTTATAGAAAGAAAGAAAAAAACACAATGGCTTTGGCATGTTCTGTGTCCGCTTTTCTCGCTTGACTTTAAGGCTTTAAGCATGTTCGTTTGACCGCCGTGTTGTCGTTCGTCCGTTTGTCCGACGCTATTAATATAAAAACATGTTTTCTATCAGCTAAAATATCTGTTGATTTACCTTCATATATTTTTCCCTCGTCGTCACCTTAGATGTTGTAGCGACAAACAAAGTATATTGGGGTAATTTGTCATCCGCTTGACTTCTTCCTTTACTACCATTTAATAACTCGTATTGACAAACTTTTTCCCCCTAATGTAAGATAAACAAACTATAATGGCGTTTCTTAACCTACGTTAACAAGCAAAACAATATACGAAAGTCAGCTAGACTTGGCCTCGAGGAAACTGACTTAAATAATAAAGTTGATGTATGCATGCTGATGAGGATGAAAATAAATAATTGTTACGCGCACTTGAAAAGGTGATATACAATTACCGTCGGTAGAAGATATAAAATCCACGTCAGCTAAAGGATAACTATCATAATTCATAATGGATATAAAGGACGTATAATACCTACGGAAATTAATGAGAGCTTATCCTCTACGGCCTTCTTTATTTTGATGTCGACAGCATAAATATCCAGTTTCTATTTCTTTTTCAGGGCAGTAAAACACCACTTGTATGGGCAAATCTTGTCTTCATAATATGTCATGTTGTATGCAATGATACACTAGTTGTATTGAGTCTGTTTGCAAACTTTTTTTTAACAATATAATAATGCGTATAAATTACTATAGTCATTGACAACGAGTTAAATTAATGCATCCCCTATTCATCTATAAAAAGCTAAACGATTTGGCAAATTATTTCATGTTTCTATTCTTTTGTCTTTTAATCAACGGCTTGGCGAATTTTCTTGTGACGAAAACCTTTTTCAAAACTATGAATTATTGAATGCGACCAAAGAAAAAGTATTGAGTTTTGAAATTTCGACAAGAACATTCACTATGTAGGTCCCAGGCTCCCAGCAATGCAGTATTACTAGTCTATTCCCATCTGTGAACGTCGTTTTATCGTTTTGATTTATCAAAGAGCCACCCAACGAATCACGACTCTTCTCTTTAAGGATGTCGACGCCGTTTCGTTTTGTTCTCGTCATCCTTTCTAGTCACTAGGACGCCGTGCCGTTCGTTTTGCTTCCCTCCTTAGCTCAACCTTCACAGCACAGTAAATTTAGTTTATTAATTGTCATGCGGCAGCTCGAATTTTTTCACAACAATTACTACACCTTGAATGTTATCCATCGAACAGATAGATAGCTTGGACAATGTATAGTCGTCTTAGACTCAACAGACGCAATTTAATACACGGTATAACAAAGAAATGCCATATACCTTAGCTTATAGCAAAATTAAATTGTAGAAAATATAAACCATGCGAAATATATAGATACTATATATTTATGCCTTTGATCTAATAAATCAATCCAAAAAATAATAATCATATATATATATATATACAAATACATATAGGATGCATAGTCATCGTATTTTTAAGAAACTAACCAAATTTATAGGTTAAAAATGCTTACAAATATATACATGTGGTGGACACTAGAACGAGTCCGATCTGCATGGATCATGCTGCTACGCCAAACATTGTATAATTCAACTTTGTACAGCTATAACGATTGTGTGTAATGGTTATAACCCACATATTATAGGAGGATACATCTTTGGTTTCAGCTTTGTTCATCGGTGTAATGGTTAGTATTATCATAGCAAATTTAAATAAATAAATCGGTAAGCAAATTGTTTATGGTCGACCCAAGTTGTGACACACACATACAGACAGCAAGCTGAATAAAAAGGCCAATATAAAAGCTTCTAGAAGGGATAGAGAAGAGATAATGTAGGAGGAAAGACCCAACATTGTTTTCAGCTGGATTTGTATAAATTCTGTTTATTTTTATATCTTCTATAAATATTACTAGTTGATTTTTTAAAGACTATTAATTATGTGCTTGGACTGTGTTACACAGGTATATTGAAACCATTTTTTTGTACTACTGCGTTAATTTAGTTGTATATAATTAATAAATCGATCTTTTACAAAGCAAAAGGGTGTGATACGATTAATATTATAATCTGAGAAAAAGGGTGTGATCTAAAATCTAGATTCATAAGGTACATACAGAAAGTACAGTCGTTAATCTGCAAGTGTAAAGATTTCTTTTTCCTTTACGATAGATTAATCTATTCTTCTTCCTTACACTAAGTGTATTCTTACGATCTTGTATATCACTGTTAAAAGAGGGAAAACATTTTAAAACAACGTCCGATGTCTATGTAAAATCAGCACTAGTCAGAAGGTCTTTAGAATCCATCTCTTGTCTCGGGATATATTTTCGTTTTTATGGCTGGATTACTAAATTTGATAATAAGAATACCACCAAAATAACAGTATTTGTTAAAATAAATTAAAATATCTCATCCTTCAACTTGCCCCAATTGTTTCAGTGTCTCGAGCTTTACGCTACAAGTCGCAAACCATTAACCGTACACCCCATTCTCACTTCACATGCCGTTATCTTCATTTCATTCAAAAAAGAAAAGAAAGTATAAAACAAGTTTAAGAAAAAAAAAACTATTATTTTTTTCTTCAGACAAAGACAAAATTCACGAATTATTTTGTTTAGGCAAATAATAATAAGGATATGAATGAATCAACGGGCTGAGAGTTTCTAGAAAGACTTATCATCAAATATCTTCTATAAAGCGACACACTCTCCTCTTCCATCTTCATCATCTTCTCAACCTTCTCTCTATCCACTTCCCTTTTTTTCTCACTGAAAGTGTTACATCTTTCACTCTTTTTTAAAGAAGCTTCAATCTTTTCCCTTCTCCAGAACTAAAGAAAATAAAATATTTCGAGATGGAACTCATCCCTAATCTCCCCTACGACGTAGCTCGCGAGTGTCTCCTCCGCTCCTCTTACAAACAGTTCCCTGTTATGGCCTCCGTTTGCAGAGGCTGGAACCGTGAAGTGTCTCTCTCTGAGTTTTTCCAGCAACGAAAAGCTTCAGGTCATAGCCAAGAGCTTCTCATCATGTCGCAAGCTCGTGTCGACACGGACAGAGAGCCCGGATCCGGCAAGAATTCCGCATCGCCGGAATACCGGGTCGCTGTTCTTGAATCCGGGTCGGGTCTCTGGACGGAGCTTCCTCCGATTCCGGGTCAATCCAACGGACTGCCTCTGTTCTGTAAACTTGTTTCTATCGGGTCGGATCTTATTGTGTTGGGTGGGCTTGACCCGGTTACATGGCAGGCCTCTGACTCGGTCTTCGTCTTCAGTTTCCTCAACTCCAAATGGCGCGCAGGGGCAGTTATGCCAGGTGTCAAGAGATCGTTCTTCGGCTGCGCTTCGGATTCAGATCGGACGGTGCTGGTTGCCGGTGGACACGACGAAGAGAAGCAAGCGCTGACGTCAGCGATCGTGTATGATTTGGCGGAAGACAAGTGGACGTTTTTCCCGGACATGTCGCGGGAACGAGACGAGTGCAAGGCGATTTTCCACGCTGGCAAATTCCACGTCATCGGTGGATACGCCACGGAGGAACAGGGGCAGTTCAGTAAATCCGCTGAATCCTTCGATGTGTCTACGTGGCAATGGGGTCCAGTGAAAGAGGAGTTTCTCGACGGCGGCGAAACCGTTAGCGCTCCGATATACGCCACCACGGGAGAAAACGGAGATCTGTACGCGTGCTGGCGTGGAGATGTCATGGTGCTGAGAAATGACACGTGGCTGAAGGTAGGCCAGATCCCTGCTGATGTGTACAGTGTGGCGTACGTGGCGGTGAGGCCGGGAAAGCTGACTGTGATCGGCAACGGCAAGGCTTTGGCTGGCTACGGTGGAGCCACCGTAGGGTATATCTGTGATTTAAGTAGCTTTCGATGGGTAAAATTAGAAACACATGTTGGTCACGTGCAAGCTGGTTGCTTCTTGGAGGTTTAGTATGAAAAGCTCCACTCTTTGGAGTTTGGACCTAAATCCCAACAAAAACCAGTCTAGTGCATAAATCTTTCTTGGAAAGAAGATAAGAAATGTAGTTGTGTTTATGCAAATAAATATTAGTATATGATATTATATGGTATTTTTTTCATTTATAATGTGACGTCTACTAAATATCTATGTTCTTACAAAAATTTCAATAGGAAATATAGAACTGTTAAGTTTTGGTGGCCGACCTACTAAGTATCTATAGTATGTAACAACTCAGCACTAAGCAGTGTACCAGTGATGTGAACTATGTTTTCCATAGAAGAGATAAGTTTTTGTAACTCTGAGGATGGAGACAGATTTTTTTTTTTGGTTTTGTCATCTAATCTTTTATTCATTCTATTATGAGAGAAAACATAAAATCAACACACAAGAGATAAAGAAATGGTACTAATACAAGCAGATTTTTTTTAAATGTCAAACACAAAACTTATATGAGATATAAAGGATCCCAAGTAAGCTGAATGGGCTGAGTATAATAAACCCATAAATTTTGTTAATGTAGGTACAGTAAATCATGCTTCTCTTGAACTCAAAATGGGCTTGTGAGGGCATTTGTTAGGTTGGACAAATGGACGGCTAGGATTTGAAAGGAGGTTTGAAATTTGGATTACACCTGAGGGGGCAGAGTTCGAAGATAGACTGACAACTGACTTTAAAGTGAGAGGCAGAGACACCCTCTGTTACAAGTAACATCTATTATTAATACCACTACTTTTTTCATCTATATAATTAATCTTAGCCGTTGGATCTGAAGAGGAAATAGCTTGATTCTGCGTCACAGCTTTGCCATTAAATCCAACGGCTGGCAGCTTTATGACACACACAAATTAAATTGAACGGAACACTGTTACACACTGTCTACCCTATCGCCCTAAAGAACTGACCTCAATTTACTTTCTTCCTTAACCCAAAAGGTCAACATATAGGTTATCTATTCATTCACATCCTCCGCATACATCATGCATCAAACTTATTTGTGAGCAAAATCAATTGTTTGATAATATAAAGCTGCCAGTATATAGTGTAAAAAATGGAGCTGAAATTTTTTTTTTGGTCAAACAAAATGTAGCTGTAATTAAACATCTACTTGTGAAATGATTTTGTGTTCCTTGCCGAGTATGAAAAAAGAACTTGTAGAATAAATATTTATATCCTGATGATAGTGGACTACACGCGGCGAAATAGTTGACCCTTCAACAAGTTAATTATGAAGGATGATGATGATGATGATGATGATGATAATAGAAAGATAGATTATCCCTAACAAAAAGTAAAAAGCAACAGAGATGTCACCAGCTTAAGATCAATATATAGCCTAAAACTGAAAGTATGACTACAAATTATGATTAGCAGTCGCGATAATCATCTTCATTACGGTGATTAGTGCCGTTAGGAGAAGAAAGAGGAAACAAAGACAAAAGCTCCGGTGCTGGCTCAACCCCGCTTCTCGGACTCGGAAGGAAGTAGAACCCTTTCTCCGCGATGGCTTTTTGCTCTTCATTGTCCGCTGGTGGGTGAGGATACTCACGCGCTGAATGTGGGCTCACGCGCGCCCAGAATGGGTCCAGGTGAGAGACGGGAGAGACCAGGAACCCTCGGTGGAAATGGCTGAAGGAGTCGTTGCTGATCTTCAGCTCCATTTTCTTGGATGACTGACGACGTTCGTGGAGCTTGAAGGCTGGTTTCTTCGGAGTTAAAGGAAGCTTCTGTTGTGCTGTGGAGAGTTCCGGTGGTGCTCCGGTGAGTTTTTGGACGATGTTTCGGAAGTTGGAAGGATCTGCTTGAACGAACATGGTGTTTGGGTCAGTGACATAGCTCGGCGGCTGCTGGTGGTGGTTCGGGTGGCTCATGGCGGTGGAGATGATGTATGAGGTTGAGAAACCCTTTGGTAGAAGAAGAGAGAAGAAAAGCCTGTTTTGTTTTTGTATAGGAAACATTCGTCTGCCCCATTTATTTAAAGAAGACCATCTTCTTGTGTGTTTGACATTTTTGCAAACATATTAAATTTAGTAATTAAAACTTGCTAATATATTTGACTTTTGCACGTCTAGAACTTGTAGATGATAGGTTGACTAAAAATAAATAATCGTTTAGTTGTTAACAATTCGTTGATATATAATTCGAACACGGATTTAAACCTTTTCCAGATGTGTATAATGTTAAAGTCAACCCCGAAGCTAACCATACCTTAGAATTGTTGCCAATTCTTTTACCTGAGAAGTGTGGTTCATATAGATTAATAATGTGATGATGAAAAATAGCCGACCATTTGTTGACTCGGTATCCATTAGTCTAATATCTCACACCATATGACAAACGTATATAATTATAGTTTATACGTGGTTACTGAAATGATATGTAATAAAAAGGTGAAAAACTTAGACATAGAACGCTAATGTTATAATTTTTCGAGGTAATTTCGTAATAAAGCAATTAACGAGATCATGAGTATGTAATAACTAATAACTAGCGAGTATTAATTATCACATCCATAAATTATAATTTTCGAATTTTGAATTTTCCAAAGAAATAAATGCAATGAGGAAGAGTGCATCAGAACTTCTCCTACAAAATTTATGGAAATTCAAATTTGGAAAGTAATAAATTAAATAGATAAGATTTAGAGTTAGTCTTTTTTTTTTTTTTTTTTTTTTTAAGATTTAGAGTTAGTCGATAGCTATAAAACTGGCATGGTACATCGTCAGCCGTCAGGTATACAAGGGATAATGGAGGACAAAGAAATAAGGTCCAACTCGTATTAATTTAATGGGAGCCCATCTGCCCGAAGGAAGGCCTCGGTCAAGGTGAAAAGCGAGGGAACAATAATTTTCTCTTGTTTCTGTGTTTCGATTCTTCTCCTAGACAAGCATGGCTCAACCTTATCGATGCTTTCATCCGCTTAGCAAGAAGGGCCTTGTCCTAAAGAATCTCAAAGCAAAAGCTATAATCACAGTTCCACCGGAAAAGACATGTTTTCAGTTTATAATTTTCAACTGAAATATTGGCTGCCACAAACCTTGTCTGATCTCTACATGTAGTAACTTAGAGATCATATATTATATATGTAATAAACGACATAATGTGGCTTAAAGAGCCCCGCTGTGGTAAACAAGAAAAGACAACGTGGGGATTAAGGAAATAAACTCAAGTTTTTAAAGAGAGAGATCAGCAAGATCAAATGTTCTCTCAACCGCTTTGCACCATGACTCCACTTTCTTCTTCCTGGTTGCTTCTTCCATAGCTGGTCTGAAGACTTTGGAGTTCTTTGACTTCTCTCCTGACTCAAATATGTCTTCTTCCCTCCAGAATCCAACGGCTAGTCCAGCTGCATAGGCTGCTCCTAGTGCTGTTGTCTCTATGTCTACTGGCCTCACCACCGGCGTTCCCATCAAATCAGCCTGCCCATGTTTCAAAAGGACAAATGAGACTTATGTTAAAAAAACTACAATCATCATCATATAATCATTTACCTGAATCTGCATAAGAAGGTTGTTGGCGGTGGCGCCACCATCAACTCTAAGCAAGAACTCCCCTTTCTCGTTATTTAGGGAGCCCTTTTCACCGGCATCTTTGTTCATAGAGTCTAGCACATCTTTCACTTGGAAACACATGCTCTCCAGCACAGCCCTTGCAATGTGAGACTTGTTTGTGAACCTAGTGATTCCAATGCAGACACCACGAGCGTCTTCTCTCCACCAAGGCGCAAACAAACCGTTGAATGCTGGCACAAAGTACACTCCTCCCGTTGATTCTACCATAGCCGCCAAATCTTCAATTTCACTTGCACTTTTAATTATCCCAAGGCTGTCTCTTAGCCATTGAACGGCAGCTCCAGCTATAGCAATGGAACCCTCGAGAGCATAGTTTGTCTTTGCTTGAGGCCCAAGCTTGTAGGACAACGTGGTCAGAAGTCCATGTCCTGACTTGATGGGGACTTCTCCTGTGTTGAGAAGAATGAAAGCGCCAGTGCCGTAAGTACTCTTAGCCTCGCCTTTTTTGCAAGCTTGTCCCAACATTGCAGCGTGCTGGTCGCCAAGACATCCAGCGATCTTGATGCCAGGGATGGGCCAGCCTTTGCAGATTTCTCCAATGACCTCCGAGTTGCTTACAATCTTGGGCAAGATTTCAGCGGGAATGCCTAGTGTCTTAAGAGTCTCCTCGTCCCAGTTCAAGGTCTTGAGGTTCATGAGCATGGTGCGAGAAGCGTTGGTGACATCAGTGACGTGTAACCCTCCATTCACACCGCCTGTCATGTTCCAGATCAGCCATGTGTCGATTGTGCCAAAGATGGCATCTCCTTTCTTCATAGCGTCTTTGACAGCATCTACATTCTCCATCAGCCAGAGAAGCTTCATGGCAGAGAAGTATGTGCTAATCGGCAATCCACAAGACTCAACAAAATGAGATCTTCCTCCTGATAGCTCCTTTTCTAGTCTCCTGTGAATATCATCAAAAATAAAAAAAATCTCATCAGAAACAAACTCCCTAAGAACAGAGGATTTTTAGGACAAACCATTCAAGAAAACAAAACAGCAAGAAAGAGAAATTATGTATGTAATGTTACCTGCAGATGGAACTGGTGCGAGCATCCATCCAGACAATAGCTTTGTGGAGAGGAAGTCCAGTGGATTTGCTCCAAACGATGGTCGTCTCTCTTTGATCGGTAAGCCCAATGGCTTTCAAGCCACCGTCGACGTTGTGTCCATCGGCTGTGGCTTTGTCAAGAGCCTTTGCAATGCACACTTTCACACTTTCGAGTATCTCCATTGGATCGTGTTCCACCCATCTTCATTTACAAATATTAGTGTCAATACATAATATAAATGTATGCATCAAATCCACTAAACAAAGAGCTTCAAAGATAACTAAATATTACAGATCGCTCAAGAATGTAACAGTGAAAGATAACTAAATATAGTGTGTCCAATAAGGCAAGATGTGGATCATCGACCATAAAAAGTCTCACCTACTTCTCACAAGTTAAAAATATAAACATATGTAATAAAAAGTCAACAAGTAGGTGATACAGATCCAGAGAGAGAGAGAGAGAGAGAGAGAGGGATTACCCAGCTTCAGGATAGAACTGAGTGAACTCGACTTGGTGGGATGCAACGGCACGAGCATCGTGATCATAAATGATGAATCTGGTGCTGGTCGTTCCTTGATCTATTGATCCAATGAAACCTTTTTCTCCTGCCATTTTTTTTTGTTTTTCTAAAGAAGAAGATTGAACAATACGAATGAAGATGAGTGAAGATAGGATATAACGTGGGAACAATGGGGGGAGTGATATATATAGAAAGCTGAATAAGAGTCAGAGATATTGTTGGAAAGTTCACCCTTCTTTTTATCCGTTTACTCCAGCGTATGGTGATGTATTCATTATGGTTTTTATTGGTGGAAGGTCAAATACTATGAGATCATCTTTCTTAAATTCAGCTCCATCTTTCACGTGTTCTTCACGGATTGGTAGATTTTGTAACCGTCTCTATCGTTGACTTTTGACAAACTCTTAGGTCTGTTCACAAATCTGGTTCATATATAGAGTTGATTTCTTTGAAACTTATCCAATATTTGAGCTATCTGTTTACATACAAATAAACTATATGCTATTTATAAAACTTTATATATACATATACAACATTGATATTTCATAATTATTATCAAAATAATATAAGCTAAAGTTTTCTCAATTAGAAGATATGGATTATTAATGGATGTTTATCTCTACTAAAATTGATTACTGCTAGTAAAGGCAATATACCAAAAATTGGTGAGCTGGTTTACCAATAAATATTATCAAATATAAATTGAGATAGCGACCTTACATTTACGATCACAATATATTTACCGAATTATATGTTGTTCTTATCCAGTTCTATTAATTGAGTTTCTTTGCAATCTCTCAAGATGTATATGCATCTCTCAAGATTAAGAGAATGGCCAACAAACCAAACATCCTTGAAGACTTTGTTGGTTGCTACAATAGCAATTTCACGTACATGTACATTTCTTAAATAATATAAGCCAAAACTTATGTGGTTCATATAAGAGCTCCAAAAGCAATTTCATATAAGAGCTCCAAAAGCAATTTCATCAAAAACTAACAAGTATACTACGTTTGTAGAAGGGCAATTGTCAATAATAGCATCTTTTGAAGTTTATGTCTCAAAAATAGCACTAGAAGAAGAAAGTCACAAAAATGACATTCATTAAAAGGTAAAATATCCCTAATACCCTTGGTTTAAAATTAAATAAACAAACAAAAATAAATAAAAATAAATAAAATAAATAAAAATAAATAAAATAAAAATTAAAAAAATGAAAAAAAGATTTTTTTTTTTTATAGTTTCAGATTATATGTTTTCAGATTCGAAATTTTTATAATTTTTTTTTTCAAAAATTTTTTTTTTTTATTTTTTTTTTCAAATTTTCTTTTTATAATTTAAAAATACTTTTTAAAACTGTTTTTAAAATTTTTATTTTTTATTTTAATATTTTTTTTTATAAAATTTTAAACCCTAATTCCAAAACCCCACCCCTTAACTCTAAACCCTAAGGTTTGGATTAATTAACCCAAGGGGTATAAGTGTATATTTACCTCTTTAATGAAACCTATTTTTGTGACTTTGAACCTTGAGTGCTACTTTGGGAACATAAACTTGGTTTGGTGCTATCCTAGTCTTTTTCTCTTTGTAGAAATATAACTAATATGATATTCAGTAAGCTCGGAACTTCCTTAGACGTAAGCGTATATAAATGGTAAGCTTGAAGATTACGAAATCATCATTTAATGAATATTTCCAAATTTGGCTTGATTCACAATGCAAGCATCTTCTACTCCTTCTCCATCTCATTATGATCACATCACTTTCCAATCTCTCTCTTTCTCTCTTCGCTCTCCATGTACGCCGCTTCTTTTCGCCGTCTCGCCTCTGGCGTTGCTTTCATCGCCACTGCATCTGGTGGCGCTGTTTTGTCGCTTGCCTCCAGCGACAAAGACCGTACGATTGTGGAGTCATTAAGGCGTACGATTGGTGATCCTACCGCTTCTGTACCGCCTCGATCCGTTCAAGAATCGGCTCTGAGTGGAGCCAGCTTGTCAAATCCGCTCGATCTCCTCGTCATCGGCGGTGGAGCCACCGGTTCTGGTGTAGCTCTCGACGCCGCCACCCGTGGCCTTCGTGTTGGTCTCGTCGAACGTGATGACTTCTCCTCAGGGACCTCTTCGCGATCAACAAAACTAATTCATGGAGGTAATAACTAATCTTATATTTTAATTTCGTATGCGTTGCGTTAGCTACACGCAATTCAGACAAGAAGCATGAAAGCAGTTACTTGGTTGAATGATAAGTGTAGATAAATAAATGATGAGTTTTAGCTTTTTACTACAGAACATATTAGGTAATTAATGGTCTAATATTATGATTTAATTAGGGGTTCGTTACTTGGAGAAAGCTGTTTTCAATCTTGATTACGGACAGCTTCGGCTTGTGTTTCACGCCCTCGAGGAACGTAAGCAACTGATCGAGAACGCACCGCATCTCTGCCACGCACTCCCCTGCATGACACCTTGTTTCAGCTGGTTCGAAGTTGTCTACTTCTGGATGGGACTGAAAATGTATGACTTGGTGGCCGGACCAAGACTCTTGCATCTCTCCAGATATTACTCTGCTAAACAGTCTGTCGAGCTCTTCCCAACACTCGCGAGTAAAGGGAAAGACAAGAGTACTACTTTGACAGGCACTGTTGTGTACTACGACGGGCAGATGAATGATTCGCGTGTCAATGTTGGTTTGGCATGTACCGCCGCTTTAGCTGGTGCTTCAGTTCTTAACCATGCAGAGGTTGTCTCCCTTATTAGGGATGGTGTTTCTCAGAGAGTAATTGGTGCTCGGATTCGTAACAATCTCTCAGGTACGTACAAAACAAATTTGTTCAATATTTAAGCATAAATTCTATATATTTAACTGATGATAACATGCTTAATTTAATATATGACCAGGCAAAGAGTTTGACACCTACGCGAAGGTGGTTGTTAATGCGGCTGGACCATTCTGTGATTCAGTTAGGAAGATGGCTGATGGCGAGTCGAAACCTATGATATGTCCAAGCAGCGGCGTACACATTGTGTTGCCTGACTACTATTCTCCTCAAGGGATGGGGTTGATAGTCCCCAAGACTAAGGATGGTCGAGTTGTGTTTATGTTACCTTGGTTGGGGAAAACAGTAGCAGGCACTACAGACTCTCCCACTTCAATCACTTCGCTTCCAAAACCTCATGAAGATGAGATTCAATTCATACTTGACACAATCACCGACTATCTTAACATCAAGGTACGCTCAACCTAAACCTCTCTTTTTTTTCCTAAAAGATATAAAATATACTTGATGACCTTAATAAAATTTTACTAGGTTCGACGTACCGATGTTCTTTCGGCTTGGAGTGGTATTCGTCCATTGGCCATGGATCCAACAGCAAAAAACACTGAGAATATGTCCAGAGACCACATTGTTCTGGAGGATTGTCCTGGTCTGGTTACAATTACAGGTGGAAAATGGACTACTTACAGAAGGTACAAAGGGTTTGTTTGTATAAATAATGTGGTTAGTAAAATGCTCATGGAGTGATTTCATTTCAGCATGGCGGAAGACGCGGTGGACGCAGCAATCAAATCTGGAAAGCTGAAACCCAGCAACGATTGCGTAACGCAGAAGCTACAGCTTGTGGGCTCTTACGGATGGGACCCATCTTCCTTCGCAGCTCTAGCGCAGCAATACGTGCGCGTGAAGAAAACTCACGGTGGTAAAATGGTTCCGGGGACAATGGACACAGCAGCTGCAAAGCATTTGTCACATGCATATGGGTCAATGGCTGACCGAGTCGCCACCATTGCTCAGGAAGAGGGTCTTGGGAAGAGGCTAGCACACGGTCATCCGTTCCTCGAAGCAGAAGTTGCTTACTGTGCAAGAAACGAGTACTGTGAATCAGCAGTGGATTTCATCGCCAGGAGGTGTAGAATCGCCTTCTTAGATACAAATGCAGCGGAGAAGGCTTTGAAACGTGTGGTGGAGATATTAGCGAGTGAACACAAGTGGGGCAAGACGAGGCAGATGCAGGAGTTGAAGATGGCTAAAGAGTTTCTTCAGACTTTCAAGTCTTCCAAAAACGCACACTAACAACAAGAGGCCTAGTTTCTTCCCTAGCTAGCTCATTAGATTTGGGTATTTTTCAGCTTAATTTTCGTTTAGTTGGATGTTGCATTCCTTTGAGACGGTAATGATTCGTGACCATAGCATGAGGTGTAATAAATTCCACAATATATTCTTTGGATTTTCTCAGCTATTAATACTCTTGCTTATTAACGTGAGCTTGAACCAGATTCTAGTCTCAGATTACTAGAAAACATATATTTAGTATTTTTTAAAAAATTATTTTACAAGACGTTATCTTCTTAAACTTCATGTTGGCCACATGAAGGAAAAATATTATTTCTGTTACGCACGTTACGATTCCTTGATTTTGTAACGCCCATCATGCAGAAAGGGACAAGGAGGATGAAGGCTAAATCACATACGGGGCATGTTTAGCATGTGTGGTCATCAATGTACATCAATTAAAACAACAATTATAATATAGTGTTTGAATCAATCCATGCAAAACTATAACACTGTCACTGTAAGGAAATAAACGTATAGACAATGTCCGTAGGTAAGGAAAATCGTATCGTAAGGACGTGGAGCCATGTAAGGATGGAGAAAGATGAGAGTGATGACTAGACTTGCAGTGTTTCGAGTTATATTCAACCTTACCGAATCTCTACGTGAAACTATCCAATTAACATTATAGAAAAAATCTAACGGCTACAAGCGTGTTTCTCTACATAAGTGGGGTCTTGCATGAAGGGCAAGGATGGTAGACATTTCGTGAGTCTACTACGCCACGTGGATGTGACGTGGTTACTATCTTATCCGCCGCGTAAATTAATAATTTTCCATAGACTAACACGTTCGAAGCCAGCCGTCCGATTGGTAGAAGATTGAAAGTTAAACGGTTCATATAAGTAGGTGAACATAAGCGTAGAAAAGTAAAACTGTCTTTTTAAATTTTTTTACTCAGACTCTTTACTTATAAAACGACACGATAGCTCACCGAGTCGCTTCACTTCACATATCTCTCACGAAGCATCAAAAAGTCTCTTTCTTTTATCCGTTGATTCTCATTTGATTTAGTGTTACAGTGTTTGAGGAGAGAGAGAGAGAGAGATAAAGATGACGGGGAAGGCGTTGTTACCGGAGCTTTGGACGGAGATTTTGGTGCCGGTGTGCGCGGTGGTGGGAATCGCCTTCTCGCTGTTCCAGTGGTATATAGTCTCTGGCGTGAAACTCACCGCCGATCGTGGCGCGTCTTCGGAAAGTGAAGACGGGAAGAATGGAAATGAGGATTATCTGATAGAGGAAGAGGAAGGGGTTAATGATGAGAGCGTCGTTGCCAAATGCGCTGAGATTCAGACCGCTATATCTGAAGGTGATTGAGAACTCGTGTTTTATTTTGCTTCTCTGTTTTTTTTAAGATCTTCTGTCTTTTTTTTTTTAATATCTTCAAAAATTAATTAGAAAACAGAGAAAAAAAATTGAAACTTTTTTGTTTTTGTTTTAATATGTTTTGGAAATTTTGAACCTTTCTTGTCCGAAGCTGAATATTTAGCCAAAGTAGCTCTGTTGTTGTCTTGTTAAATAATATAATCTTGTCCGTGTGTGAACAGGTGCAACCTCATTTCTATTCACCGAGTACAAATACGTTGGCGTCTTCATGGTTCTCTTCGCCGCCATCATCTTTCTCTTCCTCGGCTCTGTCCAAGGCTTCAGCACCAAGAGCCAGCCTTGCACTTACGACAAGACCAGAACATGCAAGCCTGCCCTCGCCACCGCCGTCTTCAGCACCATCTCCTTCGTCCTCGGCGCGGTGACCTCAGTCCTCTCTGGCTTTCTCGGGATGAAGATCGCCACTTACGCCAACGCTAGAACCACCCTGGAAGCGAGGAGAGGCGTTGGGAAGGCCTTCATCGTTGCGTTCAGGTCTGGCGCTGTGATGGGTTTCCTTCTCGCTGCGAACGGTCTCTTGGTTCTTTACATTACTATCAACCTCTTCAAGATTTACTACGGTGATGACTGGGAAGGTCTCTTTGAGTCCATCACTGGTTATGGGCTTGGTGGATCTTCCATGGCGCTCTTTGGTAGAGTTGGTGGTGGGATCTACACCAAGGCTGCTGATGTTGGTGCTGACCTTGTGGGAAAAGTAGAAAGGAATATTCCAGAAGATGATCCAAGAAACCCTGCTGTAAGCACTATTATTAACACCATTCTTTTATGTTGGTCACCTAAGAAGTTTGACTTATTGTTGTTATGTTTCAGGTGATTGCTGATAATGTGGGTGACAATGTTGGTGACATTGCTGGGATGGGCTCTGATCTGTTTGGATCATACGCAGAATCATCTTGTGCTGCGCTTGTTGTTGCTTCCATCTCCTCCTTTGGAATCAACCATGACTTCACTGCCATGTTGTTCCCCTTGCTCATCAGTTCAGTGGGAATCTTGGTTTGTTTGATCACTACCCTCTATGCAACCGACATCTCTGAGATTAAGGCTGTTAAGGAGATTGAACCTGCGTTGAAAAACCAGCTTATCATTTCGACGGTTATCATGACTGCTGGAATAGCTCTAGTGTCGTGGATTGGGTTACCATCTTCCTTCACCATCTTCAACTTTGGGACACAGAAAGTTGTGAAAAACTGGTAAGATCCTTTTACTTTTGCTTTTTGTGTGATTCCTTTTGCCAAAGTGCTTTACTTAAATTTGGGGTATGCAGGGAGCTATTCCTGTGTGTTGCTGTTGGTCTCTGGGCTGGACTCATTATCGGCTTTGTTACTGAATACTACACAAGTAATGCATACAGGTAATATAGACTAGTGTGCACTCAATTTCTCTTTCTCTGTGTCTTCTTTTATGACTAATTAATTGTATGTCTCTGTGTGGTTTGCAGCCCTGTGCAAGACGTGGCAGATTCATGCAGGACCGGAGCAGCAACCAACGTTATATTCGGACTTGCTCTTGGATACAAATCCGTCATCATTCCAATCTTTGCGATTGCTGTCAGTATATTCGTTAGCTTCAGCTTTGCTGCCATGTACGGTGTGGCGGTTGCTGCTCTTGGGATGCTCAGTACCATTGCAACTGGTTTGGCGATTGATGCTTATGGTCCGATCAGTGACAATGCTGGTGGCATTGCTGAGATGGCTGGAATGAGCCATCGCATCCGAGAAAGAACCGACGCTCTTGATGCTGCTGGTAACACCACTGCTGCTATCGGAAAGGTATATATCAGTCTTACTTTTGTACAATGAAACAACAGTGCTCAAACTTGTGGTTTGTTATGTAGGGTTTTGCGATTGGCTCTGCTGCTCTTGTGTCTTTGGCGTTGTTTGGTGCATTTGTGAGCCGAGCAGGAGTACAGACGGTGGATGTGTTGACCCCAAAGGTGGTGATAGGGCTGCTAGTTGGAGCGATGCTTCCTTATTGGTTCTCTGCAATGACGATGAAGAGCGTGGGAAGTGCAGCTCTTAAGATGGTGGAAGAAGTGAGGAGGCAGTTCAACACCATCCCCGGACTCATGGAAGGTACCGCGAAACCAGACTATGCAACATGCGTCAAGATATCAACGGATGCTTCCATCAAGGAGATGATTCCTCCTGGTTGCCTTGTCATGCTTACTCCTCTCATTGTCGGTTTCTTCTTCGGCGTTGAGACCCTCTCTGGTGTCCTCGCTGGCTCCCTTGTCTCAGGAGTTCAGATTGCTATATCAGCATCTAACACTGGAGGAGCCTGGGACAATGCCAAGAAGTACATTGAGGTAAGCAAAGCCTTTTGTGTGTGAGAGAGAGTTTATATTGTGATAAGAAAATATCAGAAGAGAGAGAGAGAGGATTGACGATTGTGAAATGATGAGTGCAGGCGGGGGCATCAGAGCACGCGAGGAGCTTAGGACCAAAAGGGTCAGAGCCACACAAGGCAGCAGTGATAGGTGACACAATAGGAGACCCACTGAAGGATACATCAGGACCGTCGCTTAACATATTGATAAAGCTAATGGCTGTTGAGTCTCTCGTCTTTGCTCCCTTCTTTGCCACGCATGGAGGTTTCCTCTTCAGGATCTTCTCGTGAAGTTGAAGGCTAACTTATATAATAAAAAAACCTATTTCTCACTCTTTTTACATCTTTTTTTTTTCGGTGGTGGTGGTTTACTTTTTGTTTAGTGGTTTCATTACGAAAAGTTAAAATGATGTTATACTTGTGTTCTTTTGCCAAAAGAAAAAAGAACAATCTCATTCAACATGTTGATTGGTGAAATAACAAAAAGAAAAAAGAACAATCTCATCTTATTAAACATTGCATGTAAGCATTATAAGGTTTGGATCCTTACATGTGTAGTCACCATATGTTATTCTATATAATATAAATCAAAACATGAAAGATCTATTGTTGTTTGGGGTCTTCTGAAACCATGCGGCGGTTCCTGCCTCTCATTGCAACCGGTGGCAACTTGTAACATTCTGTACGACAAGCTGCACATTCTGACGCTGGTGATGAGCGCTGGCAGTGGGGACGGCAGATCTTACTGCATTCTATTTCCGATTTTGCTTCACCTCCTATGACCAATACAGCCAGTATCATCATTATCCACACCATGCTCATTACCTTACCCATTTTCTTCTTCTTTATGTTTATGAATTGAGTTACTTATGATGCAACTATTTCTATATGTTTATGAATGAGTTACTTGTTGTAATGCAATAGTCTCTACTTATAGTTTCGAGATTGCAATGAATACATTGTCTTTCAGTTCATTATTAGTCAAAATTTAACAGTAACCAAAACGGAAAATATCAGTCAAAATTCTTGTTCAAAAGCATTTATATTTACTGGTCAAAGTTTTAATTGTTGACTCAATTAGTAACTTGTAAGGTATTAATACACTCGGCTTCAACTGCCAATACATCGGTTCTATTTATCTTGCGACTCTTGTTCAAAAGTATTTGTGCATTAGTCAAAAATTTAATTTTTGCCATGCTTGGACTCGATTAGTAACTTGTAAGGTATTAATACATTCGGTTTCAACTGCCAATACATCTGTTTTATTTATTTTGTCACCTTTTGTTCAAAAAAAAAAAAAAATTTATTTTGTCACTCTTGTTCAAAAGTATTTGTGTATTAGTCAAAGTTCTAATTTTTTTTACTTTTTACCTGTTTAAATTTACTGTATGACATACATAGTGTATCTTTAAATTTTTCACTTTTTATCATCTCCAGCATCTAATTTATTAATTTAGGGTCCTATTTTTTTATCTACTGTTTAAAATTCATTGTAGGATCATTTGTTTAACATGTTTTATGTTATATTTTATATTAATCATTTAATATACAATATTTAAACAGAAAATCAGACAGAATCTTTTTAAATTATTAATCTGTTATATATTAAATGTATTAGCACTTTAAAATATAAAAACAATCATGCCCATTTCCCTATATTTTAGGAAATATCAATATGATGTGTTAAAAAAAAGGTTAAAATTAGAAACAATGCGAAAGATGTTAAAATGGTGGGTTAACTATTTTAACTTTCATATGTAATATTTATATAAACTTTCATTAAACTTATAAAATTATTTCTAATTTAAAATGTAATTATAATGAAACTAAAAACAAGTGTGAATGCAAAATTAAAAACGTTAAAAAATCAGTATATGTTATATTATATTTAAAATGGAAGATTTTGCAATATCTAATTTATTAAATTAAAGTCTTATGACTTTTTTATGTGTGATCTTTTATTTGGACCATGTCTTAGAAAATTTATTAAATTATACATAATTTCATTACAATATCATTAATATCTTAATCTTTTATTTGAAATACAAATAAGCAACTTTCCTTATGAAATTCAAACAAAATATTTAAAAACACTATTTGCAATTTATTTTCGTAATTAATTAGTTTAAATTCTGATTATTATTAAAATATAATTAAATATAAAATTAATTCAGTTTTTATTTAAAAATAAAAATTAAAATCACATCTAATAATTTAATTATATTTTACTGATAACTGAAATTTAAATTAATTAATTTTTGGGAATAAAAATTTAAAATATTTTGTTAGAATTTTTTTTAAAATATTCATTTGTATTTGAAATAAAAAATAAAAATATATCTAATCTATTTAATTAAAGTTATATTTTGGATTTCATATGTTATATTTTAATTTTGAACTATCAAACACGGGTTCATCTAATCAATTTAAATTTTATTATATAAAATATTTATAAAAAAATCTCTAACGATTTAAAGCTGGATGAAATAAAAAATTAAGATTACAATTAGTAGTTTAGGATGACTCATTTAGAGTTAGAGTTGATATCGACTTATAGCTGATATTCCATATGCAAAGACTAATATTCGATTTTTAGATTCCAAAGACGACATCCGATCTTTTTTAAAGATAAAAAATACGAACTCAAAGAATCTATAAAGCAAAATAATTGTTTAAAATGAAACTTAGCCGCGTAAAATAAATGTTTAAAATGAAACGTTACCGCGCATGGCGCGGGTTCTATTCTAGTGGACATTAAGTGACAGCCTAATTGCCATGCAAATGAAAAGAAAATATAATGTCAGCATGAAGATAATAGTAAGCTTGCAACATTACAAGGTTCGCTTTTCCAAAAACACATTGATAACGTTTGTCACCTAACTTGCAAAAGGGATTCTTGTAAGAAGATTGGAATACAGATTATATCTCTCCTCTGTATCCACCAGAGCCGAAGTAGTCTTTCCTAGAGTTAGATATGGCCACACTCTTCTGCTGCTCCAGTTTCGGACAGTCTCTAATACGATGTCCCAGACCCCCACAGTAAGCACAACCCTTGACACCACTTGCATTAGCAATATTCTCTGCTTCCTCCATCGGATCCTTCAGCTCAGCAAGGACAGGTGGAATCCTCTGTTTAGCTTCTTGCAGCAAGTGTTTCAGATCAAGCAGCGTGGTCTCGCTTTGGTTCTTGTTTATAAACGTAGTTGCTATCCCTGTTTTCCCACACCGACCTGTTCTTCCTATCCTGTGCACATAGTTCTCAATCTCCGCAGGCATGTCGTAGTTTATGACGTGCTGAATATCAGGGAAGTCTAACCCTTTTGAAGCAACGTCAGTGGCGACCAAGACGTCTTTCTTCCCAGCTTTGAACGAAGAGATTGCGTACTCTCTGTCCTCCTGATCTTTACCTCCGTGTATAGCAACAGCTTCCACTCCTTTCAGTAACAAGTACTCGTGGATATCATCAACATCAGCCTTGTTCTCACAGAAAATTAAAACCGGCGGAGAGGTTTTCTGCAGGCACTCAAGGAGGTAAACAATCTTTGCTTCTTGTTTGACGTATTCAACCTCCTGGATAACATCGAGATTCGCAGCTCCGGCTCTTCCTACGTTGACTGTCACAGGTTTCACCAGAGCACTTCTGGCAAAGATTTGAATTTTGGTGGGCATTGTGGCAGAGAAGAGAAGTGTTTGACGCTGAGACTTGAAATGGTCAAAGACTTCCCTAATGTCATCTTCGAAACCCAAATCAACCAACCTATCTGCCTCATCCAGCGTCAGGTACCTATATCAGTTTTAAAAAGAAGTTTAACATCATCGTCCAACTAACATGGCCTAGATTTGAAGGTACATGGCACAGCCTTAGGACTTTCAAGAGAAGAAAGATGCATTCAACGCTAAAAGTTTGTTCAGAGAAAAGAAACCATATAGAATCACAAATGAAAGTGCTGACAAAACCTAGACAACCCTATCGATCTCTGGCATTTACTAGGAGGAACAACAAAACGGGCACAATAAACCACAAATAAACAGATACTCCAACGAACCTAGACTAGTGTATAACAGTCCAGGCATAAGTGCAAAGAAACATATATACATAGGGTGGGAGTTACCTGCAGGCATCTAAGTTCATCTTTTTCTTGGCGAGCAAATCCTTCAACCTCCCAGGGGTAGCAACAACAATGTGAACACCTCTCTTGACAACATCCAACTGGGACCTCATATCGACACCTCCAATGCATAGCAAAGACCTCAAAGGCGCGAATCCAGCCTTGACCAAAGGAGCCACAAACTGTTCAACAACTTCGTAAGTCTGCCTAGCAAGCTCTCTAGAAGGGCAAACAATAAGGCCAATGGGGCCTTCTCCAGGACCAATAGGCATCATCATCTCCTCCTGGAGAGCAATCATGATCATGGGAAGCACGAAAACCATCGTCTTCCCGGAACCAGTGAAGGCAATCCCAATCATATCTCTCCCAGACAAAATCACAGGAAGACCCTGAACTTGAATAGGAGTGGGCTGCACAATCCCTTTCTCCCTGAGCGTATCCAAAATAGGTTTCTCGAACTTCATATCCTCGAAGCTCTTGATGGGAGGAGGAATGTCTTCACCGCTAACAATGATATGCCACTGCTTCCTGATCAAATCCATCTGCTTCCTAGACATCTTCCTAATACGCAAAGGAGGTTTCCAACCTGTTAAGAGAGGCTCTGTGTAAGTGATACCTTTGGCTAACTCACGAACAGACATGAGCGTCTTCTTATCAGAGAGATGCTCCATCATCTCCTTCTCTTGTAGGATGATTTGCTCGGTAGCACTGACTTCGGGTACGTCACGCTTGAGCTGAGTTGCTTGGACGAGCAAGCTAGGTTTGGATTCGGCGAGCTTCTCCTTCTCCGAAGCTTCTTCCTCCACCTCCAACACTTTGCCCTTCCGTTGAAGAATCTTCTGCTCTTCCAGCGCTCTACGCTTCGCAACTGGAACATACTCCACGTAATCATCGTCTACTTCCATGATTTGATGGAAACGAAAACCTAATCAAGTAGCAGAGCAAGATCTCTCTCTCTCTCTCTCTCTCTCTCTCTCGAATCGGGAGTAAAATATAGTCTGGGGAAACTGACCGACCCGGGGTTTCGCCAATCGGGTTAAGACGGCGTCGATACCATCCATCACTATTGGGCTGTTGAAGGGTCTCTTATTTGAGTTTATAAGGCCCAATAATTGAAATGGGCCTAATATACTGTAATCGTCATTATTCCTCTCCTGATCTCTAGCTAAACTAAACAAACACCCTGGACTTGTTAATCTCAACTCCTTGTTTTATCTTTGCACTCGACCATCTTCCGAAGAATTGGTTGTATTTCCTGCAGCATTTCGCATCATTCACTTGCATTCGTTTCTATTCGTGAGTTTTCTCCAATTTATTTTTTGTGAAAATTAGAATTGTTGATCCCTGATCTAATAGTAATGAATCTAACCTAGATTACTCTGGATTCAATCGTATCTACACGATTTGATTGATTGTTACCAAGTCTAAACTCCAATTTCACATTTTTTTTCTTTTTTTGATTTTGCTGTTGCAGGAGACAGACACAAAGATCTGTATTTTTTAAATCTATAATTTGTAGAGTGGGGAGGGATAGAATGGCAAACACAGCGTGTTTTATAATAGTGGGTCGGAATGATATTCCCATCTATGAAGCTGAAGTTGGTTCTGCTCCCAAAGTACTCTTCTCTTACTCCTCTCTTTCAGTTCCTGTTTCGGAGCTTTATATATATATTTTAATCCGAGGAGGAATTGGGTCTCACATATTCAAGTTTGTACAACACTATGCGTCCTTCGAATAAATATATTCAGGAGAATAAATTTGATCATCACTCTTGTTCATTTCAAAGTTTTGCTATTTCCCTTTGTTTAAAATTCTGTCTACTGTTGTACACCAGTCTCATTCTGTTCGCTCCGTTTGGCAGAGAGAAGATGCTGCTCAGTTGCACCAGTTTATACTACACGCTGCATTAGATGTCGTCCAAGACCTTGCATGGACTACAAGCGCCATGTCTGTAAACTCCCTTCCTTCCTTGTGGTGGTTATGTTTAAGGCATATAATTCGTATCAGTTTTCATATATTATTTACTCTTCAGGTTCTTGAAGTCAGTTGACAGGTTTAACGATCTCGTTGTGTCCGTCTATGTTACCGCTGGCCATATCCTTTTTAGTTCTTTCTTCCGTCAGAACTATTTATATTCAAGTGGAAATGATTTTTTTTTTTCCTTCTCCTGATTCATTCATCTAAGTACATTGTCAGATTGGTGGTAGGTTGGCTTTAACAGATTCAATTTCAAAGTCTTAAATATTTGTATCCTCCTTGATTAATTATCGCACATACACGACTCATGCTCCTTCATGATTCACGCAATGAAGACGGCATAAAGAGCTTCTTCCAGGAGGTGCATGAGCTTTATATTAAGGTAGCTCGCTCTTCTTTGATTTGAGCTGATCTAATTCGGTAGTAATAACATTGTTATTCTCTAAAATGGCATGATGATGGGAATCGTTTGTTCATGCAGGTTCTTCTGAATCCTTTGTATCTGCCTGGTTCTCGGATTACATCGTCACATTTTGACACCAAGGTGCGTGCACTTGCAAGAAAGTACCTGTAGAGAAGACCGGAGAGATCCTACTGACTTGCAGTTTGGTGGAGGTCCAAAGCCCAAAAGTTGCAGTCAATTGTTTGTTATTGTGTTTGTTTATGTTCAAATGCTAGAGTTCTATTCTTCATAGCTTCCAAGCAATGTTTTAATGTATGAGATTTTTTTTAGTAAGAGAAATAATCCATTCAATCCAAACCCCATAGTTTCAATTTTTGGTTGGTTGTTATCAAGTCTCTCTCCTCTCGAGGTAGTAAGTAACACACAGAAAGAAAGAAAGAAAGACTTTACTTGGAATTGAATCTATGGAAGCAAAACGCAAAAATGGTAAATGTCACGTGCGGAGTAGAAGTTTACCTTACTCTCTCTCTCTGTCTCGCAAACGAGGGAGGAAGAAGGACCAATCGAGACGTTGTTGAGACCCCTTAACCCCCAAATTCACCAGCTTCCTTTCATTTATCTTTTCCATTTTGAACAATCTCTCTCTCTCTCTCTCTCTCTCTAGTCTAAAACCAAAAAAAAAAGTATCTAACTTTCGTCATCTTCAAACTCGGATCATCATCTGTAAAGTTCATCTTCTTCCTCTCTAATTCCGATTTCAGAAAGAGAGAGTTTACATCATCAGATCAGATCTGGGGAGGGAATGGATAGCAGTTACTCCGTCATTTCCAAAAACTCTAACGTCGAGCTACAGAAACAGACCTCCAAGTTGCTTCCTCCTTCCGATGAAGAAAGCTTCGTCAATGATTTCGACGACACCCGCAGCCTCGTCGGCGACCAAGATGCCGACGGTCTAGACTTCGACATCTCTAATTACCCACTCGTTAACGCCAAATCGAGTCAAGGAGGATCTGGGATCCACGGCGCCGTTTTCAACCTCACCACCTCCATCATCGGCGCCGGGATCATGGCATTGCCCGCCACCATGAAAGTCCTCGGCTTGGTCCTCGGGTTCGTTCTGATCATCCTCATGGCGATTCTGTCGGAGATCAGCGTCGAGCTTCTGATTAGATTCTCGGTTCTGTACGAGTCCAGATCTTACGGCGAGGTCGTGCAGTTCGCGATGGGAAGAACCGCTAGGGTTTTGTCTGAGATTTGCATCATCGTCAACAACGGTGGCGTCCTCGTTGTATACCTCATCATCATGGGTGACGTCATGTCTGGTTCGCTTCATCACATTGGTGTTTTGGATCAGTGGTTAGGCAATGGGTTCTGGGACCACCGTAAAGTTTTGATTTTGATTGTTATGGTCGTCTTCTTGGCTCCTCTCTGCGCTTTGAACAAGATTGATTCCTTGAGCGTGACCTCAGCTGCTTCCGTGGCTCTCGCTGTTGTGTTTGTTGTTGTCTGTTTCGCTGTCGCGGCGATTAAGCTTGTAGAAGGAACTATCGATACTCCGAGGTTGAGTCCTGATTTTAGCTCCAAGGAAGCGATATTAGATCTTCTCGTGGTGATTCCGATAATGTCAAACGCTTACGTGTGCCATTTCAATGTTCAGCCGATCTATAACGAGCTCGAAGGTCGTTCGCCTCATAAGATGAACCGAGTTGGGAGAATCACGACGGCTATTTGCGTTGTTGTCTACGCTTCAACTGCTATATCGGGTTACCTTCTCTTCGGTGTGGCTACGGAAGCTGATATATTGACCAACTTTGATCAAGATCTCGGCATCCGTTTCAGCTCTGCGGTGAATTACGTTGTCAGAATCGGATACATTCTCCATCTAGTTCTCGTCTTCCCCGTTATCCACTTCTCCTTGAGAGAAACCGTTAATACCTTGTTGTTTGAAGGCTCGCCTCCTCTCTCCGAAAGCAAGAAGAGATCTCTGGGGCTCACATTGATCTTGCTGGCTCTTATTTACATCGGCTCGACGATGATCCCAAACATATGGACTGCTTTCAAATTCACAGGGGCAACGTCAGCGGTGTCGCTTGGTTTTACCTTCCCTGCTCTCATCGCATTACGGTTAGGGAAACAGAGCAATTCGTTAAGCTTTGTGGAGAGATCTGTCTCGTGGTTGATGCTAATCTTGGCGGTGGTGGTTAGCATCGTGGGAACCGTTGGCAACGTATACAGCATCAGAAGCAAATCAGATTAACGATGATGCTTGTTAATTACAGGATCTTGTAGATTTTTATTATACAAAGCAGAGATTCTCAGTCCAATACAGAAGAACCGGAAATCTTCAGTTTTTGTGACTGCTACATGCACCTTAGGATCTCGATCAAATGGCCTTTGTTCAGGCTAAATCCAACGATGTCCGGTTTGTGAATTGATTCAGGTTACGAGATTATCATCATAACCCATGAGCTTCTATGTATACAGACCAGATTCTTATTGATTTTTTTTTTTTTAATATTTATACACGCAATTTTGCTGTTTTTGTATATAGTTCTCCTTTGTTATTTTTGCTTCATTGAATGTTTTTTTATTTTCTGTTATCTTTGATCGTTTCGTGAATGTAGTCAAAACTCGCGATGGTTACACTTAAAAACCAGTTTTTAATCGACTAGGTATCTGATAATCGATTGGTTCAAATTTTTGCATTTTAACTGGTAACCACAAAAGGAATAGAAGAAATAAGAAAAAAAGAATGAAAAGGAATAAAACAAAAGGAAAATCTATTCCTCTCTTATTTTGTCAAGGAATAATTGTAGGCTCCGACCGGTGACCTTTTCGGGAACACGAGGAACGAATAGAAAAAGAATGTATAGGAATAAAATTGAAGGAATGAAAAGGAATGCTTGTTCCTTATCAAATTTAACAAGGAATGTTTTTGTTCTATATTTCTCTACAAAAAAAGGAATGGAGAGGAACAAGAAGGAAAAACTATTCCTTGTGAATGGTGATTTTTTTTGGGAATGATAAGGAATTCAGTGTTCCCCTTCGTTCCTTGGTCAGTCTTTTATTCTTTAAATCTTAAGGAATGTTAAGGAATCATAAGTAACAAATATTCCTTGTAAATGGTGAAAATTGTAAGAAATATTAAGGAATTAGCTATTCCCACTCATTCAATGTGGCTAAATTAACATTATTATAATTGTTTTGTGTAATTTATCTGGAGTTTGCCAATGATTTCATGAAAAAGATCTCCATAAGAAACTAAGGATCATATCAAAATATTAACTCAAATCAACGTCAAAACTAAACTCAACATAAATACAAAAACTTTTTAAATCAAATTTTAGATGAAAACGGTAAGAAAAAAAAATTCTAAAACAGACCAAGAAAAACAATATTTTAGCTCTTTGGTTTGTTGTTTTCGGCTAACAGTGAGCTTATGATTTATTTTTTATACATTTCGGATTACCAATACTCATCATTTACATTAGATTACTTTGTTTCATCTTATTTTTTCATGATAAATATGATCATGTTTTGTGCATTTGTTTTATCCTATAAATTGATATGAATAGATATTTTTGTGTTTACCATGACACTTCTAAAACACTTCTTTGTTTGATAAAAAATATACAACTTTGCAAAAGCATGTAGATGATATCCGCTACAAAATTGTCCATGTTACTTCAGAAAGCACACATGAGACAAAGTCAATAGAGGCCGAGTCAGAAGTGTTGCAGTACCTTCATATCCACCCAATACTTCTTCGGATCTCCCTAGTAGTTACCCCATGGGTTTGTAATCTTTATATATTAAAATTTGATTTTTGATTTATGTTTATTGTCTTCTGATAGATTATTTTTTTCTTTCTTTTTCAGAGAAATGGAAAGAAAAAGGTTTGATGCAAGGTTCTTAAGGATATAAGAACACTCAATGATGGAAATGGTGTTCACATTGTTGTTTTCTGCTAATAGTGCATAAGATTTATGTCTTCCTACATTAGAGTCACCAATACTCATCATTTACCTTACATTACTTTGTTTTACCTTATTTTACAATACTCATTTACAATAGTGCATAATATTTGTGCATTTGTTTTATCCTATTAAATTGGAATGAATAGATATTTTTGTTTTTATCATGATTCATATAGATTCTACGGATTCTAATGATTTGAATCTTTTTTGTTCTAGTGAAAAAAAATTAATTTAGACACAAGATAATATTTATTTATTTACCATGGTATTTAAAAATTTGTTAAAAGCATAATCAAACAAATTGACGACATTTCTAGTTTTCTTTCAGTCTCAGCCAATTATCCTAGAAACTGAAAAATTATTCTGAATGGACAACAACCAGAACAACAATCAATGGACGCCTGAACTGACAAGCATACAAAGCAGGTTTAGAAATGTAGATTTGATTTTCAATACAAAAAAGATGTAGCCTAGATCCACTACGATCTTCACGCATCGACGACTGAGACTATCTAGGGCGAATGAAAACTCTTTAAGAGACTGACGGTGAGAAACCACCAAGAAAAACTACTCGAGCTCGATGATGCTATTACTTTTGCTCATTACTACTTTGACCGAAGAAGATTGACCATCTAGAAATGTAATTTGGCGAAAAATGTGATTTTGTAGTTTTGATGGAAATACATAATTTTAATTTTGTTTCTCATGTTTTTGATTTTCTTCCAATATAAAATTTTAGGTCTGTAAATTTATTAGATATGATATCCAAATGGTTTTATTCCATGTATTTTCGGACTAAAAGAGTTTTACCCTATTTTGACTATTTCAATTTTGGGTATTGACCATATCAAAAACTTTTTAATTTGGATTGGGCTAATCCATGATTATCGTACCCAATTGGCATTTTTAACCACAACCCAAATGATCATCGTACCCAATTGGCATCTTTAACCAACAACCCAAGCAAAAGAGATGGGAAGTTGGTCTATAGTCTTTTTTTTTGTGCGGACAGCAGTTGTTATGGTAATTAAGGCGCAAATTATCAGTCAATGAACTTAAAACATAATGATACAGAAGTGGGAGTTAGCTAGTGACTGGTAGTGGTAGTGCATATGCACATTACTCATAATTTCACATGCTCATGACGCGTGATTCCCAATCTTGTCGGCGTATTTTTGAGTTTGTAACAGTAGATACGGTTATACAATATTCTGATTGTGATGGTTCAATATCTGCATGTTGCATCCACTTGTGTTAGATATTTGTAACCACATCACTCGATGATAATGGCTCGCATAATCTCTTAAACGCTTAACAATGATTTTATCTTCCTCCTTCATTCAAAAAAGCCAAACTGTAGGTACTCATAAATATATGAATTTTCTTTTCATTGACCTAGGAAATAAAATTATATATACACGAAATATTGCAGAAAAATATTAGTTTACTATAGAAGGTAATTTTTAATTTCCATCTATAGTAGTGGTATTTTTCTTGTGGTTATCGTTAGTTGACCTAACTAAGAAGATAATACTAGATATTTAGTTAAATTAATCCATCTTACCTGTAACGAAGAGCACTTCTTATAATTATTTGTTAAGTCAATAAAACTAACCATTTTTATTTAGCTTAAATAACGAAGATAATTTATAAAATACTATATGGCCATCAATTTCTGTTGCACTTTGGTCTACAGTTTGAGTCCAATGGTTCACCCACCTTACCAAGTTAGGCCCCGTTACTTTTAAAATAGTCAAAAAGCATCCTAAACCCAACACTCTCCTCCTCTATATTTACTAACGACTTTACCTTCCAAACTCTCACCAAAGTTTCTTGTCCTTCTTCTAACCACAGATCAAAAAAACAATCATCTTTGATCGCATGACAATGGATTGGTTCTCATGGCTATCGAGAACAAATCTGGAAGATTCGCTCACATACGAGTACGGTCTCTCCTTCTCACACAACGAGCTCGAGTACGAAGACATTGCTTACTTCAACCACGAGTTTCTCCAGAGCATGGGTATCTCCATCGCCAAACACCGCCTCGAGATCCTCAAACTCGCTCGGCGACATACTAAACCGTCTCGTTCTATTTCCAGAATGCTGATCGCGATTAGGAAGACCGGGAAGTGCTTGTCCGAGTACGTCCGTGCCATGATGAGACGTGAGGAATCGTCTCAGGCTCTCGTAGTTGTGAAATGGTCAAAGAGGAACAAGAGCAACGGAAAAGAAGAGAGACTTCTTCTGACGAATGGGACTCCATGTAGGCTGGATAGCTTCTCCAGTTACACGGGTTTCGATCATTACAGTTCGAATGATGATGATGTTTATTGTGGGAAAAATTTACAAGAGGAGGAGGTTATTATAAAGTGGGATTCAATGTTCCAGAATCTGAAACCAACTTGAAACAATCAGATAAAAATAGTTGGTTTAAGGGTTCTTCCACCATGTTATTCAATGAGTTTCCAACTTTCTTGTCTTCCAAGTGTGTGTGTGTGTGTTTCTATGTTTGGTCGGAGTAATTAGCTTTTGTAGACATTTTAATAACAGAGGAGTTAGTTCTGTGTTCATGTTACCAAACATTTCTCTACCTTTTGTGTTTTACTCAAAACTTATCAATAGCAGTATGACACAAACAATAAATAAACACAATCAACATGGTAAAAGAAGCTGTTACAAAGGGTGGTAGTTCCAACCGATTACATTTTTTCATACGGTTTAAGATTGGGATTTTGTATTGACGAAGATTAGAGATAAAAACTTGTCTTGTCTGACCAATTGATTGTTTTTGTCTTAGAAAAATGAGGAAGAGAAGGAAACTCTCAAACCATGATATGTCAATACATTAAAATAACTAAATATCAGTAAACAAAGGACCAAGAGAACGAAACGTCAAAACCATGAAACGGAGAAATTGCAATTCTCAACTGACTTGGACTAAGGTTGGACGAAAAGAGGAAGAGCAAACAAGTGGGGGAAGAAGAGCTTGACAGTGCTTTCCGGAATAGGGGGAAAAGTGTTGGAGTTTGAGAGCCTGTCCGAGATTAACAGATTGGATGTAGCCGGCTTGTCCAAACACAAAAGCGGTGTGTTGACTCGGAGGAGGGGCCGAGATGGATATATATGAGACTCGTTCAAACACCACAGCAACTTTGTTTTCCTCATCAACAAAGAAGCTCCCACCAAAATATGTGCTAAGCTTAAAATTTAAACGAGTGAATATAGGCCCCCCCGTTTCCACTACCAAAAACTTTGTCCAGGACACATGGTTGGGCTCAACCGAAAGGGTAACCCAAATCTCAAAAAAGTCAGATTCACAACCACCAAACAGGGCCGCAAGCTGCTCATCATCATCACCTCTAAGGAAGCTTGAGAGGGTGACACAGTCTTCATTGTAAGAGTGAAAAGGAAGAGGGAGGCGTGGTCCAAACCTCTCTTTGGTAAAGTCAAAACAGAGTAAGAAATCTTCAACTCCGTCAACTGGGATCGATCCGTCAGCGTCAGGCTCTATATCATCAAATCTGTCATGAGCAAAAAAGTAGGTGTTACCGTTGACAGACGCCCCTCGCTGATGCACATCTATCTCCCACTCCGGCTTCCCCTCTTCGAGGACTCTCCATGATGAATCAGAGCTGCTCATTTCATAGATTTCGCACCTGAAAACGCTTATTACTGGTCCAACGACACAGCTGTTGTGAGAACTTCTTCTGATAATCTTGAGTCTTTCTTCTCCGATCAAGTAACGACACAGCGGTATGTTGACCCAGAGTTCACCGCACTTCCCGCCACCTTGGGGAAGCCGCTATAACTCTCTGGAGCTGGGATCAAACCAGCAAGAACTAACTGCTCACAAGCGAGCTCCGATTACAACCTAACGGCTCACGATGATGATCTCTTTCTTTCTCTCTGTGATACTAACAGAAGACTTACTTAATCAAGAGAGAAGAGCTGTGACCTTATACTCGATCACTAACATGCGCTTAACCGACGCAGCTCAAGATCATCACACGTGTCCTCAGATTAAATCTAGACTTACAAAGACTCTAACTCATTCCGAGTCTTACCAACACTTAGACTATAGACTCTAGCTAAGATAACCTTCAATACCTTGAAGCCTCTAGATGATCTGATGACTACACTTCATCCTTCAAATCTCCACCTTAGGCATAGATCAACTTCTATACCTGCTCATGCTCTTAACCAAGCACTCCTGAACCCTCAACCGGATTCAGACCCCACACGGGACGTAGTCTACTCTTTCCCAATACGAAGCACCTTCAATGCTTCTTTCACCTTATAAACTGGTAGGACTTTAGTAAATACATCAGCTGGATTGTTGGCCGTTGCAATCTTCAACACACGGACAACTCCTTTCTTAATAAGATCTCTCCCGTAGTGATACTTTGTAGCCACATGTTTCGATCTTTCATGAAACACTGCATTCTTGGAGAGAGCTATAGCGCTCTGAGAATCACAGAAGATGTCGACTGTTTCTTGACCAAAACCCAACTCCTCTGCAAGACCTTTTAGCCATACTCCTTCTCGTATCGCTTCGGACATTGAAATGTATTCAGCTTCTGTAGATGACAGAGCCACCACTTTCTGCAGTTGAGACCTCCAACTAATTGTGTTCCCTCCAGCCGTAAACACAATCCCATTAATTGATCTTCTCTCATCTAAATCACCTCCATAATCTGAATCACAGTAGCCCTTCAATACAAACTCTCCTTTATTCTTGAAACATAACCTCGTTTCAATGGTTCCTTGAATGTACCGTAGTACCCACTTCACAGCACTCCAATGTTCAGGTACTGGATTGCTCATGAACCTGCTGATAAGGCCCACTGGATAAGCTAAGTCTGGACGAGTCCCTATCATCGCATACATAATGCTTCCGACTGCGCTTTGGTACGGGACTCCATTCATACTATCACCAATTTCTTCAATCTCTTTCTCTGACGGAGATTTTAGCTTGAAATGAGCTCCTAAGGGGGTCGCTACAGACTTGCACTGGTCCATCTTAAAGTTGTTCAGCACTTTTCTCAAATAACTCTCTTGTGAGACCCATAGACACCCTTTAGCTCTATCTCTCTCTATCTCCATGCCTAGAATCTTTTTCGCGTCTCCAAGGTCTTTCATTTCGAACTCACTACTGAGTAGTATCTTCAGTTTCTCGACTTCCACCTTATCTTGTGACGCTATTAGGATATCATCAACATACAACAGAAGATATACCCCATCCCCCTTCTCCACATTCTTGAAGTACACACAGTTATCATACTGGCTCCTCTGAAAGTTATTCTTCTGCATGAAGTCGTCGAAACGCTTGTTCCACTGACGCGGGGACTGTTTCAAACCATATAACGATCTCTTCAACAAGCAAACTTTATCCGGTTGATCCTTATCGACAAATCCCTCCGGCTGTTCCATTACTATATGTTCTTCAATGTTACCGTGAAGAAAAGCTGTCTTCACGTCCATTTGTTGAAGTTCCATGTTGAAATGAGTCACAGCTGACAACATATATCTGATCGAAACATGCTTTACTACCGGCGCGAAGATCTCTTGATAATCAATACCTTCCTTCTGCGAGTACCCCTTTGCAACTAATCTGGCCTTGTGCCTTGGTTCTTCGACTCCTGCAATGCCCGGCTTTCTTTTGAACAACCATCTGCAACCTATAGCTTTCTGATCCTTTGGTCTATCCACTAGTATCCACGTCTTGTTTTTCTTCAGAGATGTCATCTCTTCTACAGCCGCTTCTATCCATTTCTCACTGTCTGAGTCTTCTACTGCCTCCTTCATGTTGTTCGGTTCTGAACCTCCATCTTCCACCATCAAGCACATCAATACTTCAAATTCTGGTTCGTAACTCAAGAAGTCACACTCATATTCATCAAGTCTTGTTGGTGGATTAATCTGCCTTCTGACTCTATCTCGAGCTAGCTGATAGTTGGTGAGATCTATAGTTTCATCTTGTTGAATTTGTTCCATTGCTTCATCTCCTTGATGACCATTCTCTGTGGTAGTGGCTCCACCTTGAGAAGAACTTTCTGCTACTTTACGGTCTTCGTTCATCTCTATGTTGAGCCATTTCAACTCTTGAACCCGTGACTCTGATGTGTCTTTATCATCACTCTTGAGGTCCTTATACATTTTATCCTCTCTGAAAACAACATTTCTGGTAATAGAGATCTTCATTTCATCTATTATCCACACCCTGAAACCTTTCACTCCCTCTGGGTATCCTGTGAATACTCCACGCTTAGCTCTTGGGTTAAGCTTCCCATCATCTAAGTGAATATACGCCAAGCATCCAAACCTCTTAATTTCTGTCAATGTAGGCATTACCGAAGTCCACAACTCCTCAGGTACTTTAAACTCAAGTACAGATGATGGTGATCGGTTGATGAGATATACTGCCGTAGACGCTGCTTCCGCCCAAAATTTCTTCTCAAGGCCGCTTTCACTGAGCATACATCTGACTTTGTTCATGATCGAGCGGTTGAGTCTCTCTGCAACTCCGTTTTGCTGCGGAGTATACGTGCAAGTTCGATGTCTGACTATGCCTTCTTCCTTGCATAACCCATCAAACAATCGATTACAAAACTCTAATCCATTGTCTGTGCGAAGCTTCTTAACCTTCCTTTCTGTTTGAGTTTCCACCATCTTCTTCCACTCACAAAAGCTTCTGAACGCTTCATCTTTGTGTTTAAGGAAATAGACCCACACCTTGCGAGAGAAGTCGTCTGTGAATGATATGAAGTACTGACAATTGTTGAGGCTGAACGGTACGTTTGGAGAACCCCATAGGTCTGAGTGGATGTAGTCGAGCTTGTCCCTCGTCACGTGTTTGGCAGGTCCAAAACTTGACCGTGTAGTCTTTCCCAAAACACATGTTTCGCAAAACTTGAGCTCAGTTATCCTCTTGCCATCAAAGCATCCTTGCTTTGCTAACTCTTCCAACCCTTTCTGTCCAATGTGGCCCATTCTACTATGCCAAAGTCTTGTTTCTTCTTCATCCAGCGTTAACTGATTATCAGCTCCGTTCTCTGTGACATTAGCTTCTGGCGCAATCGCATCACCTTGAAGGATATACAAAGAGTATCTTCTCATACCCTTCATGAAGACAGTACAGCCTTTGATCACTTTGATCACCCCATTGCCTCCTTTGAATTCACATCCTTTATCTTCTAAGGTCCCCAATGAGATGAGGTTTCTTGTGATAGTGGGCATGTACCTCACGTCGTGGAGCAAGAACGTTGTGCCGTCTGGATTCCTGAAACGGACGGAACCGATCCCTGTGACCTCAGATATTGAGCCATTTGCCATCCTTACTCTTCCTGAAGCTTCTTCTCTGAAGTTTCTAATCAGATCACGTCTTGGAGTCATGTGGAAGGAGCAGCCTGTGTCTAGGACCCATTCCTCGTGGTCTGAACTTCCAGATGATAAGTTCACCTCTGCTGCAATCAATCCTACTAAGTCATTTGCATCATCCCTGACAGCTGCAGACGCTTCACCTTTCTCAAAAGACCCTGACTTTCCCTTGTTTCTTTCGAGCCACTTGTAGCATTGCTTCTTGAAGTGTCCCTCTTTACCGCAGATCCAGCAAACTCTTTTGCCTTCTTTGGATTTCGACCTTGACCGGCCTTTGTTCCTGCCAAAGTTAACAGTCCTAGAATCCGTTCTACCCCTCACGTAATGACCCTCCCCGTTTGATCTAGTACTAGTAGAGTCTTTGAATTCCAATTCCTTTGACCTAGCAGCACTAGCAACTTCCTCTACCTTAATAGCATCTCTACCATACTTGAGAGTTTCTTTTAGAGTGTCGTACCTGGCTGGGAGAGCGTTGAGTAGTAGAATGGCCTGGACTTCCTCCGGGACCTCGATGCTCAGGTTGCTAAGGTCCGCGATCATCTTCAGAAAGTCATCCATATTCTGGTCAATTGTTCTGGAATCTTGCATCTTGAAGGAGTATACTCGGAGCTGTGCGTGAACTCGGTTGGGAAGGCTCTGCGTCATGTAGAGCCTATCAAGAAGTGACCAAGCTTGAGCCGCGGTGGTACACTTGTCGATCTTTCTCAAGACTTGATCTCCAACACTCATGAAGATGAGATTCAACGCCTTCTCATCTCGTTCGGATCTTACAGTCTCGCCTTCTTCACGCTTCTTCTTTGCTTCTGGTTCTTCGTCTTCATCCTTTGTCTCTGAATCTTCAGCCTTCTCCGTTAACACATCCTTCAGGCCTTGTACGCTGAGATTCGCGTACATCCTCTTCTTCCAGATCGAGAAATCCCCCGATCCATCGAACATCGTCATCGAGAATTGATGCGATCCAACCTTGACTTGCATCGTCATCGCCATTGAATCCGGTCGAGTCGCTTCCGTCGTCTTGAGTCGAGCGAGGTTCCCAAGTCAGAGAACCTGGCTCTGATACCAATTTGTGAGAACTTCTTCTGATAATCTTGAGTCTTTCTTCTCCGATCAAGTAACGACACAGCGGTATGTTGACCCAGAGTTCACCGCACTTCCCGCCACCTTGGGGAAGCCGCTATAACTCTCTGGAGCTGGGATCAAACCAGCAAGAACTAACTGCTCACAAGCGAGCTCCGATTACAACCTAACGGCTCACGATGATGATCTCTTTCTTTCTCTCTGTGATACTAACAGAAGACTTACTTAATCAAGAGAGAAGAGCTGTGACCTTATACTCGATCACTAACATGCGCTTAACCGACGCAGCTCAAGATCATCACACGTGTCCTCAGATTAAATCTAGACTTACAAAGACTCTAACTCATTCCGAGTCTTACCAACACTTAGACTATAGACTCTAGCTAAGATAACCTTCAATACCTTGAAGCCTCTAGATGATCTGATGACTACACTTCATCCTTCAGCTGTCATCCACAAACCTCAGGATTTTGTAGTCGCGCTTCTTATTCTTATCCTCCGAGTATCCGATCGCGTACATGTCGCTTGCCTTGAAGCTTTCTCCTCTCGGTCCGATCCACCTTGATTGACACAGGTAAGGGTTCCACACCAGCAGCTTCGAGAGGTCCTTAGCCACGCATAACAGCAACCCATCGCAGTTATATACCATACTAGAAATCTCCAATTGATTAGGCCAATCTACCTGCTGTACCGATACATCTCCTTGATGGTGGTACCTCAGAGAGTAGACCTTGTTATTCATCTTCACGAACCCCAGAAGAAACTCATGCCGCGCTGCTGCTCCCAAAACCACCCAGCTTTTCGTTATAGCCTCCCATGTTTTGCAAGTAGATCGAACCGCCTTCAGAGATGTTATCGGAACCCTCTTGAATATCTCCACAACCAATTTCTGCGGAAGATCGATCATCCTCGGCATCATCCTTCTTCCAACTCTTTGGCCGCGCAATTGAAAAAATATTAGGGTTTTCCTCTCTCTCTCTAAGCGCGTGTGTTGTGCGTCCTATATTTATACAAACTCCCGTAGCCTGCTACGCACGGACCAAATCTCTTATACTTTTTTTTAATAATTATATTGTCATTTTAAATAATTCCTAATTTAAACTGTTTTACAGAATATCTGATGCTGTTTTTAAACTAGATAATTATTATTTCCCAAATATTCTATGAACCTGGATAACGGTGGAACATAATACTAGAGGTGGTTGTTAAATGAACGATTGAAATCCTAAGCTAGAAAATGTACCAGAGGTTCTTATAAAGTGGGATTCTATGTTTCCGAATCTCAAACCTACTTGAAATCAGATAGATTATGTATGATGACTTTTAGGGTTCTTACACCAATGTTATTTGATGTGTATTATTACTTTGGGCTTTCTTGTTTCCCAATTTTTTTTGTTTGTTCGGGGTATTAGCTTTTTTTTTTGTAGACATTGATATAATAGAGGACTTAGCTTTGTGTTCATGTAACCAACATTCCTCTACCTTCTTTGTGTTTAGTCTGCATGTTTGTTATGACAAGATCTGTTTTCCGAGTGTTAAGTTTTCAGTTCTTGATTCCTCAAAATTGTTTGATCCTCCGGTTCTTGGCATGACATTCTTTTTTTGATTTGGAATTGTTTAGTAACCTGTCTCGACTCTTGACAAGTAAGGAAAGATTCAGAAACACATGACCTTTATTACCTCTCTTGTTTTTTTTCTAAAATTGTGGCGATCAAGAATCATGATACAAAACATCAAACAAATACAAACAAGATTACAGCAAATATTGGTGATGATTGGTTCGACTGTGGCTTAAAAAATTTAGTTGTAGATGTTTAGCTGTAGATAAATTGGTTGTAGCTGTAAAATTGTTACTGTAGATTTTTTCTGCAGAGACTTTTGTTGTAGTTAAATTTGTTGTAGCTGTAAGTTGGCTGTAGATATTTTAAAATAAAATATATGAAATATGTGTTGTATATATAAAATTATTATTTTATATGAATTAAAATAATTTATATTAATATTTTTTTATAAATTATCAAAATTTATTGTAATTTAAAAAGTGATATGTAAATAATATTTATATTATTTAAATATTTTAATAATTAAAAAAAACACTCAAATTCAAAACTAAAATATTTATAAAAGTTTTTTATTATGATTATATAATTTATTTGATATTATAGATATTTTTTTTACATTTTACAGATTCTACAGCCTATAAAAATATGATGTAGCATTTTTGCCTAAAATACATAATAAAAAGTTTTGCTTTGTTTTTTTTGCTGTAGCTTTAAAAATAAAGTTAAAGCATGATTGGTAAAATTAAATAAAAACTTGATGTAGACTTTAATTTTTAAAAGTAAAACTAAAGCATGATTGGTAAAATTTAGTGATTTAAAAATAAATAAAGCTAAAGTAGGGAGATAAAGTCCAACCAATCACCCCCATTAATGGTAAAAGAAGCCAATTACAAAAAAAGGTTATTCCAACCGGTTCTCTGGTCGGTTGAGTCACCCATCACAGCTGAATAACAAAAGTTTTACAAATATTAGGATACACACACCTCAAAAAAACATGCCGCAAGATACAATAGGAACTTTATACGATGAAAAATAGACATAGCATATCTATGACTGCATCATCTCTTAACTCTCAACAGTCTCTCTTGCATTTCCCATGGAAGAATCAGTGACCATTAGACTGCGGCTGCAACCGGAAAGAGCCAGAAGCATAGAGAGCTTGATAAACCGGCCTAATTCTCACAGTCAAAATAACAGAGAGCAGAGTGCCAAGTCCACAAAGACCGGCTAGTACCAAGAACGTTACCCTGTAGCAATCAGGACCAATGCACGTAGAACTCCCTTGCTTAGTCGCTTCCCTGTCGTATATATGTCCTGCCATAAGTGCGGAGAAAATGGCCGCACCGGTCGGGTTGCCCAAGAGTATGAAGTTGAAGTTGATTCCAAAGTTTTTAAGACCAAAGAGCTCAGAGATGGTGGAGATTGACAAGTACTGAAACCCCATGCCTATCCCTACAAGAGCTGTCGCCACATAAATAGTACCGTTAATGGCCATGGAGAAGAGGATGAATGTGAACATCATAACCAGCTGCGCGGCTCCCATCCATAGCGTTCTTGGAAGGGCCTTTGACCTGACAAAGTGCTCAGAGATGGCACCTGAAGCAAGACGGCCGCAGAAGTTGAAGAAGCTAAAGAGGCAGAGGAGTATGGTTGTTCCCTTAATACCAAAAGCAAAACCGATCTGAGCCAAGTTGTTTGAGACAGTGATGCCCGAACCCATGCCGAGGAAGTAAGCAAACCAAAGGAGCCAGAAGTCTGCCTTGGCGAAGACTTGGCGAACCTTGAAGTCCTCTCCTCTCCTTGGCTTCCTCTTCTTCTTAACAGCACCTTCTCCTTCGGCCAAAAGTATCTCCATCTCCGAGGCACCGTCTCCATCTCCCTCTCCTTCGAAGAGAGTGCCCATGTTTGAAGCTGATGTAGAAGGTATCAGCAACGGTTCTTTCTCACCTTCCTCTTTGGCTAGATTGTCCGGAAGAGTTCTCTTGGAACGGAATAGCGTCATCTTGATGGGGATCGCAAGAGGCGCCATCAGGAATAAGACCGTGCCGGCCAGAAGAACATATTTGAGGATGCTTGGCAGTGTAAACACTTCGTTAAGCACAGTCGTCATGACAAGATAAGCAGCGAGAAGGATACTCGAGCCGAGGAGGAAAGCGAAATAAACAGGCTCAGAAGGGTCATTGTCGGTAGCAGGAACACAGGGGCGGACGAAATACATGAGAGATAAGCACAAAAGGGGAACGCCAACCATAAGAAAGAAAAGCAGATTGGTAGCTGAGTGGTGAAGCAAGACGCTGAAAATCACAGTGAACGCTGCACCACTGAGACCAATATAGCCTTTGATGAGTCCAGCAACAGGGCCTCGGCTCATCGGAAAGTTCCTCATATTGGTCACAAGAGATGCTGTGCCGAACCATGAGCTACTATTGGTGCCGAAAAACAGAGCAATGAATAGCTGTCAACAACATTACCAAACCAAAGATACTAATCATGTGAGTTCAATCATCAAATAAACAATAAATATGCTCATAGGTACGGGATACTCCAGGTTAATCAAAAAAAAAAAGAAACAGTGGCATTAATAGGTCTTTGACTAAAAAAATGTACACTTGACTAACAAAAAATGTTGAGTTGATGTAACATTGGCGTATATAGCTCCCAAAATCTCAGGACCGGCCTTATAACATATATGATTCAAATGAGAAAATAAAGAGAAGGGTGTGATTTGTTTGGTTACCAGCCAGAAAGGCAAGCCATGGATGATTTGGTTGACGGAGCTCCAGAGAACACTGTAACCGAGGAAACAAGAGGTGGATCCGATGAGAAGCATCGCCCATGGAGGGAGCTTGTTACTTACGTAACCTGGAAGCAGCCCCAAGTTTTCACCCAGATCACAAGCGACGCCGAGGATCGTGATCTGTTGCTGGTTGAACCCCAGAACCGATTTGAGAGCGGCGGAGTACAGCGGGAACGTCGAACTGGTTCCAGCAGCTATCTGGACCCACGCGGCGGCTGCTAACCCCACCCACGGTGGTCGGCTTCCTGTTTTCTCCACTAGAGTCGGCATCTATCTCCGACCGATCACTGTCTCTTCTTAGATTTGCACTAATGCACTTTTTAAAAAAAGTAACATGCACCAACACAACTCTTTAAAGTCGAGTTTGGTGTGTGTCTTCTTTCTAGGCTTTCTCTCTCTATATATAAATAAATTAACTAATTCTTATCTTCGGTCATCAGCAATGACTCAATTAAATTATTTAACTAACAAATAAGTATGTTTTGTATATATTCTATTTTTCTAACAAATGTCATTATTCAGATGAAGAGAAAAAAAACAAATGGCATTATCATGTTGTCTAAAAAATATACAAATGTCATTATTCCTGAGAGGTTTTTACAGTACTTTCCAAACTAATCTTGTTAAAAAAAAAAAATTAGTAATTAACTGCAGGTGGGTCGACAATTTACAGCCTATTTTTATTAATTGTTCCAAGACTTATTTATACGAATATACTCCGGGAAACGTAGGATATTTTGCTTAGTCTGATTTTATCTGATTAATAAAGCATAACGGAATCATTTGTTGTCATGTGAAGGTTTTGTGCTCAACACGTGAGTTCATTTGAGTATATGATTTGTCCAGTCCAGCGTGGATCGTGGCATGACTTTGGCTTTGTTCTTAACGATCTCATCTCTCAATCACTTTATTAATCTTACCACTTTTATATTTAATTAATTATGTACTTTTTTTGGAACACTCAATTAATTATGTATATTATATGCTTCGATAAGTATTTCCTCGGATGAAGATTTACACAGCATTTTTTTTGAACACTCTTGTCTTTAATTAACAGAAGCGATGCGTAGAGTCAAAAACAGACAGATCAAAGAGGATACGCACAAATCATACCTGTTTAAATTACGATGAAAAAAATATTAATTTGATAATTCAATGACAAAAACACATCGACTCTGCACCGGCCTTGACCCTTGAGTTACATTTAGAGATCAAACACGTATTAGTTAAGACTCGTCGTATCATATGTAAGGTGTTGCTTGTTACTCGTAGTTACTATTACATTTAATCTGTGGCTACCGACAACATTTCAGTGTCGTCATTAAATGGCTTGATTTATTCAAAACCTACCAATCTCTCGACCATAGATGGTTCAGCGTATTTTGGTAGATTTATTACACGAATGTTCCTGGATTCTAAAAGGACAACTGATTAATATTGAGTGAGTATATAAGAAGAGATTACACGAATTTGTTTCTAAACTGTTTCTTTTTTATAACAAATCATTAATGTTTTCAACCAAAAACAACCAAAAAAAAACTTAAATACCATTTATCCTCACTCATTCAGTGAATGGTCCTGTCTGCGATGATTAAATCGTATTCATCTGGACCATAGACTTCTTGGTGTGAGACCGGTGACGTCTTTCTCTAACGAAAATCATCCAAAAGATGAGCGAGAACATGACTGCACCAGAGAGTGATGCGAGTCCAGCGTAGATCCACTGGCTGGTGATGGTGAGTCCAGGGCAATTCTTGGTGGTTATGTCTCTAAAAGTGTCTCGAACGAAGGAGCAATCAGCAATGCTAGCCAAGAACGGACTGTAATGGTCTAACGTGAACGCCACGTTGATCGCACCCATCATCTGATCGTATGAAGCTTGAGTTAACCTTCCCTGTGTTATGCAGATCCCTTCTGCGTTTACTTGGCACACAAAGCCTTTGTATATCTATTTACCCCAAAAAAATACATTTTAACAATATTTAAGTAAAGTTTATGGTCTAATAAAATTATTTTACTCTTGTAATGCTACTATACATATGACATAATAAGCATACGTTTGAAACGACTAATAAAATATTTTTCAGAGTTAAAAAAAGCATCATGTATACCATTTATGTTTTAAAAGAAAAGGTTGATTAGATGTATATTGTGTACCTGAGAAGCATTAGCAAGGAGGATTTCGTTAGGAGCACAAGGACGTGGATTGCGATGTTCATCGAGCGGGTTACAGAGCAGAGGAACGAGCGGACCAGACTGGTTATGGTAGAAAGGGACATTAGGTGGGAACTCATCATGGTTACTGACATTGACAGTGTAGGCATTGGTCATGTCAACGGCCGTAGAAGTCATCGTCTTGGTTATATCCAATGTATCTCCAATGGTTTTAGCGTCTAAACATGGAAGCAGCTGGCTCAAGGCCGACTCTGCCGCTGGATCATGCACCCATTGGTCCATAGCCGTACATGTGTCCGCAACCACACTGTTTTAAGCAACATCTTTAGTTTGATCAAATAAAACAAAATCAAAACTTGAATTAGATGAAGTGATGATGATCAATGTCATTACTTGTGGAAGACGAGGAAGACTGCGCTTAGCAGGATCGTTGCTGTGACGAGAATCCAACCAAGGATTACTAACCTGAGGATTAAACATTAATTGTAACCATTTAATTTGGTTATTGATAGAATATATTATATCGACTGTAAAGAAGTCTATGACTCACAGGTAGACAAGAACTCGTAGTCCACAGAAGGAAAACACTGTAAAGAATCACAAACATGTTATAGAGGCAAATGCATTAAAACAGATTGAAAGTTAGAATGTTATAATTTTTGTACTTACAGAGTCCAAGGAATGCGATTGCGAGCATAACACCAGCAATCACATTTAACACTAATCTCCTGAAGAAACATTATAAAGTCCACAATAATCAAACAGAGGTTTTACTTATAACTTGTGACCCAAGTCATCTATGTAACAAATGCTTACACAGGGTTTAGTACTCCGGTGAGATAACCGATTGTCTGGTTAGCGACACGGTCAGGGTAAGTGATGTTGGACATCTTGATCATGTTGTTGAAATGATCAATGTTACCTCTAAACTGAGGAGGAAAGAGGTTGTGTCCATCGAGCTGAATGTCTTTAGCAGATTGAATAGAGTCCCACAAGCTCGTTAGCTTACCCAAAACTTTAGTTGCTTGGTTCACAATGTACATAAACGTATTCTCCACGCTACCGTAGAACTCTTTTTGCCCAGTGTACAACATCGTAGACCCAATCCTAAAGAAAAAAAACATGGTTTCGAATTTTTTTAGTCAAGAACTAAAACAATAATTAATTAATGGTTTGAAGATGTATATATTAAGTGAAGGAAGAGGAAGTTTACACGGCGGCGACGGTGAAGAGGAGGAGGAAGATGAGAGAAAGAGTGTAGCAGACGCGAGAGTAGCCGTAGTGCCGGCGGCCGCAACCGCAGCAACAGCAACAGAGGCATGAGCAGATGAGGAAGAGTCCGAGAAACACGAACCACACGATTGCTATTACTATGAACGGAACAGCGGAAAATCCAACAGACTGAAAGAGAACATTATACACACGTTTTAGTTATACCAATTACTCTTTGAGTTGTCCTGAAACTAGCCTAGTGGTCTAAACGCACCTTTAGATACCAACATATAACATTTTAACATGCAGTTTGCTACAGCCTCATATTTTTTATTTGGTACTTTTGGCTAGATACCATCCCTTATTGCATGATTTAACACGGAACCTAAATGCATAGCCTTAACGCAGCTAAGTTGAGCATAGAACAAAACTAATGGCTGTTCCTAATTCCTAAAAAGACATGCATTGGTCTGAATATAACGTGGGGGACTCACGGCGATGTAATGAGAATTGGTAACGTTCCAACCATCGGTATATATATTGAAATTGTTGAGAGGATCAGGCCGCCGTGTCCTCTCCGCCGCTAGCACCAATGTCCCATTTGCTCCTTCCTGAATTTGCCTCCTGAATCCTTCAAAATGGATTAAATATATAGAACTTCTATCAGATGTTTTGTTTGTTATAGAAACATCATAACATAAAATAAAGAGAGAATATTATGAAGAACCTTGAAATGAGGTTGAGGATGGATGATGATGACTAGAAGAGGAAACTCCATGAGAGAAAGAAACCAAACAGGAAAAGACCAGGATCGCAACGCCTATAAGAAGGAGACGCCGGCGATCATGAAACGTCGGCGTTTGGCTACAAAGCATTATCCTCTCTCTCTCTCTCTGTCTCTCTTTTTGTTTGGATTGTTTGGTTACGTTTCAATCTCTAGAAAAGGGTTTATGTATCTCTATATATCAAGAATCTTTTAAATGTCTCCAGGAAATCGAGGAGAAAGAAGATGAAACGAATAGCTTATTATTTATGATCTCCCTTATTTAGGAATTTATGTTTCCATAATTTTCTCCATCCTTGTTATTCTTTTTCTCCTATATTAATTGTTACTCGTTAAGGTCTCATTGGCTGTGATCTACAATATTCTCTCAAAATGAAATAATCTCACGCGGTTCGCCTTCCCCAGATATCCATTAGTTTGCTATAGCCTATAGGAAAGAATCTGATGAATTAATGTACCCCTGTAAACTAATTACACAATCAATTAAATTTTGAAAATGATGCAACATACAGTAATTAGTAAATCGTTTATTTTACACAATTGTTTTTGAAACGGAAAATTGCATTAAGATTGACTTCATGAAGATAAAAAAATCATATCGTTTCCATATCCTTACCCAAAAAAATCACCTCATCATTATTTAGTTCTAATACAACAAAGGCAACTACACTTCAAAATAAATACTACATTATACTAAATCTCGACCAAGAGGTTTACTTGCTCAAGACTCATGCTCTCACGGTTTCTTCACTCACCCACTTGATCCACCCCTTTTTCAAGCTTCCAACAGAATCAATGATCACAAATGAAACCAGATTCCTCAATCAAATAAATGCAAATGTAGCCAAACTGTGATTACCTTTGGGCGATTTCTTCAACCACAGGAAGCTTCTTCATACCAAAGACTTGTATCCCCTTCATTGGACATGTTTGTCTGTTTTGAACAAATAACCAAACAATAGTTTCTTCAACAGACTTTTCTATTATCTACAGACTAGCGTTTCTTCTAGTGACGTTTCTACCAACTCAGGCCTTCTCCTCGGAGATAGCCCTCTTTCAACCATTTCATCTTCATACTCCTTAGCCATCTCCAGCATCCCTTTCTGAATCAAAGCGTCAATCATAGCGTTATACGCAGCCGAATCAGGAGTATCCCCAGACTCTTTCATCGTCTTCCACACATGCAAAACCGGCTGAAGAAACCCCCATCTCTCAAACTTCCTCATAAGCATCACATAAGTATCCATCCTCGGCCTAACCCCGCTCCTTATCATCCTACCAAACAGACCCAAGATCTCGCTCGGTTTCTCCATACGGGCAAAGAAACACATATAAGTAATAGAATCCGGCTGACAACCTCTCTTAGGCATCTCGTCAAGCATCCCATACGCATCCTTCACCCTCCCTTCTTCACATAAAAGCTTAATAACCGTGTTATGAGTCGCAACGTTAGGCTCACAGCCTCTCTCCTTCATCTCCTTAAACACTCTAACACCAAAGTCAACGCCTTCCGATGCTCCAATGGCGCGAATAACAGTGTTGTACGCAACAACATCGAGTTTGATCCTCTTCCTCTTCATCTCCTTGTACAAGTTCACAGCTTTCCAAGGCTTCCCACTCTTACACATAATATCCATGTAAATAGAATACGAAAACAGATCCTTCACAACACCTTCGTGATCCATCTTCTCCCAATACTCCTTGCACTTCCCCCACCATCCCAGCTTAGACCACCCGCGAAGAATCAAGTTATGAATCTTAGTAGTATTCCTCACACCAACCACACTCTTCCCGAAACAGAGCTCCTCTGCTTCAACCACATGCTTATGCTCGCAAAGCGCATCCACAAGATTATGAAAAGACGTCTCGTCTCTCAAATTGAAATCATCTAACCTATCGTAAGCATCTATCGCCTCCTGAACGAGATGCGCAGTTACGTAACGCTTAAAGATTATACGGAAAGTGACGTGATTGGGAATCGAAACCGGGTTCTCCTTCATCCGGTTAACCAAAGCCCAGGAAGCATCGAACTCGAAGTACTTACCGAGAACATCGATCATACGGTTGAACGTCTCGGTGGTGTGTTGGAATCCGGATTCCTTCTCGACCCAGTTGAAAAACTCCAACGCCTTTTGCCAGTCGTTGCTGTAGCATGTGATCGCTTCGCATACTGTTTTCTGATCGTAGCTGGACTCGTCCGCCTGACATCGGAGCTTCTCGTCGGAAACTGGTTTTGCAGATAGAAGCCGAACGGAGGGTGAAGAAACGATTCGAAGTCGATCGAATCGCCGGAGATATATCGAGAAGAGCATTTTCTCAGCGTTCAAAATTAGGGTTGGTTTGTCCGGGAGATTATTTTTTTGACCAGTTTCTCCAGAAGGGATCCGATTACCCGTATTCGATTGGGTATGTCCGCAGACCCGATTACCTATTGGACTTTTGGTTTCTGCTATTCGGATTAATTGGGCTGGTTTGTAGGCCCACAGATAACCCAAACTTCTTTGGCTTTCATCACAAATATGAAGAAGTGTGGGATCGATTATGAATGAAAAATACAAAATGAAGGACCGATGCATGCAAAGACCTAACTAAAGTTTTTTTAAAGTGTCTGTCATGTCATTTCACTCACTGTCTGTAGTGTACCACCAGTTTCAAAAGACGAATCCTTGTTTTAATCACCTGAAATGGCGGCGGCTCTGCAGACGAATATCCGACCGGTCAAGTTTCCGGCTACGTTCAGAGCTCTAACCAAACAATCTCCGGCACCCTTTAGAGTAAGATGCTGCGCTGTTAATTCCGCTGGGAAAAAGAGGTACAACATCACTCTCCTTCCCGGAGACGGCATCGGTCCGGAGGTCGTCTCCATTGCTAAGAATGTGCTAGAGCAAGCTGGATCCTTGGAAGGTTTATCTCATTGGGGTTTCATCGGGTTTAGATATAGATTCGTGGGTTTAGGATTTATTTGGATAAACTTGGTCACTTGATTGCGTCTGTGCTGTTAATCAGGAGTGGAGTTTAGCTTCAGGGAGATGCCTGTAGGAGGAGCTGCTTTGGATTTGGTTGGAGTGCCTTTGCCTGAGGAGACCGTCTCGGCTGCTAAAGACTCAGATGCTGTGCTTCTTGGAGCCATCGGAGGGTTGGTTACTTCTCTATTGTACTCTTTTGTTGTTTATTTTTTATTGGAATTTTACAATGTTGTTGGTATGATTTTCAGGTACAAATGGGATAAGAATGAAAAACATCTAAAGCCTGAGACTGGTTTACTTCAACTTAGGGCCGCTCTTAAAGTCTTTGCTAATCTCAGACCTGCCACAGTTCTTCCACAGGTAACCCTTCTTCTTCTTCTTCTTAATCTCAGGAGTTCTTGGTAGCTAGCTTGTAGTTTCGTTTCCTCTGTGAAACTCAAATTATCCTTTTTTTTCTTCTTCGTTCAGTTAGTGGATGCTTCGACCTTGAAGAGAGAGGTTGCAGAAGGTGTTGATCTAATGGTTGTAAGGGAGCTTACTGGAGGTCTATTTTCATTTACTTGATTGATTGAGACTGATCTTAAATTTCTTGTCTTTCTCGTTCACTAGTAGTATAGTTTCTTTACAATGTGTGATGATCTCTAATGGGAACAGGTATTTACTTTGGAGTGCCAAGGGGCATTAAGACTAATGAAAATGGTGAGGAAGTTGGGTTTAATACGGAGGTTTATGCTGCTCACGAGGTACTCTCTTCTTATCTCTTTGCTAAGTACTACGAACAGATGTAATAAAGCATCTTTATATGTTCCTCAGATTGATAGAATTGCTCGTGTTGCCTTCGAGACTGCTCGGAAACGGCGTGGCAAGCTGTGTTCTGTTGACAAAGCCAATGTCCTGGAGGTATTGTTTATCATTTCATTTTTCTGAAAGTTCATTGCTCCTATTTCTTATGTGACACAGAGAACACATAATAGTTAATGCAATTTTTTTCTCTTATGCAGGCCTCGATTTTATGGAGAAGACGAGTAACAGCATTAGCCGCTGAATATCCTGATGTTGAACTGTCACATATGTATGTCGACAATGCTGCCATGCAGCTTGTTCGTGACCCTAAACAGGTACACTTATATTTGCTAAGATATCTAGCAGCGCCTAGATGTGGCAAATGTATAAATCCTCACAATGGTTTCTTAAAATGCAGTTTGACACCATTGTCACAAACAACATCTTTGGTGATATATTATCCGATGAAGCTTCAATGATCACAGGAAGCATCGGCATGCTTCCCTCTGCTAGTCTCAGTGACTCGGTATAGTATATAATAATCTGATTTTTAAGCGCACAGCAATATATATTATCACGTCTGAACAAAAAAACGCGTGCTGTTTATAACAGGGACCTGGACTCTTTGAACCTATACATGGTTCTGCACCTGATATTGCTGGACAGGTCCTAACTCTATATTCTTCAAACAGACAAAGTTTTTCTTCCCCAATATCAAAACTACTTCTATATATGCCAAAAATGAAGAGCAGCACTTTTCTTTGAATTTTGCAGGATAAAGCAAACCCGTTGGCAACCATCCTCAGCGCTGCAATGCTTCTGAAATACGGACTTGGAGAAGAAAAAGCAGCTAAGAGAATTGAAGACGCTGTGTTGGGTGCTTTGAACAAAGGTTTCAGAACAGGAGACATCTACTCCAATGGAACTGTACTTTTCTTTAACCTTTCTTCTTACAATGTTTACTTTTCTTGTTTTTTGTCCTTTTGAATTCTAGTGTTGTTTTTTATCTTTTTGAATGGTGTTGTATCAGAAACTGGTGGGTTGCAAGGAGATGGGAGAGGAGGTTCTGAAGTCAGTGGACTCCCAAGTTCATGCTTCTGTATAACTTTGAAGTGCCATGAAGAGATTTTTTTTTTCCCAACAATAAGTGTTTGTACTTAAAGAGGGTATCAGTTTCATCAGCTAAAATGTCTGTGATGGATGTTATGTTATTAGCGGGACGTATTTGATCACATTGAAAAAGTTTTCTCTGTGGAGTTAATGCCGTGTAATAGTAGATTTTACAAGCAGGTACCACTTGAGCTTAATCAAGAAAAGTAAAGATTTTTAAAACACACACCAAACTCAATAAGATACATCAATGTCGATACACATTTTGTTTGTTGTTGTGCTCTTCTAGAGCAAACCTTCAACCAAGGGCAGTTAACTTTTGGAAGATGATCTCAACAGCACGTTCGATCTCCTCTTCCAATATAATCAACGGTGGAACAATCCTGACGACATTCCCTTTCCCTGCCGTCAAGATCAGAAGACCAGAATCACGGCAAGCATCCACCAGTGGACTCGCTGGCACATCAAGCTCCACTCCTATGATAAGCCCTTCTCCTCTCACTTCCTTCACGTGCGAGTTCCCTCCTAGTTTCTTCACCAACAGTTCCTTAAAGTATATCCCTTTGCTCGAGACACTGGCCAAGAAAGATGGTTTCGATACTTTATCAACAACAGCGATGGCTGCACTGCACACAAGAGGGTTCCCTGCGAATGTGCTTCCATGATCTCCATACTTGATGGTCTCAGCAACTTTTTCAGTCACAAGCACCGCTCCAATTGGTAAACCACCGGCTAAAGGCTTTGCAACCGTCATTATGTCAGGCGTTACACCGAATGCTTCATACGCCCAAAGGTTACCGGTTCGCCCCAAACCACACTGAACCTCATCGAAGACGAGAAGAGATCCAGCAGCATCACAAGCAGATCGAAGAGACTGTAGAAACTCTTTTGTAGCAGAGTAAACACCTCCTTCTCCTTGGATAGGCTCCACAAACACTGCAGCTATCTTACCCGAGCTGATAAGATCTGTGGCGGCTTGAACGTTACCGTATTCCAAGAATGTAACGCCAGGCATGATGGGTTCGAAAGGAGCTCTGTACTGTTCTTTGCTCGTCAAGGCAAGAGCTCCTAAGGTTCTACCGTGGAAACTGTTTGTGAATGCGATGAAGCCTGTGGCGACTTCCTTGTCTTGAGGATGGGTGTACCTCTGGAACTTTCTAGAAAACTTGATGGCTGCTTCGTTGGCTTCAGTTCCAGAGTTGCAGAAGAACACACGGTCTGCGAATGAACTTGCCACAAGGCGTTTTGCTAGTTCTATCTGCAGACAATTCAGAAATACATGAGCTTGAAGGTAACCATAATCAAAAAAGGCCATAGATTTAATCACATAGAGAGGATCAAATCAGATAAAGTTTCAATCTTTGGCCAAAAGAAATGACAAATAGAATACACTAAAACCATCATTTTCACACAGTGAGATTCATACCTGAGGAATGGTGTAATAGACATTGCTGACGTGGGCAAGAACAGCAGCTTGGTCGGTGACAGCTTGAAGCCAATCAGGATCTCCGTGTCCCAGAGCGTTCACAGCGATTCCAGACGCACAATCCAGATACTCTTTCCCTTCCGCGTCAATCAATTTACAACCTTTCCCACTCGAGAGCACCACTGGAGCACGCGCGTACGTGCCCACGAGGACTCTCGCCTCCTCTTCAATCGCCTTCTGGCTCACGCTCGCTTTCACCGAAACCTGCGCCTGCTCACTCACGATCCGGCCATTGAATCCGATTCGGGTTCTGATGGGTCGATCAAATCGACGGCGTAGGAGGCTCATCTCCAACGACGGCGCCCGCGGGAGGGTGATTTGGCCAAGAGACGCCATTTCGTGTGTTTTTTCGCTTTTGGTCGGAGGAGGAACAGTAAAGAATCTTTAAAAGAGACAGTGAAGCTGGAACTATAGTTAGCTCTAGGGCTTTAGCTTTAAAACCAACAAGTGGTAATAACCCTATACTTCTTCATAATTACAATTTAGGACTGATAGTTGTAATTTAACACTCCAAACCTGGAGACTGTAGAGAGAAACATCATTCAGCATTTAATATAATCCATTAATCAAATTACAAAGTAATAAAATGTTTTGGAAGTTACATTGATACCAAAGGCCATGTGATCTTGCAATATATCTCACCAAAGATAATAAGAAAAGTGTTTATCTATGTAGATCATGTGAGAAGATAAGAATCACTTGGCAGAGCAAAAAAAAAACATACTAAAGGCTAGAGAAGAAGAAGATATGTCAAGAAACATAAACTCGAATCTCCTCTCCCCTCCCCTTGAGGCCTAATCTTCTATAGCGGCCACGGTGAATGGCCAAACGGGTGAGGATATATACAGGAATAATCTATCTTTCATATAGTAACTGTTTAAAAAAAAAAAGATGTTTGTGGAAGGTGGTATAGTTATTTGGGTGTGGTGGGAAAAACAAAAGAATAATATTGCTTATGGCTCGTCGTTCAGCAAATCACTTCAGGGCTCGTGTCGGTATCTAGTGGCATGTTTAGGTCAGGGAGCAAGAATGAGGAACCTTGTTCCAAGGCGCGTTTGCAGGACAAGGCAGATTGTGATTCAGCCTGCATACATTTGAAAATGATCTACTTGATCAGTTACATGTTTATAAGTAGTGAATGTCTAAGAGAGCAAGGAAACAACAACAAAAAATTGTGATTGTCTAGAGAGAGACAGAGATATGCTCACCTTCATCTTCTTAAGAGCATTGTTTCTTGCTCTTTGCTGTTCCACCAAATCACGCATACTTGCTAATTCCTGACTCGAGAAAAAAAAAAGAAAAAAAAAAGAAAAACCAATTCTAAGATTAGCACACAGACCTAATACATAGAGACATAAGAAGCGGGCCAAAAGAAGGTTTGTACATTTTTCAGGGCTTTACTTTCCTTCAGGAGCATGACTTCCTCATCTTTAAGCTCAGCCAAAGTCTGTACACAACAATATTAGAGAAATCAGTCAATATGTAATGATATCTATCTGGAATTAGAAGGATAAGATTCATTAGTACAGTAGTGCCAGTAAATAAAGAGACATGCTTTTCGGTTTTTACCTTTTTCTTCCTTGATCTCTTAAACAGAGTTGTTGTTGTTGTTATTGCACTCGTTTGAAAAACCTGGACAACCAAACCCAAAATTCAGATTATGGCTTACGACACCACCAGATAAAGGCAGCTCAAAAATCAAATATTCAATTAACTATCACACCAAAATTATACCATAAAAACAATTAAGTTTTGTTTATAAGTAAATAAAGAAACCACACACCTAACAGTCAAGAGCACACACACACATACCATTCAAGACAACACACATTAGAGGCACCATAAGGTGGAAATAAACGAATCAACTCTAGTTACCATTATTAAACTTCTAAAGTGAATACAGAATCTATTTGGTCAACAACTTATAATACACTCAAAAAGAAAAAGAGAACAAAATAGTATATATACTAGGTTAAGACCCGCGCCTTGCGCGGGATAAATATTATATATATAAATTATTTTATATATTATATGTTTATAGCATATTATGAAATAATAAATATATATTGAATAATTAAAAAATCATTATCTACTACTTATATAATTAAATTGGTGCGAACATATAAATAAATTTTATAAATCAAAAAAATATTTTTTCTATTTGATATGATATATAATTAAATTTAAATGATAGTAACATATATATGATATATTTTAATATTAATATTTATTAGATGATGCTTTTTGCTCATATTTTTTTTATCATTTGTATTTGTTATAGCAGAAAGTCTAAATTAGCGATAACAAAATTTTCACTGTGTGATTAATGGTTTAAGTAATTTATAATATTTTAAAAAATTAAGTTGTCAATATTTTTTCAACATTTTTATCAAAAAAACGTTCAAAGTAAATTTCAAAATTAAGATATTTATGTATTTTTATATGGCATATAGTTTAATTTAAAATGATACATATATTTATATATCTTTTATTTTTGATTCTTATTAAATGAGACTTTCAACTTATATTATTTTTTAATTATTTGTAGCATGTCATAACAAAAGTTTTAAATCATAGATCACAAAATTTGAATGTGAAACTTGTAACAGTTTTAGTAATTTATACTCGTTTTTAAAAATTTAAAATATAATATATAAATAATTTTTAAAAATTTTTATTATATGGTTACTATGATTGTTTAATTTTTTTTTAATAGCTTAAAATCAAACAAATATAATTATAATACAAACTTATTTTTATCAAATCTTTATTATTCAAAATCATTAATTGTCATATATACTTTAACCACATTAGGTAATTCTGTAATTTTATTTAAGGAAATAACGAAGCACATTAATAATGTATTTATTGTGGTTTAATAAAAACCTTATTATATATTTAGATGGACCAACCTATTTCTCTAAGGATTCTAAGAATCATTCTAGTGATGACACGTGGCTACAAAAAATGTTGCAATGTTTCTCAAATAATATATAGGGGATATATATATATTTTTTTTTAAATAGTATCACGTGAGTGGAGCGTGACTAATGAGAGACGCGTATGTTTGGTCGTCACGTTCACACGTCATGCTTAACTAAATGGACTGTCTTCAATATAAACTTGGCGGACGAATCACAAGAACAACAATCACTTGTAACTTTGATCGCTGGCAGTGTGTCCATACTTGGTTACTATCTGATAACAGCCCTCCCCACTAAACCCTACCACACACGCATCTAATCCACTCATGCCAATAGGTAGTTTCGGACTCATTAGAATGTCAAGGAATGAATTTTTTTATTATACTCTTTAGCACTTGAAGTCTGTATCGGTGACTTTTACCGCAAACACCTCCCATGCTTTGAGGGCTTTCTGGTCCTTCCACAAAAGCAGAAAGAGAGATGACTGGGATTCATCAAAAAGCAAGGAAACGTGACTCTTTGTTTGCAAAAAAGAGCAAAAAAACAGAGATCACCGAATATTATCAGTTTTTAAACTCAAATCGAGAAGTGTTTCCAAGAAGACAACTAAATCTATCGAGAAAGATAGGTTTAGTTTCTTGGAAAAGAAAGAAAGAAGCTTAAGTTTGAGTCCACGGTGGGGATATTTGGGTCAACAAAAAGTCGGTGTACCTACATGATGATCAAAGTAAGCCCCAATGGATCCTAAATGACGAAAATAACCCACAAGTGAACAACTAAAAAGTCTGGTCGTGCGTAAAGCCAAGGGACTAATTGGTAATAGACGAGCCCAAACAACAAGGAAACTCTTAATTACGTGAAGAGAAAAAACGCAGAAAAGAAAACCACTAAAACGCCGCTTCACGAGGGATATATTATATTCGTGACAGACGCAAACGAAACAGTACATACTACGACTCTGCGGCCACCACGGAGTTTTTAAATCGAGAAAACCAAATAAACGATCGGACAAACCTTAGATCCAAAGGTCTCAGAGGGTTTTACGGCGACGCTGGACTCCTCAAGGCCGTCCACAGTGGTAGCACCACCACCACCGCTCCAGGTTAAAGGGCTGGTGGGGCTAGCTCGCGTTTGGTCTCCTTTTTTCGATCTCCGTTGACGCACGCTCCATTTCAGCTTGAGAGGAGATGGTGGGGGTTTCGAGTGGCGGAGCTGAAGCAGCGCGTCGGCTACCAGAGAATCGTCAGACATGGCCACTCGAGTCCAGCTATCGGCGGACAACATAGTCGGAATCTTCAACAGCTTTGGAGAGAGAGATGGTGGCGAAAAAGTAGGAAGGAAGCAGCTCTGTGGCAAATTTAATGGGTGGATTTTTGTTATATAAAATACTACTTGGAACTATATTTTTATATTTATCATTTTCTTGATAAGTGTAGGACCCACTTTAAGTACATGCGTGGCATAGACCATTTGTAGCAAGGTTCTTATTCTTCGTGTGTTTGAACTGTAGTAGTAGGAGTAGGGATCGAATGACTGATATGAGAGAGAGCACTTGGATTCTATCATTACATTTTTTGTCAGCACGGTAGAGTAGAAATTTTTTTATCTTATCATTTACCGTACTTATTCATCCCTGATCCTTTTCACTGAAACCATTTCAATCTCACGATATTTAAATCTGAATGAAATGTTTGTTATATTTGAAAGAATATAACTACAAGTCTTTCTCAATCATCGGATAGTCCAAAAAATTATCGCCTAAACTCCTGTTGATATTGTAATATAATTTAATGTACAAAAAAAACCTGACATAGCTAGTAAAAAAACCAGACCTAGCTAATAAAAAAATCTTCCAAAGTTTCTGACCTCTCTAACGTAGGAATAGGATTTTAGTTTTCTGAAGTCAGTAGTTATGATGATGGGTTAGAGATTTGACCTTTACTTTTACCGAAAGTTAAATAAACCGTTCCTCCTAACCCGGTTTTAAAATCGAGTGGCCAATTTCGGTTTGTAGATAACCGGACTGAGCTCATCATTTTTCATTTCTCTCTCCATCATCGACATCCTCCGGACTACACTACACACTTAAAACCCTAAAGCATTTCAGAGCCGTCAAAGATCAGTTTCAATGGCGTTTCATCTCGCCAGACGCAAACAAAGGCTACATTCTAACCCATCTCTGATTCATCTCTTCTCAACCTCCTCCTCTTCCTCCTCCTCCGCATCATCTCCTCAAGACGGGAACGAATCTGGCGAACAGCCTTCTCAGCCCTCATCGGATTTCAAAATCTCTTCCTACTTCAGTGGTATCAAAAGCAGCTTGAAACAGCAACCCCAGCATCAGGCTCAAGACGGGAGGAGACAGTTAGCTGGATTCGATGCCAAAGCTCCCTCCTTTTCCGGTTCCGGCGGAGATTTTCAGGATATCAGGAGGAATCTCAACGAATTCCGACGCCGAGCAGCAGCTCCTCCGGCGAGGGATTTACAGGATCTTTACAAGCAGAACGTGCTTTCAAAGTCGGGAGATTTGGGGGCTGGTAAAGTCGAAGGTTCGCCCTTTGAAAACTTAAAGAAAAACTTGAGGCAGATGAGGCCACAAGAGACCAGATGGTCAAACCTATCAAGCCTTCAGAGCATTATGAAGACAAAAGACAGTAACAATGTCCGTTCGAATGTGTTCGGTGGGGGAGAGGGATTGCCCATCTCAGTGTTCGGGGAGGAGATAGAGGAAAGGAAGAAGATGGGAGATGATTCAGAGGAGATGAAGTCGGAGTTTATCAAGAGCTACGACACTAAAGAACTGGGGGAGATACTAAGACAGTACAGACCAGAGGGGAAGAGAGAAGAAGGTTGGTTCTCGTTGCAGGAGCTCAACCAGAGGCTTGTTAAGCTGAGAGAGGTGGAAGAGGCTGCAGCGCAGGGAACGAGGAAAGGGATTGCCTTCGATGATCTCAGGTCTGAGATTCAACAAGCCAGAAAATCACAAGCCTGTACGTTCACAAACTCTCTCTTACTTCCCCTCTGTGTGCAGTGTTTTAGACTTTAGCTGTTAGAATGTTTAGACTTAAGTTCCTTTCAAGTAATAATAGGATTGGAGAATTCTTATGTGGATTATGATATAACCTCTCTATCTCGTACTTAGTGAACTACTGTGCCGCAGCGAAAGTGTTGATTTTTATGCTATACCGGTCCATCTCTTACTTGTGAACTGCTATGGGACAACAAAAAAAGCTTGTGGCTTGATGTCGTTGCTTAGTTATTGGTGTTGTTCTGTTGCTCATTGATTGTGATTTTAATATGAAGGTTAATTTGCTTGCAGTTCAGAACTTGGATTTTTTCAGCGTTTTAAATGGTACCCCAAAGTATTTGCTCGAGCCTCCGAAAGATGAGCTAGTTCAAACTGTATGTCTTTCTTTTCTTCTTAGTTCTTGAATCTGTAAGCTTTTTTTTAAAAAAGAATGTTATGACATTGACTATGTTATGCATGTGTTATAATCAAACGCAGTATTTCCACCCGGATAACATGTCATCAGCGGAGAAGATGAAAATCGAGCTTGCAAAGGTCAGGGAAGAGTTCAAGATGTCGGAATCCGATTGTGGTTCTGCACGTGTTCAAGGTATATTGAATCCTCCTAAATGAGTTTTGATCAGTGTTTGCATTAAGTTATCAGAGACGGTTTTACATTCACAAGGCTAATCTAATCGGTTGATCAGATGTCATTTCCTTTGTCACATTATTGTTTAGTAATCTCTATTTATTTTTTTCTGTGTAGTGGCACAACTGACTACTAAGATCAAGCATCTGTCCTCTGTTCTACATAAAAAGGTAAGCTTTTAATCATCTTTTATTCTCTTCTGAAGCTACTAGTGGCAGTTTTTTTAGTGTAACGTAACCGCGTATCCTATGTATTGTAACGTAATCTAGGACAAACATTCGAAGAAGGGACTGATAGCAATGGTGCATAGACGGAAGAAACTGCTCAAGTATATGAGACGAACGGACTGGGATTCTTACTGCCTTTCACTGTCAAAGCTCGGACTTCGTGACAACCCTGATTACAAGTTTTAAACTTCTTGATGCAAGTGTGACATAATGAATCGTGTGACCTCACAGTTAAACACTCTTTTTGTTCTCTTCATTTAGTCAAAAGAGATAATGTGGGTCTCTCTTGTCCATCATTTTGGCAGAGGAAAGTTGTTCTACTACAGTTAATGTTGCATGCTGTTTAGGCAAAGAGTCTAACATTGTGGGAAGTTTGATAATAAAGTTAAATTTAGATATCATTGTGGGAACATTGTTGTCTTCCACTTCAAACTTGCTTTTATATGTATTCTTTACGTTTGACTCTGTTCTTAGCTTTTTGTTATTATGACTTTTCTGGCTTTGATTTGCAATGTTGTGATGTTTTACTTCCATCATCGATGAACAAAAGAATAATGACTGAACTTTTGAAAAAAATCAACTACTTAAACATGGGAAGTGAGAGATATATATATGTTCATTTAGACCATTTTGCAGATTCTTCTATTGGGAGGGGTTTGCTATGGAATCCCTTGGCAGATCACACATCCATGGCGTAGCAAGAATTTGTGGAGTTCTTTAGTTGGAGAAAAACAACATGGCGGCACAATTTTCCTAAGAGATGGATTAGCGCAAACCATCCAAATGAAAATTCCATCATCAACTTCACAGTTGGAAAGGTTTATCTCTCTTAAACGTGTGCAGCTCTGCACAACTTCCTTCACACCTCTTGATGTCACGTTCAAGCATCCTTTCAGATCAAGTCGCAACAACCTTGGACATCTTTTGCTGATCAAACCTAGGGCTTGGTCGTCGATCCAAGTTCCACATGCTCGTAAAGTCTCCAGCTTTGGAAGCTCAAAGTCTAGTGCATCAACACACTTTATACCACTGCATCCGGATATATCCAAAGATGTTAGCTCGCCAGAGTTCCTCAAGACTTCAAGCACCCCATCTCCAGTGATGGCAGGACAATGATCCACTGCAAGAGTTTCCGCAAAAGGGCAATGGCGTGATATCTTGAGGAGACACTCGTCTCTCAAGTTGTGGTTTCCAGATATGTACAAAGACTTGATCCTTGACTTGACAACACCCAGTTCCTTGGAATCGTCTTCAACTCCAAAATTGGTGCCTTCCATTCTCATGCACTGGAGGGAAACACATCTTTCAACGATGTTGAAGAATGACACACCGGTTAACTTGGCACAGAAACTGAAGTTCACAAAGGTTAGCCTCCCAAGGAACACCACCAAGTCCAAAATCATCTCATCAGAGAGGAAGCTTGATCCCTCAAGATTCAAGTGAACTAAAGTCTGGTACTTGGTGAGCAAATACAAGACCCCATCAAAAGTGAGACACTGACAATTGGAGAGAACAAGCTTCTTTAAAGGAAGCTCAGCGTCAGCAATCAAACGAAGCAACTCATCGGACAGAAACGAATCGGAGAGATCAAGCTCAGACAAACAACGGCACAACAAGAAGGCGTCCTTGGAGAAAGACTCCCTCGGCCTCCATCCTACTCCATTGATCGCAAGAGACTCCAGGCAACGAGAGTTACTCAGAACGAACTCGATGCAGCGGGACGAAACGAAATCACAGTCGCGGAAGATGATTTCTCTTAAAAGGACACAGTTCTGCGATAGAGAGACCAAGGACTTATCCGTGATGAGGTTGTTACCAGAGACGTCGATCTTCAAGAGGCTCTTGAGATTGGAAGAGAGGCTGATGATCGCGGAATCAAAGACGGGGCTTGGAAGAGATTCAGGGTAGCTTATGTCCAGCTTCTGTAGAGACGGAAAACACACTCCGATCGAAACGATGTCGTTTTCTCGGAGCTCCAAGACTCCAGAGCAGCTAAACTCCTTCATGCTGCTGCTCATCTTCGTCTTCAAATCTGGAAAGCACTGCATTCCGGAGATATCGAGCGATTCCAAATCTAAGCAGGAAAGCGAAATCTGCAGGAGGATCGAGTTGATGTCTCCGTGGAAGTCGTGGAACCTGACTCGCTTCAGGTTGTGGAAGCGAAGGAGGTGGCGATGGAGAAAGGGGAGAGTGCGATCGGTGATGGTGAAGGTGGAGCGAACGCGGTTGGCGATGGAGAGGAATGAGGTGGATACGAGGGAGAGAGACTCGAGGAATCGATGGTCGTCTTGGTCGATGAATCGAAAGATCAGCTCCCAACATTCTTCAGGTATATCCATTTTCCTCACTCCACTCCCTCTCCAGATTCTGATCGGAGAAGAAGATAAAAGCAAAGAAGAAAGTTCTCTTAGCTCAAATGATCACTGGGTCCCACGTTTCCTTTCGAAATGATTTATTTTTTTAAATCGTTGAGCCTTTTTATGGCCCAATACAATATTCAGCGCACTTTGAAGGCCCGCTCGTAGTCCATTTCTGTGGTTGACTGGGTCCCACTACCTTGTGTCGGTAATGAAAGTTGACGTAGAAAGTTCACATGAAAAATGCTCACAAGTAAGTCAGAACTTTTCGGAGTTTTCTTCAAATAATTTACAAAATAAAATATTTTGTTGGATTTACACTTCAACTAGGACTTGCCTTCTGATCCCAATCGAATCATTTTGGATTAATGTGCCTCTCGATGCAAACAAATCTATTACTATATTCCTTTTCTTCTTCTATACTATTAGATCATACTACAACTTTATCAAAAATTTACTTAACAGAATAATTGATCTGAAACAGTTTCTTTTGTAGCTTTACGTATGAAAGATGACACACTAGAAAATATTTATTTATATTATCAGACGGCATAGAAAAAGAGTTGAAAGATTGAAATGAAAATAAGAGCTTGATGAGCATATTTGATATTCCTCCTATCAGTCCGTCCACACTCCACAATTCCCACGTTCGGGTTCCTGGTTCCACTCTTTTCATAACTGCCTGACCAAACCAGCAATACATTTGTTCTTGTCTTCTTCTCTCTGTTTCCTAAACCCAACAGTGTCCTCCTATCTTGTCTCCATCTCCACACAAGATTTCCTTTTAATCTCCATAAAACAAGTCAGACGAAGAAAGTAGAAGAAGAAGAGGAAGCTTCCTTAGTTTCATTTGTTATCTTTTCCTCTGTGAAACACACCAAAAAAAAAACAAGAAATGTTGAGGTCTTCTTCAGTACCCATTTGGGTTCTCGGTTTCTCCTTCTTCTCAGTCGCTGTTTTCGTTTCATCTACTTCCCAAGAAATCCCTATTTCTCAGGCTTATTCTCCGCCAGTGGGAGCTCAGTCCCCAGGTAAAAAGTATCAGTTTTTAATCTTCCTCCATGTTATTCATTTTAGTGATGCTTACAGAGGAAAGCCTAAAAGGAATCGATTTCAGTTGAATTAGATACTGTTTCCTGAATCAAATTGGAGTTTAATCTCACAAAGTTTCTCTTTTTTTTTTTTTTTTTTTTCTCTCAGGGCCTCCCATTGTTATTAAAGTGGTGCTTCGTCAGGACTTGAACAAGAAGATTCTTATTGCTCTCATAGCCTCATCAACACTCCTCTGTGTCACAGTCATGTTGCTTCTCTACCTCCTGCTATGGAGGTACAGTTATATGAAGAACAGCTTCACCGGGATCAACCCAAATCATCATCCTGGTAATAACTCTCTTATTATTATCTTTACATGTAATGAAATTTTCTTCCTTTTGTTGCTGCTTATCTTTGCTTATTATCTGAAGATTCTGTGAGGAGTAGTGTGTCCACGAAACCGATAGTAAACAAGATTGATTCTGTGACGAAAGGAACTATCCCTGTCTATGAATATCAACTCCTGGAGTCTGCAACAAACAAGTTTAGCGAGAGCAATGTGTTGAGCCGAGGTGGTCGTGGATGCCTTTACAGAGCCTGTCTTGATGAAAAGTCATCTGTCACTGTGAAGAAAATTGATGGTGGTGGAGATACAGACATTGAAAAACAGTTTGAGGTTTTGATCAGTTTGAACCACTAATGATTCCTTCCACACCTATTAAACCATCTCATTCGATAGATCATAACTCTTTTGTCTTTTGTTGAACTATAAATGCAGAATGAGGTAGATTGGTTGGCAAAGATCAAGCATCAGAACATAATCTCCATCTTGGGGTTTAGCGTCTATCGCCAGACGAGATGTATTGTATATGAGATGATGCAGAATGGATCTTTGGAGAGTCAGTTGCATGGTAAGGGGAGATGTTCCACCATTTTTGTTCAATATTTTGACATCTTCTGATTTTTGATTCTACTTCTTTTGGACATAAACTTGAAGGGCCTAGTCAAGGTTCAGGTTTAACTTGGCAGCTTAGGATGAAAATCGCTGTTGATATAGCACGGTATATAAGTCCATTCATCCATAATTACTTTCAAATGTTTATAGCAGTTTCCTTTAATCTCCAAGCACATTTTGTATGCTTACAATGTTTTTTTTCTCTTATTTGTTGATAAAGAGGATTAGAGTATCTTCACGAGCACTGCCATCCTCCGGTAGTTCACAGAGATTTGAAATCGTCTAACATCCTTCTAGACTCCCATTTCAACGCAAAGGTAAGAGGAGAGAATATAAAGTAAAATAATAATTCTTATAGAGAGAGAGAGAGTTAATGAGTTTGTAAGGAACTGTTGCTTGTGTTCAGATATCAGATTTTGGGTATGCCGCTGTGTTGATGACTCAGAGGAAGAATCTGAAGCTTAATGGAACTTTAGGAAACAGAGCTTCCCAATATATTTTTGATGGTAATAAGTTTATATATATATAGTAGCAAGCACAATGGATCTTTTAAGGTTTTTGTTTCTGTGTGTGTTTACAGGGAAAATAGCAGACAAGAATGATGTCTACTCATTTGGGGTGATTCTCCTCGAACTACTCCTGGGGAAGAGATGGGTTGAGAAACCATCAACAACTGAATCAGAATCCGTTGTCACTTGGGTACCTAAGCTGAGTGACAGGGCCAATCTTCCAAACATATTGGATCCGGCAATAAAAGGAAGCATGGATTTGAAGCATCTTTATCAGGTAGCAGCGGTGGCAGTGTTGTGTGTGCAGCCAGAGCCGAGTTACAGACCACTTATAACCGATGTCTTGCACTCCCTCATCCCTCTTCTACCCCTAGAACTCGGCGGATCACTGCGGATTTTGTAGACACACATTTTCATTTCCTTTATTGTAATCTTTTCATTTTGAATGTTTGTTGGTTCTTGTGCAAATTCCACTTATGATCTGTTTTTTTTTTTTTTTGATAATTGCCACGAGAAATCTGAATAACTGTAATATATCTTATTAGCTTTGTAGCTTTGTAAGGACAAAAAACAAGAATATCTCAAAACAAATAAAGCAGCCAACAGCCACTGCTATGAAAAGAAATTAACCATTTTCTTCTTTTTCTTTTTTCGCAGTATTTTTCTTCTGATGAAAGGTGGTGGTTTATTATTCCAATACTCTCGTGGGTTTTGGTTCTAAAACTAAACTGAGAAACACTTTTGTTTCTGAAAATCAATCACAGGGTGTAGTGTTGCTGGATTGCCTCTATGTCAAGTCCCTTCTGCTTCACTACTGATTCCACATGACCTTTCAATGTATGATGCTCTCTTAACCTGCAACAATTACAAGATAAGAAGGAAAGTGTCAATACCATCATATTCTGAGGGAACATAATGTTATGGACTAATCAGATAGATGCTTGAGAGCGTTACCTTGCGACTTCAGCCCGTCTCTTGGCCTGATCTGCTATCTCTGAAAGTTCTCTGTAAGTACTCTTATCATTGAACATCTCTGAGGGCTGAGCAGGTTGCAACCCGTGAAGTGTACGCTGAGCTTGTGCCCATTGTGCTTCCCTTTCTCCTTTTCCATAGTCTTTCTTTGACGTGAAAGCGGTCTGAACACAAAAGGAAACAAAAGTTAGAAAAAGTACTACTGCAACAAAAGGACTTAGTGTTCTTAATCTCACCTTGTTCTCAATGACATTATCCCAGGCTCTACCACTTAGTGAATATCTGATGATAAACTTGAGTATATCCAATGGAACGTAAGTAACTATACTGTAGAGCCAGATAACTCCTGCCCATCCCCACCCAGTGCCTCTGATTCTTGCAAAATCCCAGTTTGCATACACAGCAATGACAGTAGCAATCTTATTATGTCAAAGAGAAAAAAACAAGAACACTGTCAGTAAGTAGTACATTGAGGCTTTGTGTTGAAAGAAGACCAAAAGCTAGCTTTTAAACTCACCAGCTGAGCTAAGAAAAAGGCAGCGATCAACCAGAAGCCAGGACGTTCAGCATACGACCAGCTACGTGACCTTGTGACAAAGATAAGCGCCTGGCTAATGATACTCACTTGGAGGTATATAGCTGATGTAAGCTCGTGCGGATTGCCACTGATTGATCTCACCCCAAACTTTGCCTGCACCAGCAACAAACTCATGATCAAACACACTTACTTGCCTTATTAAGTAAGTTAAAGAGTTATCTTACAGAGAAGAAGTCGGTGCTCTCTACAGCCCAAAAGAAAACAACAGTCATCACCGCAAGGTAAGTGCCAAGAACAACACCAGTGGCAAATATCTCTTTGAGTTTCCATGAATCAGGAAGCGGAGAAGGCTTCACTCTATCCTTTGATATGGTCATGATAGTTCCATCATTCAATATAGCGATCACCAACACCATGAACGGTGAGAAGTCAAACTTCCATATGAGTGCAAGCAGCATAAACCCCATGACCACACGGATGGTGATGGAGACTGCATAGATTGTGTAGTTCTTCATTCTCTGGAAGATGGCTCTGCTGGTTAAGACAGCACTGACTATGACGCTGAGACCTGGCTCGGTTAGTACAATGTCAGAAGCACTTCTCGCTGCATCGGTCGCGTCAGCCACAGCTATTCCAATGTCAGCTCTCTTGAGAGCCGGAGCATCGTTCACACCGTCACCAGTCATGCCACAGATGTGCTTCATCTCTTGTAGCCTCTTCACAATCTCATACTTGTGTTCTAATCAGACATATGAAACATTGGTGAATACATTGATTGATCCATTAAGAGAAAATGAATGTTACATTGGGGTTTGATTGTTTTGTACCAGGGAAGACACCGGCGAATCCATCAGCCATCTCGATGAGTTCATCAACAGGGATGCTAGATATAGACTCATCCTTGTCCTGTCCAAGTAGAGCAGAAGAAGGATACATGTTGGTTCCCATACCGAGCCTACGACCAGTTTCCTTACCAATGGCGAGCTGGTCACCAGTGATCATCTTGACATTCACACCAAGGTCAAGAGCTCGCCTGATTGTCTCTGCACTGTCGTGTCTTGGAGGGTCAAAGAGTGGTAACAGACCAAGAAACTGCCATGGCTCTCCAGGGCTGTTCTTGTCTTTCTCAGAGACAGTCTAATAAAATCCAAAATAATATTTAATAAAGAGATAATTGTCTCAAAACATTTGGGATTGGCACTAAAAGCTTTTGTACCTGTCTGCCAACAGCAAGAGAACGGAGTCCTCTATCAGCAAACTTGTCAATGATGTCATGAGCTCTCTTCTTTGTATCCTCCCTCAGGTTACATAGCTCAATGATCTACACATTACAGATACCAAATCAATGTGAATGAACTTTAAAAAACTCTCTAGAAAATGCATTTTTCTTACTTGCTCAGGGGCTCCTTTGCTGACACGGTGCCAGTTTCCACTAGAATCAATGTAAGTGATAGCAGTACGCTTGTCCACAGGGTTAAAGGGAAAGAAATGGACTTCAGTGATGCCTTGTCTCGCTTCACTTGGATCTCCAAGCATTCCCACAATGCAAGCATCTATAGCATCCTGGTTCTCAACTCTAGAGGCTCTCGCTGCATTCACCATAAGCTGCTCCTTGTCCAAGTCTTTGACAAAAACCTCAACCATGCTCTTGTCAACTGTAAGCTTGTTGAGTGTAAGAGTCCCAGTCTTGTCGCTGCACAGAACATCCATCCCAGCCATCTCTTCAATAGCTGTCATCCTCTTTGTGATGGCTCCTTGCTGGGAGAGACGGTGAGAACCAATAGCCATTGTGACTGACAGAACAGTTGGCATTGCAATAGGGATCCCTCCGATGAGAAGCACAAGAAGATTGTCGATACCATCTCTATATGCACGGTGCTGGATAGGATACATGACAACGATCTCAATGATCATACCTATGGCGATGGAGCAGATGCAGAAGTTCCCAATAGCGGTCAGCACTTTCTGGAAATGTCCTTCTTGGTTTGTGCTGTCTACTAAATGAGCTGCTTTGCCGAAGAAAGTGTGGACACCAGTGGCGATCACAACAGCTTCTAGCTCTCCTTGCTTGCAGGTGGAGCCTGAGTAAACTTCTTGGCCAGGGTTCTTGGTTACTGGCAAAGACTCACCGGTGAGAGCAGATTGGTCAATCTTGAGAGGATCACCTTCCAGGAGACGACCATCTGCTGGAACAATGTCGCCCAGTTTGATGCTGATGATGTCTCCGGGGACTAATATAGCTGCCTCTTGCTCACTCCACTTGCCATCTCTCAGAAGCTGTGATATATGCATTTAATTAATCATCTGCTTGTACATATTTTAGCAATGTTTTGGTGCTAACTTACTTTGGTTTTGGGAGCTAGACCGGCCATCAAAGCGGCTGCGGCGTTTCCGGCGTTGTTTTCTTCGATGAAGCTAATGGTAGAGTTGATGATAAGAAGAACCGTGATACCCACGAAATCTTGCCAGTCCGGTGGCCTTCCCTGCAGATTTCACAAGCTGGTTTTCAAAATGTGTTTGAAAGTGAGAAAGATGATATGGATAGTTAAGGGGTGATATTACTCCTCCGTTGGCCAAGGCGATAGCCATGATAGCAGCCAACTCCATGACCCATGAGAGAGGGTTCCACATGAATCCTAAGAACTTGAGAATCTTGCTTTCCTGTGTGATTGAAATTGGTTAAAAAAAGGGTTTCTTGGAAGACAAGAAACAGATATAAAATGATACAAAGGTTTTTGTCAAAGGTGTTTGCCTTTTTCTCTTCGAGCTTGTTGGGACCGAAGATCTCGAGGCGAGTGTGGCCTTCGTCGCTTGTAAGTCCTTCCCTTGTACATCGGAGCTGTGTAAACACCTCCTCGATAGGTATTTTCTCCTGTTTGATCAGCACAAAGTTAGCGTGGTATAAAAGATATCGAAAACGTAAGCTAAGATGGAGAAGAAGGATGGATACTGACGAGATCGATGCCTTCGTTCTTGATATCGTCCCAGCTTGAATCTTTCCCCGCTGCCATCTTGTTTTTTTTTTTCAGAAACAGTGGGTTGTTTTCTCGTGTAAACTTTTCTTTTTAAATCTCTTTCTTTGACAGATGTTTTCAAAGTTTCTCTTGCAGTTTTTGTGTGTTTTCAAACTGATAATTTTCTCTCGGTTTTTTCTTTTTCTGTTGTTATTTAACGAAACAGAAGAAACAAAATGGAGAAAAACAGAAACAAAGAAAATTTATGTATTTTTTATAGGGAATTATTTTATATAAGAATGAAGGAAAGTGGTGTTGAAGTTGCAGTGTTTATATAAGGTGTTGAGGGAGAGAGAGACATGGACATGATTAGCTAGCATAGGGGAAAGAAAGTCCAGGTCCTTCGCTTCACTCCCCCGCTTTCATCTCCTGCTTCCACTCATCAACTCCCACCTGTCCTTGTCTCTGTCTCTCTTTGTTCACTGAGTGATTTGAACAAGCATTAACTATTATTTTATCATTTTTAGATACTCCCATGATTCTACTTTCCATTTTAGGAACTCAACAAATGTCTTTGTAATTTCGAAGCAAAATGGCTATAATAAAAGGATTATATAAAAAGGCATTGTAGAAAAAAATTTCATTGTATTAGAGAGTACTTAGACAAAAATAATTCCAAACCGGAAACATCTAAGACAGCCGGAGGATTTTGATTTACTTGAGGGGGAAAGAAAGAGACGGTCCAAAACGAAAGCTAAAAGAACCATCCACTCAAGGGAAGTAGAAGAAACACACTAAAAATCAATCAGCAAATCTCATTTTCTGCCGCTTGCTACTCTTGGCTTCGCCTTAACCTCGCTTTCCTGCAAACACAAATGCCATCATCGATTAATAAATATACACTACTAACAATATCGTTTCAGACACATGACTAGTCAACACTACTATGAGTGAGTCACTACGCACCTGTGGCATGTGCAAGAAAATGCTGCTTTTCGCCGTTGCCGGGTTGTGATTCTCTGCACCTTTGTTCCAGTCATAGCACGACTACAATAACAACAAACATCCTTTTACTCCATCTTTGTATAATACCCACAGAAAAATTATAAGAAGATGTAGCCTTACCGCATATGCGTATATAGATCCATCGTGATTAAACGAACTGCAAGGAATTGGCTGACTGCACCTCGACATGGCCTGACATTCGAGGGAGAACACAATTGTTAGATATTAAGGTAACCATTTAATGAAACGCACGAACGCAACATGATAATATACCTTGAGTCTTTGCTTACTATCCTTGTCCCAGAAATTGAAAGCCCCATCTGAGCCAGCAGTGGCAAAAGTGCCATGTACCTTAACATTACACAACTCAAACAAATCACCAACTGTTCCATCTACTAGTTTGATGCTGCTTAAGACTACATATACCCATAAAATGAGAGCTTACCGGGTGGAAGTTCAGAGCGTTGACAGAATAGATCTCATTCCCATCTCTGTGGCATTTGAATGTGAAGTTCTTGTTCTGCTGAGAATCATCCAGATGATGGACACCAACCCGCCCCTCAATTGATCCAACCTACAGATACAGAGAGCATCGGATCAAGATAAGATGTGACTGCTAAAACAACTTCCAACAGTATTATACTTTATTTGTCACTAGAATAACCAACAAACACTTCTCAAGCTTGAAAAGGACAAGATTTGTAGAAATAAAAGCGCGTGAGAGCAAAGAAATGTTAGCATCAGCAAACAACCTAGATTCCTGTACCATTGAATAAAACAAAAAAAATTGAAAAGATATATAAAGAAGTCATACCAAAAAGCCTTGCTGATCAGGGAAGGCAGTAACACATCTCGTCTGGTACTTTAGTGGTGACACGATTCTCTTGAACTCGGTCTGCAGTTTATCAATTTAATAAAAAAGTTCATTACACAAGAGAAATAGTAACTCAGCATTCTTACCACTCAGAGCTCTTGCACAAGTCATAAAAATAGATAAGAAGGAAAAATCGTACCTGAGGATTTTGCAAGTTGAAGACAATGAGATTCCTATCTGCAGTTCCTACAACCAAGAGCGGATGTTTCACAGACAATGAATAGCATTTATCTGGAAGCTGTTGAGTATGCACAGGAGTTTGCTGCCTTGTATCCCAATATCTGGAAGGAAAACCAATACACATTGTTAACTAAACTTTAGGCACATAGATTAGTTTTATCAGTCAAGCATATAATGAACAGCCCATTCTTACTTCAATGTCTTATCCCAGCTTCCAGTAACGAGGAGATTCATTCCGGGGATCCAGGCCATGTCCACAATAGGAGCATCGTGCATGGCAACAGTTACAGGTTGACCACCAGACAACAAGGGCCACATTTTGGCTTGCTTATCACATCCTCCACTAAAGACAGTGGTTCCATCGTCTTTCCAAGCAGAACATAAGACCTTCATCACAAGAAAATCATCAGATTCTAAGCAAAAAAAAAAAAGGAAGAAAGAAAGTTAGAAAGGCACAGCATATTACCGGCTGATCATGAGATATAGATGCTTTAGGAGCAGTAGCTAGAGAGGTTCCACTACGAGATATTTCCCAACATCTCACCTGTAATAACACAGACGAAGCAAACTCAAACATTACAAACTGAGAGACGAATCTGAGACAAACAAGTTAAATAAGAAGCCACCGTATTAGGGGAAAAAGAGAAAGGTGAGAGAGAATGAAGAGTAAAAACCTGATTGTCCCAAGAAGTGGCGACAAGAATATCAGCTCTTGGACTAAAACTTAAGCTGGAGATAGAATCTGCGGGTGATGGAGTAACCTGCAGGGAAACCTTTTGTGTGAAAATTTGAACTTGACATACCTTTAATATAGATAAGCTAAACGTAGGCATCCACAAGGAAGCAAACAAACGATTCCTTTGAGTACAAAACAAGACACTAACAAAGATTTGATTCTTCTCGCAAAGATTAAAGACTTTCTGAGAATCCAATTTGGCTTTCTAGAAAAGTGACTAAAAACCCTTTCGAATCTCAGCCGTAAAACCCTAAAAAATAATACCTCATAGGATTTATTAGGGTTCGTGTTCGCGTTCGCCGCCGCACCAAAGGTAGCCATTATCACGAGCCGAGGTCCGTCCGAGATAGTGTTTTCCGGTAATGTAGAAGAGGAGGAGGGAAATCGAAGTGTGAGTCTGAGAAAAGAATGCGACAAGGTTTCTTATTTATAAAGGTCTCCTCCTGCGTCTCACTGACGTCCGCCGATGCGTTTATCGGACGCTCGACTTTAAAGGAACAAAAAAAAAAAGCATAATGGGCCTATTATTGGGCTTATTTTATGGCCTAATATTTTACTTATTCAATTTGAAGCCCGGTCGGGTAGGAAGCCGATCATAACCCAAACCCGGCCCATGAAGTTTATCTGATCGTGCTTGCAATTTGTCTTTGTTCATGGGGATCTCAAGTGATCCGATTTGAGGTTGCAACTTGCAAGTTCTTTATTCAATGGATCCTATAGAAATAATGAATTTGAGTTATTGGTCTCATATATATCATTTTACATAATGTTTGATTATGTTGATCATATGCGTTCATAGATCATCTTGATTGTACTAATTCGGTACATGATTTGTAGTGTTGATGTAATTCCTTTATCTATAGCGTTTTGGTTTTGTTATATTTGGAATTGGTCCTTGACGTTATGGTTTAGCTCTTTCTGATTCAATTTTCATTCTCAAATCCAATTTACTGATTTTGAAGAGAAATTAGATTGACATCTCAGTTGGTTAAACCTCGTTTTGTTCTTCTTCTCGTTACGATAAACCCTAATCAATCAAAACACTCCACGAATTCAAAAAAAAAAATGTTGTGGATTCCACCACTAAGGATAAACACAAAAAGAAGGAAAAAAGGAAGAGCAACTCGGGAGATGGAAGAGGGAAACATGGGATCTGAGTAACTGTGGGAGAGGCAACTGGCTGGGAGACACATCGTTGACAAACGAAACATCATGTAAAACGGTTAGATATTGTCGGATTAAAAGTGTTTGGCAAGAGAATGAACAGTGTTATTACCTTATATAGAGGTGAGCTAGGTCATCCTGATTGTGGGCTTTTTGCTCAGAGCCATGGGTCATCCTGATTGTGGGCTGCTTTCTTTAATCAACTGAACTGCGAGAATAATTGATTCAAGTTTCATTCTCAACCCCAATTTACTGTTCTTGAAGAGAAATTAGATTGATAGTTCAGTTGGTTAAACCTCGTTTGTTCTTCTTTTCTCGTTATGATAAACTCTAATCAATCAAACCACTCCACGAATTCAAAAAATATGTTGTGGATTCCACCACTAAGGATAAACACAAAAAGAAAGAGAAACACTTTCTTTCATTGAAGATTACTGATGAATTAATCAAATCCCTCTGACTAATTTCTCTTTTGACATACGATGGATTGTATCTTAGGGGATTAACTCCTTACTATTCCTCTTTGAGGTTTTATCTTTCTATCCTTTCGATTTCGTGAAGAAATACATCCCAAGAGATGCATAGCCCGATTTACATGTAGTGAAATTTTTGTGCAGTTACTAACTCTTTCTTGGTGGAAATTACACTTTCAGATTTGTTATTTGAGGATTATACAGTTTGCAGTAAAATCTCTTTGGATAAATATCATTTCTATGTATCTTTGACGTATGCTAAGCCCAATGACACTATTTTGGGGAAATTGAACTTCCGTTCGATTTACAAGAGTGTTTCCACCAATGTCACACTCGGCACCAATTCTTCTGTAAGCAGTTTTTAAATGATTTTTTTAGAAATTCAATAATAAATAATAAATTTGCTTGCTTTATTTATTTGTTTGCTAGTTTCAGTTAGCTATAAAGTCCTCAATCCAACAAGTAGCTTGGGATCTTATGTTTGGTTTATCGTGTGTGTCTCTCTCTCTCTCTCTATTTGATTCGGGTGTTCCAAATTATGTCATCGTAATCTACCATATCTTCCTGTTTTTCTATTTTCTACAATACTACAATGGATGTATTTGATCGGATTTGAGGTTGCAAAAATTATTTGTTCATTGATCTCAAGAGATCCTATAGAAATAATGAAGTTGAGTTATTGGTTTCATTTATATCATTTAACATAATATTTTATTAATGTGATCATATGTATTCATAGATATGATTGTACTTATTCGGTACAGGATTTGTAGTGTTGATTTAATTCTTTTGATCTATTGATTTTTGGTTTTGTTATATTTTGAATTAGTTATTGATATTCTGGTTTAGCTCCTTCCGCTTCAATTTTCATTTCCAAACCCTCATCAATTTACTGGCCATATCATTTTTATCTTTTTGAATAGAAATTAGATTGATACTCCAGTTGGTTAAATCTTGCTTTGTTCTTCTTCTCGCTACAATAAACTCTATCACAATTAAACACTCCATGAATTCGAAAAAAATGTTGTTGATTCCACCACAAAGGATAAGCACAAGAAATCAGAAGAAACACTTTCTTCCATTGACATGCGATGGATTGTATCTTAGGGGATTAACTTTTGAGGTTTTATCTTACTATATTTCTTTAAGGTTTTATCCTATTAATCCTCTGATTTCATAAAAAAATATCTCCCAATAGAAGTTTTTTTTTTGCATTAGAATCTTTCATTAACTGATAGGAAGATCACTTAGTCTGTTATATTTTTCCTTTAAAAAAAGATAAGAAATGGTTTCAAGTATTCTGATTGATTATTTTTTAATTCAGAACTTTGTTTCTACACTAAAATAGACAGAAAAATCCAGAGGTATATAAGTTTTTCTTTACTATAATGATATTTTGTGCATTCTTATTTTCTTAATAACTTGGAAATTGCAATCGCAGATTTGTTGTCCGAGGACTATACGGTTTACAGTAAAATCTCTTTGGATAAATACACTTTTTCTATTTCTTTGACTCATGCTCATCTCAATGACATTACTTTGGGGAAATTGAACTACCAATGGATTTACAAGAGTGTGACAAATGAACGCTATAAATTCAGTAATGAATTTGTTTGCTTGTTTTGTTGGCTATCAAGTCCACTATAAAATAAGTTGATTTAGGACTTACGCATGGTCTATCATTTGTCTCTCTCTCTTTGATCTCTATAGTTCCAAATTCAGGCAAGGTATAGATAGAGGTCCAGTTCATGTATGATTTATGCTGCTTTAAGCTCCCTATGATGGCCATCATCATGATCTTTTTCTCGATGTGTAAAAATACATGCATGATACGAATAACACAATTTTTGATAGGACAGGATTCCTATGATGGCCATCATCGTCCACTGGATTTTAAATCATCCCTAGGATATTACATATTACCATAACCTAGAAAGTATCGCATATAGCAAGGCCAACTACAATTTAGAACTTGCTAGCCACTGCTTCGTGACAACTTTTTTGAGTTGAAACCTTTTTAATGTAGCACACCGCACATCCGTCCGGATATTTTTATTTTATAAATGTATAATTTTGATATTAACATAAAAGTTTTAAATATATTATTTACATTTAATGTTATATGTTATGTAATTTTATAATTTTATTATTTAGATTTTTTATTCGATATCGTTAATATATAGTGATTTATTTTACATATTTTATTTTATTATTAGTTTTTTTACTAATATGTGTTCAAGCTCGATACAATAAATTTGTAATCTGAAATTAATCAAATAGAAAATATCTCTCAATTTTTTTTAAAATTGTTACAATTCCCATACAATATGTTTTAAAATTTTATTTAGTTATATTGCAGAAGCAATATTTGTTTAGGATAATTTATATATGTATGTTGTGTTTAAAAAATATATTTTTAACATCTATCATTTTAGTATTTCACGAGATTGTATAAGTAAATTCATTGTTCTATTTAAATAATATAGCTCTATTATTTTATTAAGTTTTATACATCGTAGCATCTATCATATTATTTTGGTAAATTTTATCGATATATAATATTTTGGATATTATGATATTAAGTCTTTTGATTTTTGTTATTAAATTAACATTTTAAATATTGGATAACTTTGATTTTTACAACATATTTTGTTTTTGTTTTGTGTTGCATATCAAAGTATTAAAAAGTTAATATATTGTTGTAGATATAAAATTTCAACATATGTTAATAATTTTAATTTTTTTATAAAATAGTACATGGTTTACGAATGTTAACCCAAAGTGATAATTTATTTAAATGAAAGCCTTTAAAAGATAAAAATTGGTGCACAAAAACAAATCAGAAAAAAACTAAAATTAAATTTTTAGAAAAAGGGACAAAGAGTATATAATAGTCGGAGAAGGAGAGCGAGCCCTAGTTTCCCGATCATGGCGGCAATTCTGAAATCCGTCAATTTTGCGCAGGTAATTGGAAGGTCTGGTTATGATTATACTTTCTTTTAAGGCATGCATGGATTTGATATTATTTGTCAATTTTGTTTGCGCAGGTAACTCACGGTGGGAGATCCATTGCCCGCAATTTCTCTTCGTACCGCAGAAGAAGAAGAAGCTATGGTAAAGTTAGTCATGAAATTCACAAGCAGTCTTTGGGATATTCTTAGGATCAACACTTGTAATTGGTTTTGTGATTGTAGAGTCTAAGGGAAGAGGAATAGGAATAGTAGATGTCTTAATCCGAGGTGCAGGAGTCACTCTGGGTTGTTACTTTGGTATGGAGAGATTGTGCCACATATTTTATTTCTTTGATTTTTGCATTGACTGAGTCAAGAGTAAATCAATTTATGATTTTGCAAGGTTATTTGTTCACTGGACACTGGATACCAGAACTCGAGGAGAAACGGCAAGAGGTAAACCGGCAAAAGCGAAATAAGAATAATCTATATATAATAGCAAACTAGATTTTGTTGCCAGATGACGTAATCACTTTTTTATAGGAAAATAAAATATAAATCTGACGGTAGAGTTTATCCTGAAAATATAATCCAATGGATATGATTTTATGAGAAGATGAAGCTATGACGTCATTGATTTGTTATACCGATCGACGTCTTCATCCAACAAATTCACACCGATACAAAGGCACCTCTTAAACAAGTCATCTTCCACTAAGAATCACATTTTTTCAGTTTTATATATTGAAGGTGTGTCTTAGACAATTCATCTTCCTGTAAGAGTTGCATCTTTTCAGTTTTATATATTGAAGGTGTCTCTTAAACAATTCATCTTCCTCTAAGAGTTACATCTTTTCAATGTTATATATTGAAGGAATTGTATAGGTTGTTAGATTGATCTGAGGTTTCTCCCATTATTTTGTTTGTTTCTTATATCTCTCTTTCTGGATTTTTAATTTTTTTGTTGTTGCAGTCCTTTGCAGACGATCTTCTTTTCTGTACTCTCTCTCATTTTCAGATTATTCTCTCTCACATTCTGGCCATGTTGAGTTTATGTATTTTCCAGTCTATTTCTCTACAAGTATTGTCTAGGATGAGTTTCTGGTGAGTTTATTGTATCTCATGCATTCATTGAGTTTACTGTCTCTCTTGAGTTTTCCTATCTATTTTAATACCATTATTTGATTTTATAATTCTTCCAATTCAGAATATCTATAGAAACCACAATTCAATACAAGTCATTCATTCGCTCTATCATAATAGCGAGAAGGTACTTTTTTGATTGTAATACTTCCTCTGTTTCTTAATGTTCTCTGGTAACGCTTCTTATACATTATTTGATAGTGTATGTAGGATCCACAACTAAGAACTCAATCATTCGCTCAATACCGATAAGTTGCGTCTCGACTCTCGATCAAGGTGTTGTCGGCTTAGTTTCTGCAATTATGTAAGCATATTTTCGTATAGACGTCTTTTGGTAATGCTTCCTATTCATTGTTTGATTGTAACCCTTAAGTATGTAAATGATGAGCCAGTGTCAAACTGTGCAAAAAAAAAAAAACAGGTCACTTCAGTGCTGCTGCCCTTAATAATCTCGTCACATGCACACCATTAGCCATACTAATGTTCATTTTGGATCAAGAATGTGAATCACAAAGGGAAGTAATGAATTGAAGATGGTAACATAATCGGTGTAGATGGTAATATGAAGCTGATTTTGTACCTTGGTTCAAGAGATTCGAATGGAGGTTCACGCTGGTCTGTAGCCTTTGTCTCCGAAACTGATTCGTCCGACAGTGCCAATGACACGTCCGAAACATATTGAAAAAGAGTTTGCGGCGATTTTAGATTTTTAGCTCGACTTGTCCATCGCCATGGGTCTTCACACCAAGCCCGAGAATGCCATTCACGGATTGACGGTTCAGGAAAAAGCCAGTCTCTCTGACCGCAGCATCATCACAAACAAGGAGTCAGTTCTTTTGACATATCCTTGATTGCCTCAGGTTCTCAAACAGCAGGATAGCTGACGGAGCCGTGCATGAGTCTTAAGTGAGACAAAAGACATAGACTTTTGTGCATGTCTAGATAACATTTCATATTCATTCTTACCGTTGTAAAACAAATAGGTTGCTTTGCTTGCTGGTTAACAGAGGAAAATAGTCATCACTTACACAAGCGTGACGTTAGCATCGTTTCAAATCCTCATCTTCTGTGATGAGATGGAACACATCTCGTAACAATCTCCCGGTGGAGGTAGTGGTAGTAGACACGGAAACTTGATATGGGCAAACGTCTGAAGGAGAAGAACACCGTCTGGATTCAAAACAAATTCAAAACAACGATTGTCACTGCAACTAATGCTTGAAGTTGTAGATGATGTAGACTGTATAGATTCAGTGGAAAAGTCAAAGAAAAAGAAAAGCCAAATTAGCTTCAAAAAAAATATGTAACACCTTGGAGAAAGGGAAAGGTAATTTTCCATTTCAATTCTGCTACTAAATTAGTATAATTATTAACAATGTATTATGATATGTGCAGTGATAATAAAAACAACAAAATATATTATTTTCTAAAATAAAATTTAAATTTCTTAAAAAGTTTTTTAGTTTTTAGAAAAAATATAAATAATTTTCATAAATTTTATTTTATTTTTAGCTTATTAGTTTTTATTGAGAAAATATTTTATTTATGATTATGTTTATTTTAATATGTATGTATATATGAATGAAAAAAATAGTTATTTCATTTGAGTGAAAACATATTAAAATAATAAAATTTCTTATTAACTTGATTAACTAATTTATTAATTAACTCAATGAGTTGACTAAAATGAATTCAACAAACATATATATATGGTAATTTAATACGAATGAGTTTATTAATATGATAATATAATAGTTTTTACATACCAACCAATTAATGAAATAAAGCATAATTCAAATCTTTTGGTACGGTTCTAATTGGTTATGTATTAACCATTTAATTTCAGGCAATGTTCAAATATTTATATAGTTTTGGTTTGGTTTGGTATCTTCTAATTCGGATGGAAACCGGATATTTGTTACAGCGCAAATATAGACAAACATCATTGTTGATATGTTTTTAAAATTAACAAAAAAAAGAAAAAGGAAATGGTAGATGACCTTTTATACAGGGTGATCACATTCACGTCTCCATTAGGGTATCAATAGTATAATGCCAAATCAACAAAAGAAGTTATGGAGGATTATTACAAATTTTGTCAACATACTGAGAAAAAAGAAAATTCGACATCAGAAATAAAAGGTCTTATGCATCATAAATTGATGAGATGAGAGATGTCTATACGTGCATCGGAGGTGTCAAAGACAAGTATGGAACTGAAAACATTGTATGGAGCTCCTCCTTGCATCTCAAAGCTAATTGAAGGAAGCTTCTCTTCATCAGTGCTGCAAACAACAAAACAACAGACACATAAATATTCCTTCTTAAGTCAAATGTATGTAGTCTACGCACGATGATATAATAATGTAGCAGAACTCAAATTTTAAATAAAAATTATATAATTATTAAAAAAAATTATTTTTAGTGCTTAAAATAAAAATTTTAAATAAAAATTATATAATTATTAAATATATACATTCAATTAATATTTACTAATTTATTTTTTAATAAAAATGTAATTATCCGCGCGAATGCGCGGATTTGTTTCCTAGTAATAATAATAACAAGCTATTTGACCATCATCTCTGTCTCAGGCTATGAGGAATGCTTTGGGGCGCTCTGTAAAAATCGAAGATCTAACGGAGAAGATGTGGTCTGATGCTAAGCCCATAAAGATGTTTTCTGATTTCGAGAAGAAGATGTTGTCTCAACTTAGTGGTGTAAGTCTGGAAAGGATGTGGTCTGATCTAAGGGAGAAGATTGGTTCCGATCGAACATCCTAATTATTGTCAAGCTGGAGTAGCAGTCAATCTTAATAAATTATGTAATCGTCTGTGTGTTTTTTTTTTCGTTTAAATGAATGGTGTGCGCATATCTATCTCATTGTAAGAAACCCTGCCTGCCTAGCTTGTGACTCATTTTCCTTTTTTAAACTTATAACTTTAATAATGATTTACACTCTTAACAAGTTGTGTCTAAAATAGTCTCCCAAATTTAAATGCTGCACATATAATCACAAGTTCACCCTTGATCTTCATTCACAAAAGAATCTACCGTAAGAACTGAGGTTTTGATGACGGTAAGCCAAACAGCCTTACAGACAGTAATCAAAGAACTTCCTTTGCTTGAAAGCCTTGTTGCGTTAAGCAAGTCTCAACTGATAATAATTCGCTATTTCTTTAGACTATAGTTCAAACGAATACCCCCTAAGCAGATTCCTTACTATCATCATGTGTAATGTTAAAATTCGTTAAGTTAAAGCCGTTAGTTTGACTAGATAAAACTTCTCTTACACAACATGAGGATGCTCTCCTACACCTCAAACAAACAATAGACATAAAAGCCAGAACGAATAAATATTAAATACAACGCAGTGCCCATAGATTATGATTTTTGTTTTGTTCACACAGTAGCATTAAACGAACTTAAACACAAGCAGCAGCATCAAACACAATATTAATTGTTATCACCGAACCAACGAAGGACATCACGGAAGCTCGTCTTTGGTTTCTGCAAGAGAATACATGAATCTAATTAAAATTATTATTTTTATCTCATGTTCCAATTCCAAATCTTTATCTCTCAGAGTTTTTAAAAGAAAAAGAAAAGCATTACCGAGCCACTTCTTTCAGCCAAATCTATCTCTATCCTTCGACGGTGTTCAAACATCTGGATAATTGCTGATGTATAAAAACACAAAGCAATCACGATTTTTGTAATAAGGATAAATCTCTCAATAAAATTAATGCAAAACAATGACCCCAACTCATGACAGCACAATATCCATAGGTCCAAGATCTGCCAAACAAACGAAGCTTTTCCTTAATCAGCCTGGTGACAGGTCTTGTTCTGCCTCCCTTCGTCTCTGGGCAATTGGAAGAAGTATCACAAACACATTATCCGAGGAGGATAGACGCTTGGGAATAAGAGAGATACTTACTACTGTTGTTTCCAAGGTATGAAATGAAATCACGGCGAGACCCAACATCTCTCCCTCCCCGACTTACCTGAGCGAGCACCGATCTGAGATTCGCCTGCATGATCGTAAAATAGGGTTTAGACTCTCCTTTCCTTGCCTCTGATGATTTGTGATTTTTTTTTTATCTCGACAACTATATGGTCTTTTTGCATGGGCTACGTCCTTTTTAGTATATTATTATTATTATTATTATGTTTTGATAAATTTCGGCTACAAGCCCAAGTTGGATTTACTCGAGCCGAGTCTCTTCTGTGAGACAAGAATTTGAGTGATGATGAGGCAGAATATATTGGCCCCATTTTCGGAGAATCATGTAGAATGGTGACATGGTGGTGGCTGAGCCAGAAGAACTTTCTCATTCTTTTCCAGCCCCCTAATGAATATCTTGAAGCAATAGAGAACTTTCAGAGATGAAACCTCTTCACATAACAACCATGACTGTGCCTTTAAGACTCGAGTCTCCACTTGGCGAAGCAGTTATGTTTGGCTATTTCAGTCTAACTTCAGAAAGTTGTCAACTAAACGAGTGGTTCTTTCAGATATCTACCGAAGGTTCATCAGAAGAAGAGTCTGCAGAAGCTCTTCCACTTATATAAAAGTCTGCAGAAGAAGAGTCTGCAGAAGCTCTTCCACTTATATAAATACACATGAGATTTGCTTGTTTGTTAATCCAGTTGACTGGAAGAGATTCCTAGAGTTGTTAATGTTGTCTATCTTCAGAAGTTATCAACTCCTACTAGATCAGGAAAAGTCTCTGTGGCCTGCCCCAAGGAACTACACAAGGCTTTATAAGCAACAATATATATTCTAAACTAAGGCAGTTGGCTTTTAAACATCTCAGACACATTCTAAGGTTATGACAAAAAAAAGGGGCTTTTAAAGCAATTTTGTTGATTCTGGTTAACAAGGACACAACTAAACTTACACAAGCTCTATTATTTGTTTGATGGCAGAGTCAAGAAGATGCGAATTGCTTCTGTCAGGTCTGAGTCTCAGCTAATAAGCTGTTACCCTTCAAAATATGATTATTGTTACCCTTGTGAACAAATAATGCTTCCTTCAGACATTAATATATGAGTTATGTCTTCAAACTTTCTGCTCTTATTCTCAAGTTTGGCGTTGGCTCATGTTCTAAAATCCGGCATATTTGCTTTTCACTCATTTCTTAAATAGATACTGCCGAAAGTAATAAAATATTAATCAATCTAAAAAAGTGTATGGAATATATTCTCCTTTAATTCAAAAAAAAAAAAAAAACAAGTCCATAGATTGATGCTTCTTCACTTTATCATTCCATGTCTCTGATTACTGAGACTTGAATTTGATATATAAATATAATTGTGTAAAAATTGTATCCAAAAACTGAAAGTGTAAATAAGATTACAGAAAAATAAGGGTTCTTTGCATATTAACAAGATTACAAAGCACAATCGCAATTAGGTGAAAGAAAAAAACAGAGAAGATTTTGTTTAACAAAGAAAGCAAATCAAACGGTTGAAGATCCAAGAATCACTGGCGATGAAGGATGCATAGCACGAGGACGCCTTTTCCTGCTTCGACCACGAACTTGAACTGAAGGAGACGAAGATGATGACGAAGGAGTATCAATCGTCGTAGAGCTCTCTCTGCTTGATCCACCCGTCAGTTTCTTCTTCTCAGTCTCTGCTTCACATGATTTGTCTTGGTTGATTCTGTTATTACCGAGCTTGGTCGCGTTTATGGTCGCAGGAAGCACACAGTTGCACATGAATCCTACCATTTTAAAACAGAGCAATTCAACTTCAGAGCACAGAAAACAGAGTCCTTTTGCCTAAAAATGGAAACTTTAAAGCCAAACCCAAGTCATGTTTTAGCTTCCAAACTGTTCTTATCAATCAGGAAACGTATATATCAATAAACCCAGAAGCTCAACTTGAATCTTAAGCATAAAAGATGGAACCTTTCAAGCTAAAACTTAGTTCACATTTTAGTCTGCATTGTAACCAAAGGCTAAGACTTCACTACTGACGTCTTCAGTAAGAAAGAAACTAAACCGTAAAGATTTGAAGGGAGTGTTACCAGAGAGTTTACCGATTCTTGCAAGACGGTTAACCCAACTAGGAATTGGATTCCCGGTTAACTTAATACAAATCTCGTCGCAGAAGTGGTTGCAGTTCTTGGTGATGAGGTTGTAAGAGCTTCCTTTGTAAATCTCCGAAAGCTCCTCCATCGTAGCTCTCACTTCCAATGGCCCAAGATCCGTTTTACCAATCAAAATCGACTTCCTAAACGTAAACCCTTCGCATTGCTTCGGTTCCCCTTCGAAAATGCCCGTACTTGGATATTCGTGAGCTCCATATGCATACTCTATACCATGAACTACCCAAAACAAATAATATTTTTAGATAATTCGAAAGTCAAGTTCTTGAAAATTGAAAGCCAACACTTATGAATTTAAACGACGAATTAACTTCAAATCCCAAGAAACTTCGATCTAAAATGATATTCTATGTACTAGTAAGAGCATTATTTAGATCTAAAGATGAAGTTTAAAAAGATTCTAAAAACTCAAGAACCAAAAATAGACTAACCTTCAACGCCAGAATGGTAAACGCCAAGACCAAACCAGTAAGCGTAGCCATTGATGGGAGTTAGATCGTACACATTGAGATAAACCGGAACGTTTCCTCTATCCACCACGCTTGAGTTTTTCCGGCACAGCATTTTTCACTTTCTTCCCTCTCTTTCTTTCTTTTCAAGGTTTTAACGCTCACCACTAAAGATTCAACGCCATTTCTCGAACTTCTTTCACCGTCGGAGAGAGAGAGAGTATCGCCGGCGGCAGAGAGAGCAGCCGGACGGGAGTTCTTGAGGTGGAAGAAGAAGACTTGGTTCTATATAAGTTGATGACAATTTATTTACCCTTTCCACTTTAACGTAATTACACAAAATGCCAAGGACTCGTCTTTTGAGATTTCCTATGCTAATTATGTTTACACTTTTCGATTAAGAAGTTGAAGAAGGAGAAGAAGCATTTAGTCTTGAGATTATTGAATAAACAAGGGAAATGCCTTTTTTTTTTGTTCAAAGAATAAACAATGCCTAATCATATTACTTCCATAAATAAATACGTTTTGTTTTCTCTCTTAATATTTACTTTATTTTCACTTGGCACGTTTTGATTTTTATGCTCAGTTACAAGAATCGTTTTATTTAATGGTTTGCCTAAATTAATATTTGGCGGTATGATGCTTTAATAATTTACAGTCTATTATGGGGTCCAATATATAAAGCTTAATATTCGTTATCTATGGCTCAACTTTTGTCTCTAGACCACCCTTTTTTCCTTTCAAATTGACTTGAAATTGAGTAATCATTTTAAATTAAGTAGTGCGGCTAATTATGGTGCAAAAGTGTGTGATAGTACACAAATAAACCATTTGTGTGAAAATATGATAATTATCATGAATCCATGTGTATTTTTATAATGTAATGCCACCAAAAACACTAATAATCTATCTGCCTTATATTCTTTAGGCAATTATTTTTCTTTTTTAAAGCATTTGTTATTTTCTGAAGCAAACCATATTCTGTAAAATATAAAGTTATATAAAAATGTGTAAGATGTTTTAAATACTCTAAACTGAAGAGATGTATGAAAAGTTCAACTTTCTGCATCTTGAAAAAATGAAATGTGTTGAGGCATGCCACTAATATGCCTTGGTTAAATCCAAAATAATACATTTCCCTAAGGCATCATAATATAATAATAATAACTAAAACTAATAGTTAGAATATTAATTGAGAAAAAGAGGTCCACATCATAGCTAACAAACAGTCACCAAAGCTGGAAAAAAGAAGGCAAAGTGAAAGAGACGATTGGAAAAAATTATTGACAAAGATACTCTGTGTCATTAATTAAGCCTTGGTTTTGATTAGATCCCAGATCACAGCTTCATTAAGATCTAACCGGTTTATATATTCTAAAATGTCTCGGACCGGTTGGTGATCAACCCGTGACTTGAGACCCGGTTCTATTCGAGTAAACCGGAAACCCACTAGCCTCGGACTTGTTTAGAGAATTGCGCGAGTTGCAGAGTCGTGGTAGTGGAGCTGTAGTCGCCGGGAGAAATCAGGATGATTCGCGGCAGAGGATCGTGGGTCGGATTGGCGACCCGGTTGAGACACTGTAGGATCCGGCGTGTATGCACCAAAGGAGAGAACGGTGGGAAGAAGCCGGAATCTAGTGTTGTTGCTCAGCACAGCGAGGCTGAATCGAATGTTGTTTCTCGATACGATGAGACGTACAAGAAACTGGATAAGCTCGATTTCGTGACAGCTGCGAAGATCTTGTTCACTGAACCACCCAAGAAGAATAAATTTGGGTACTTTCTTTCTCTGCCTTTAAAAGCTCTTCTGACATTTAGAAATGTGTAAAGTTAGCTTCTTTAGGTTGAAACAAAGTGAACATAGTTTTCTAGTTGATGTTCTGAAACTATGTGTTGAAAGTTAGTTGAGTTCTTGTGCTGGTTAGTATGCCCTCCTCTCCTCATATGGGTGTTACTTGTGCGCTAGGCTTGACTGGCATATTGTGCAATTCATTATCGTCTGCTTGCCGTCTCTAGGTATCTATCTCACTTCATACCCGTCTGTTTCTCTCCCAAATGTTATGGTCAGTGTTGCCGTATAAGGATCTCAATGGTTTCCTTGTAACAGCTGTGTATCTGGTTGCTCAATATGCTCGCCGTAAAATGAAGATTATGGACGCAGTGAGTTTTCATTCTTGCTCATTACCAAACTGATATCCTCAGAGAGATATCTCTATGTTTTAATGTTTTTGTCCTCCATTTTCATTATTTCTTGCCAATGTTGCTTATATCTTCAGGAACTTGGGGAGAAGAAGAGGAAAGAAGATGAAAAGAAAGAGAAGGAAGAAGCTGAAAAGAAGGCCTTAGAAGAAGAAGCAGCAACCAAGTCTCAGGATGAGCTAATGGAGATGAAACAGAGACTTGGCAAAATCGAAGAGACAATAAAAGAGATTGTTTTGGAAGCGAAGAAACCTTCGGGGAATGCTCCAACCAAAACACAAGGAGAACAATCTACCAAACCCCCACCAAAAGAAGAATCAAAACCAAACAATGTGGAACAAAAGGGCAATGTACATAAGCCTGTTGAGAATCAAACAAATGTGGATTCTCCCAGGCCTCAGTGAGATTATTAGAAAGGAAACTTAGGTGGTAGATGAAGAATGATTATACTCTTATGTGGGTTGTTTTGTTTGCTTTTGGAACTAAAGCATTAGTCAATGCAATTCTCTTATTTTGCGTACTCGCTTCAGGATGATTACGTAAACGCAAGGAGTTAATTTACTTTAAGTTATTTTAGTTTAGAGCCAAACAAACAAGATTTGGGTGTCGACAGAACAAAAACCACAACACTTCCTGCTGAAAAATGGTTATTTTGGTGTCCAAACATAGACCTGTCCTCCAGCTGTGGATCCTGCAACCACCCCAACGTTAAGAGGATGGCAATGGATTCTGCAAGGAATAGCTTTCATAAGAGGGTCGTGCAGTTCCTTCACTGTTCTCTTTAGTTTCGTTGAGATCACATCAATTCCTTTTGAAGGACGATTGCCAACAAAGATGTATGAATCATCCCATCCCCACACTCCCCTGCAAATCATAAACAGATGATGAGAGCATATCCCTACTTTTCATTTTCTCATAAATGTGGAGATTTGAGTGTATACTGAAGATAAAATGTGTATTGGAACTGAGAGCTTATTATGATGTGGAGCAATACCTGAAAGTAGAGATCCACCTGTTGGTGGCATTGTCGTGAGATATCATGGATATATCCTCGAAATTGGCGCCACTTAGTATACCAATATAGTTGTCAACGCTACAAAGAAAACAAGAGCAACATGTTACCAAACAAACACCAGTGGAACATGAATCTGCAACTAGCATTTTACAAATGCTGAAAAGAAGTATATACAAGAGAACTACATAGCAAAACAGTTTCACCATACACAAATTCCCCTTGTCTAAGTTGGTAAACTTTAAGAAATTAGATTAGTAGTAACATATCGAAACCACAAGGCATCAAATGCTTCTAGACAGTTGTTTTTTTAACAAGTATGTGCAACTTATATATACCAAAACGTAGAGAGATAATGAACGTCAACAAGTGTGGAGCATATATCTTAATGTTTCAAAAAAAAACAAACAATATCTTGTGTGAGTTCTAAAAACCAAGGAGATCAGTCAAACTCAATGTTCGTAGATCCATAAACTAACAGTATTAAACAGACTGAGAAGAAACACAACAACATACCTTGTAGTAGCAAGTGAAAGACCAGAAGGAGAGAAATAAGCAGAGTGCACAGCCCTGGAATGATTCACAGTCTTTAATGTTTTCGGTGTTGTAGCTCCCATGCTTCTCAAGTCCCAAAGGCAAGCAGTACCATCTGTGGAGCTTGTAGCCATGACATGGGGATTTTGCGGGCTGAAATCTATAGAGTTTATCCTGTGTTCATGTAAATCATCCCAATTGAGAACAGACTTTCCTGCTCGGAGGTCCCATACATACAACATTCCATATCCCGCACTGAAGTACAAGCTTTGCTCATCATTAGGTCTCTGAGAGAGAGAAAATATAGCATCATCGCTCGAATAAACCAGATCAAAAACCGACTTCTCGACATCCATCAACCGTATGAGACCATCATAGCTGCTGCTAATAACCTGCCCCAACGAAAACGAGCTTAGGAATAATAAAAGAAATAACTTTCTCCAACCAAAGTTTCAAGACAATTAAAAAAAAAGGTACCTTTGAGAGAGAGTTTTGCTGAAACACAAGAGATGAAACTGGGGCAGTGTGAGGACGGAACAGATAGATCCCATCATCATCATCATCATCCTCATCCCCACAATCCATATTCCAAAAACCAACATTGCCAAGTTTATCCCCAGCAGCAACCAGCTTAACATTCTGGCAAGGCATGAACTTTACAACCAAAATCCTCCCAGGAACAACACGTGCTACGTTATGCGGCTCTAAACTCAACGGTTCCCTATCAAACTCAATCTTCTCAAAATCAATCTTCTCAGGCTTAATAACTTCCTTCTTCAAACAATCATTACCAGAACTCATAGGAGAATCACCATTCTCATCCTTAGTAACCAATTTTCCTCGACAAGACTTTTTGACAAAAGCTTCCTTCTTCACAAAACCACTAGATGAAACAGGCTCTTCCTTTTGAACAACTGCATTAGACAGGCGAGAAGACCTCCTCCTAGTGCTGCTACTATCTCCAACAGAATCATCACAATCATCCTTAACCATAGACTTACTCGCAGTAGTACCCAACATAGTCTCAACGAACTTCTTATAAGAGCCCTCTCCATCATAAGCCTTATCAAAGGGCAGAGGAGCCAACACACGAGCCGATGATTTCTGCAGAGGCGCCGATGAGTACTGTTGAGGAGGAGTAGGAATACGTTTGGGATAATCCGAGAACCAATTGGGTAAACCGACCGAATCTGGATCCAAGCCTCTGGTCCGTAACGACTTCCGCATAACAATCGGCGTTTCAGGCTTGCTCTGCTTCTCCTTCTTCTTATACGATTTAGTAGAATCGTCTCGAGGGCGTTTGGTTGCGGCGGTGAGAATAGATGCTTTGGCACGGACGTTGAGCGCCGCCAACATCTCATCGTTCCGCCTGATGTTCTCCAATCTCTTCCGCTCGTACTCCGTCGCCATTGAATCACTGTGAGTCAGAGAGAGAGGAAGAGAAAAAGTAACTGTAAGCCCTAGAAGATAAGCAATCAAACAAGAAGATCCCTTATTGCTCGGAGATGCGCGGGAGATTCGCACTTTACCGCCAAAAAAAAACTATTTTCTTAATTTTACGAAAATATCATTATTTGACGGTTCAGATTACTTTCTCTGAACTAGAACACACGATATTGGCCGTACGATGGAACCTCTGCTTTGACTGTTATTAATCTCAATCGACGGTGTAGATTACTTTCTCCCAAACTAGAACGCGCGATATTAGCCGTACGATTAAATCTCTTAAAAACTGTTAAACCCTACGAATCGTCGTCATCATTTCTCCTCTCATCTCTCTGTCAATGGCTCGATTCCTCAGATGTCTGAGAAGAACCGTCTTCTCCGATTCGCCCCCTTCGGTTGCGTACCGGAACCCCAAAATCGGTTTACCCACGATTCAAAATCGGAACTTTTTGATCGGAGGGAGATGTCTAAGCTCGGGGAGTTACGTCTCAGAAATGCAGAAATCAGCTTTCCAAGGAAACATCTGCCGACTCATCCGTAATGAGATCGATTACGAACTCAATCACTCTCCTCCTCTTCAGGTAATAGCAATAAAGCTTGATACTTTAATTATTCCATTTCAATGGCAGAAAGGTAGATACTTTAAGCCTTCTCTAGTTTGGGGATTGATCACTTTGGTTGTATATGTTTGGCAGTCTCCGAGCAGTTATGGTCCATTCACTGTGGAGGAACGGCCTGGAGAGCAGTGGATTAGCTTGAAGAGGAAGTTTGGGGAGAAAGAAGACATTAAAGTGGAGGCGACCATGTTTGATAGATCAGTTCCGACTTCAAAGTCCACCAGAACTGAACCTGAGTTTATTCTTCACATCACTTTCGTTGTCAACATCTCTAAGGGCATTTCTGGTGAGTCCTTGGAGATCGTGTGTTCTGCTTGGCCAGATAACATTGAGATATCCAAGCTCTGTATTCGTAAAGGCACCAACAGTTCGCCGTCTTCCTACGGTGGACCAGAGTTTGAGTACGCTGATTTGATTCTTTTCTTTAACATAGTTAAAAAAATGAGATATAGGACTACTATGTGCAACAGATGAAGTGATTGTGTGTTTGTCTTTGGTTATTATAGGGAACTGGATGATGAGCTTCAAGACGCTCTTTATCAGTTTTTAGAGGAAAGAGGTATAAGCGACGAGCTTGCTGTTTTCTTGCATCGTTATATGAAGAACAAAAGTAAATTCGAGTACGTTAGATGGATGGAAAGCGTTAAATCTTATGTCGAGAAGAATTAGACATTAGTCTCTTTGGATTTCTACTGTTTGGTTCCTCCTAAATGCAATGTGTATGTTAGTACATGACTCTCTTTGATTTGGATTTGCTCGCAATAATACATTCAGTTGCAACTTTTTTTTCTTATTTGTTGCCTAGGTTTTTAGCCTACAGGTTGTGTAAAAACTACTCCTTGATGCATAATTACGAACATGGACAATAACATATACTACAAGACTGTTTCAGAAATGCATGTTTGTGGAAGTGGAATCGTGGTGTTACTTGTTTGCATTGAAAGTGCTTTAAAGTTAAGTTTGTAGAATGATGACTTCTCGGGTAAATTTAATTTTCCCCCTTAGGGAACTTGCTAACTAACACTTGTGTTTGACTTTGGTGACTTCCAAACCAATTCTTAGTGTTCCTTAACAGAGGAGCAACTCCATGGATGTGTTTTTTTAAAAAATTATTATTCCCTAGTGTGGATTCACTGTAAAACACCAGAAGTTAAAGGGACAAGCCAGCTGAATGCAATATCCTATAGTTAGATGTGTGTTAAGTCGGTTTGGTTTATACAAAATATTAGGAGATATAATATGATGCAATTACTATTCTCTTTTCAATTTGATTTGGTATCTGATAAGCTTTTGATTATGAGAACTGTCATTTTCTAGAGAACTTTGGATCTTTTTCCATTATGAAATATGATTGTGGTATCTACATACAAATCTTAATCGATGTGACGGATTAGGATAATCTGAGGGATTAGTAAGGTAATTATGGTGCATAACCACATGATTTCCGCATCGTTAGTATCATGATTTGTGGGAAATATTGATTGTTAATCGCAATGATTAGCATTATTATATGATTATTATCACTTTAATGTAAACATCAACTTGATACATACCCCACCCAAAGCAGACTTCACAGAATCTTTGGGTTATAATTCAGTAAATCCAAGATAATTATCAATTTTCATAATAGATCCCTCTCGCCCACATGGTCACATATTACAAAATAAAATATCAAGTAACAAGTGTTAAATTAGTATAGGCATTAGTGCAGATAATTTTCTTGAGAGTTTTGTAATAGATTAGATTATTGGTTAAAATGGTGATAGAATTGTGAAATAATAATAGCGATGTGACTAGATTAGATTAAAAAGGACAATATAAATTTAACTTTAATAGTCACATGGCGATGAAAACAACATATAAATTTAACTTTAATAGTCACATGGCGATGAAAACAACAACCTCTGACGAACAACTCTTCACTTGTGGATTAATGTCTGTTTCTTTTAACCACATGTAGGGCCAATCTTCGATAATCACAGTGCATCCACTCTATATTTTTTTACAAAAACGTAAAATCTTGTTTTGCTGATATATTGTATTTTGATACCATATAAAATAATCCACTATACTATAGTTTATTGTATACATTATATATATAGGGGATTTCATATTGCATTCTATCAGTTGATTGACTAAAGTCAGTTCACGCCTAATAAATTGGTGACAATTTAGTGGACAATAATGCGTATAACGTAGGACATGTTTTTGTTTCTTTCGGTGACATACTCCACAATTTTTTTTTTGTAATTCTCATTTTAGATACACACATTTATTATGTAGGGTTACTCTCACTTGAACTTAAAAGATGACATATTCTTCACTATGAATATGATTATACATATTTTCTTACTATGACAGTTCCATTGACTTCTTTGTGTTCCTGCTGGTTAATAAGATTGAGATTAAGATCCACCACTGTTATTCTATAACCCAAAAGCATAGAGGCTGGGTTAGATAAACTCTCATCTGAAGGAAGTATCTGTAAATCATAACTAATAAGCTGTGTCCACTCGAGAATCTACTACTACCGTTTGCTGAAAGGAAAGATGCAGAGAAGGCTCTCTTCAGCAGAAAAAGGCAAAGGGCTCGCTTCTGAACCATACCAAGCGCCTAGAACGGGTAGAGTCAGAGCCCAAGCCCCTGAGCACCCAGATCTCTTGCGCCAACATTCACTCAAATTGATTGGACGGGTTACTAATCCCTCTGTCCAACGAGTAAGATCGCTCCTTCCTTTCTTCACAGAGTTGTGGAAAAGTGACACAAGGCCGGTTGGCTCCGATCTCGGGAATGGAATGTTCCAGTTCCAATTTGATAGAGAATCTGATTTAATCGCAGTGCTTGAGAAACGACCCTATCACTACGCTAGGTGGATGGTGATAGTGGAAAGGTGGGAGCCTACCTTTTCTAGCTCCTTCCCATCGCTTATTCCATTTTGGATAAAAGTACAGGGGATACCAGTCCATCTGTGGTCTGAAGAAACGATAAAGAGCATTGGAGACGACTTGGGTGTGTACGAAGAAGCTGAAATTACGTCATCTTCGGTTCGAATGCGAGTCCAAGTGAATGGTCGCTTACCACTTATGATGAGCTCAACTATTGAGTATTCTAATGGAGAAGAGGTGATTGCCTCACTAATATATGAAAGGCTCGAAAAGCATTGCTCTAAATGCTTTAGACTGGATCATGACCTCAAAGATTGCCTGGAGGCAAAGGCACAACTCAGAGCTCTGAAAGAGAGGCAAGAGACATCATCAAGGAGCATAAATCCTAGGCCCAAAGGTGACAACCTTGAGACGTCAAAGACAGGAAGCGCTACCTTCCAGTTTATGGCTCAACCATCGCAGGGCCTTGAGAATAGAAGGTATCAGAGCAGTTACTACCCTCGCGAGCATCAGTACTCCGTAAGACGCGGAGATAGCAACATACACAGGGATGATTATCCCCGAAACAAGGCATACAGAACAGCACAAAGCAGAGATAGTGACCGTAGCTACAGAGCTCACCGGGACCAAGAAAAAGCACGCTACTCTAGGCTCCAATGGCGACCCCGCACAGAAGTCAGCGCTCAGAAAACCAGAGAACCTCCTCAAAATATTGTCCAACCGAGAATGGAAGAAGCTAGCTCCTCCCCACTGTTGCAAAATCCTCCAGTAAGGGGGGTTCCCCTTCGGAGCGATCAGCCTTTTGATAATCAGACTGCAATGGAGGAAGCTATAGGAGAGGTGAGAGAGGCTATGATCCAATACACGCTGTGTGCTGACCCTACGGAAAGTGCTGCACGTAAAGAAAGATTACGCCAAGCTGAAAAACAGGGAGAGATAGAGGAAACGGCTTCTATGATGGTACAAGCAACAATGCAAGCAAGAGCTCCTCCCCCGCGAGAGGAACCTTCCCCCACAAGTGCGGAAAGAGTCTCAGTTCTTCAAAGACTTGGCCCTCAAGTTCTGAACTCAGACGCAATAGGACCTTCCTCTGAAGCCCCAAAGAGTAAAAAGAAACTTGGCCGCCCTCCGGGGAAAAAAGTTGTAAGCGAGAGCCCAAAAAAGCATGGGACAGCTAGCTCCAGGAAAAGGAAAACGTTAGCTGCAAAACCACCAATGATTCGCAGGAAACTAGCGACAGAGACCTCCCAGGGGAACCGAGAAACAAAACTCTCCGCTGCGAGATCAGGGGCGTCAAGAAACTCATCCGGAAGATCGGAAAGAAGCTCCAACTCAGATAATCAACCTATCAGAAACATGATACCGTCTGGGACACGGAAGAAGTCGGGTTTTCGTATCCCGGCAGATCCGCTTCCTTAGCGATCACAAGCTGGAACTGTCAAGGGTTAGGGAATCCCGCGACAGTTCGTCGTCTCCAAGAGATCAAGCGTAATGTAGATCCGGATATTCTCTTCCTAATGGAGACTAAAAATCCCAATGACTTTGTTTTGAAGAAACTAGAGCAGCTTGGATACGAGTCCTATCATTTGTTTCCTCCGAAAGGCCATGGGGCAGGAGGGCTAGCTCTGTTTTGGAACTCAAAGATCAATATTGATATTATGTACTCTAATGCAAATCTGATTGACACCTATATCGAATATGAAGGGAAAGCTTTTTTCGCCTCATTTGTGCATGGTGACTGTGATAAGAAACAAAGAAAGTTACAATGGGATCACCTCCTAAACTTAGCCTCTTCGCGAGACTCCCCGTGGTTTGTTACAGGGGATTTTAACGATTTATTATACGAGGAGGAGAAACTGGGAGGGCCTGCTCGACCTGAAGGCTCCTTTATTGACCTGAGAACCTTCTTCTCTGAAGGGGACCTGTATGATTTGCGCCATTCCGGGGATCCACTATCATGGCGGGGAAAACGTGGTGATCATCTAGTTAGATGTCGCCTTGATAGAGCGGTGGCGAACAGTTTATGGGCAGAGAACTACCCAACAGCAAGATGTCAGTATCTAGAATATGAAGGATCAGACCATAAACCCTTACTCTCCTTCCTGGAACCAGGTTCTAAACGCAGGAAAGGCCTCTTCAGATATGATCGGAGACTAAATGATAATGGAGAGGTGAAAGAGGTTATCATGGAGGCTTGGCTAAACTCAAGAAATGGCACGATCAAGGAGAAAATAAGCAGTACCCGAACAGCTATCACAGAATGGAACAAAGCTCAGCACCGCAACAGTAGACGGGTGATAGAGGAGAAAAAGGCGGAGCTTGAAGAGGCCATGACTTCACCGGCAACTAGATACTGCACTTATCCAAGAGATAAACTCGAAATTGAATGAAGCGTACCTTGCGGAAGAAGCCTATTGGAAGCAGCGGAGTCGCCTTCTCTGGTTAAAGCTCGGAGATCGCAACACAGGCTTCTTCCATGCTACCACCAAAGGAAGAAAAAGAGCAAATAGTTTCTCAGTTATGGAAGATGCTGAGGGGGTAATGTGCTACAAAGAAGAAGAGATCTCCAAAGTCATAGTAAAATATTTCCAGGAAATGTTTACCTCTATGGGTTCATTGAGGAACAGGGCTGCGACTGTGCGTAGAGCTTTGCACCCTATGGTTTCGGAGGAGGAGAACAACACCCTGATAGCATCACCATCCGCCCAGGAGATACGAGACGCCTTGTTCTCAATCCACGCTGATAAGGCCCCCGGCCCTGATGGGTTTTCGGCAGGCTTCTATCAAACTCATTGGAAGGAGATAGGCCCTGATATTGTTGCGGAAGTCCAGAGGTTTTTCGAGCTGGACATGATACCGGAGAAAATCAATGACACCCATATAAGGCTCATCCCAAAGATCAAAAACCCACAGAAAGTTGCTGATTATCGGCCTATAGCGCTTTGCAATGTATATTACAAGATCTACTCGAAGATCCTCACTAGAAGACTGCAGCCGATCCTTTCGTCTATCATCTCTGAGAACCAATCAGCCTTTGTACCTGGACGAGCGATCTCTGATAATGTTCTGATTACACATGAGGTTCTGCATTATCTAAAGACGACAAAGGCAGAAAAACGATGTTCGATGGCGGTCAAAACCGATATGAGCAAGGCCTACGATAGACTTGAATGGGAGTTCATCTCTCTTGTGTTGCACCAGCTCGGCTTTCATCCTAAACTGGTTGATATGGTCATGCAATGCATCTCGACTGTTACATACTCCTTCCTCATTAACGGCTCGCCTAGAGGAATGGTTTCACCGAGTAGAGGTATCCGTCAAGGTGACCCTCTCTCACCGTACATTTTCATATTGTGCAGTGAAGTCCTCTCGGGTCTTTGTAACAGAGCACAAGAAGAGGGAAGCCTAAAAGGAATTAAAGTTGCAAGGGGGTGTCCCCGGGTTAACCATCTTTTGTTTGCGGATGATACAATGTTTTTTATCCGGGCTTCTAAGGAGGCAGCAACAAACCTCAAGAAGATTCTCTTCAGTTACGGGGAGGCCTCAGGCCAAGCTATCAATGTAGATAAGTCAGCCATCACCTTCTCCAAAAGAACCCCAGGCGCTCTAAAGTCGAATGTGAAGGATGTGCTGAACATTCAAAAAGAGGGAGGGGTCGGAAAGTACTTGGGTTTACCGGAACATTTTGGTAGACGGAAATGCGACCTCTTTACTTCCATTGTGGATAGGATTAGACAAAAAGCAAGCTCTTGGTCAACTAGATGTTTTTGTTTCTTTCGGTGACATACTCCACAATTTTTTTTTTGTAATTCTCATTTTAGATACACACATTTATTATGTAGGGTTACTCTCACTTGAACTTAAAAGATGACATATTCTTCACTATGAATATGATTATACATATTTTCTTACTATGACAGTTACACCAGTCTAATACAATTAAATACAAGTTTTGAGTATTGTACTACACAGGCTTAAAATAGACCTCAAATATTGACCTATACAGCAATATATCAAGTAAAAAAGGCACAGCTTAATTGATGAAACTCTACCACATCCTGCAGTCAATCATTATATCAAACAAAGTAATAATCAAAAGATAGTAAAAAACCGAAAAAGTTATAATAAAGACTAAAACAAGATGACAATCAATAGATCATAGCTTAAGGGTCAAGTCAATCTTCTTAAACTGATTATGATCTTCTTGCTTGCTCTTGAAATATTCAATGTTACTGTTGGCGACTTCAATGTGAAATTTCTCCGGCATCACCTTTCCGATAGCCGGTTTCTGATGAACGCTCTGTTTGAAAACATGGCTTAAACTCGCTGTTTGTCTTCCTAGACAAGGATTATGGATCGTTGAATGAGCATGAATCCCTAGCGTTGATCTGTTACTCGGCGAGCCATGTAACGGTAACGATGCCATGCTCGCGAATCTGCTGACTGAACCGTGGCCAAACGCAAACGCTGAAGAAGGAGAGGATGAGGAGGAAGAGGAGGAGGAGAGACTCATCTTGTAGTAGTGTCCGCGTTTGGCTAAGGTACGTTCGCGTTTATGAGCGTTTTGGTGGCCGCCTAGTGCTTGTGAGCTATAGAACTTTCTTTGACAATAATTGCACGAGAACGTTCTTGGATCTTCCACATGTTCTTGACGGTTTGGATGATGATGAGAAGTCGATGATGAGCTGGTTTTGAAAGAATCGATGAGATTGAGTTCTGATGAAGTTGTACCACGTGGCAAAAGGGTCAAACCTAACTCAAGATCTTGATAACATCGTTTCTTGATTTTTAACATTTCCTGATCTCCTTTGATGGAAGGATCCATGTATACTTTGTGTATATAGCCTATAGATAATATATAAAGAGAAGGAAAATAAAGGTTTGATATAGATGTTATGCTAAGTGATGTGGTCGTGGGAAGTCAGTCAAGTGTGAGTTCTATTTATGGAACTGGAGGGACATGTGACCTTTTCAAAAAAGTGAATGATGTTTAAAGAAAAGAGGACACTTTTGATGTGTGCAATCTGACCTAGAGCTACAGAGCAGGGCCGGGCCTGAGAATTACTGGCCCAGAAGCAAAATATTTTTTTTGGCCCCTTACTTTAAAAAAAAACATGAAATACACTAAAAAGTGAAGCAAAGAAATTCGAACCTGGCCCCCATTAGATAATATAATGCATCAATTCCACTTGACCAAATACTATCCTATGTATTTTTGGCCCCTAAAATTAATAATCATAGTCCGGCCCTAAAGCATATGCTTTACCTACCTCTATTCAGGCACGGCCCTGCTACAGAGCCGCACATGTAACCGTATAGTAGTAGACACTAGAAAAAGTTAATGTTGTAATAATTTGAATTATTGATATATTTGGGAACATGAATAATGAGTGTTCATAATTTCATGTTATACTTATTGTAATAAATACCATAAGTAGCTCTATCTTAATCAAATGAGTTTGTCTTTGTTGCCAGTTGCCATATTGTTTCTCTCTTTTCTTTTTCTAATTTTCTTATGTTTTTCTTTTCGTTATAAAACGTTTCTTTTTAGAATGATAAACATATATATAACACTATACAGTATGTACGTAGGTAGTTCCATTCATCTAGGGTTTAGGTGAGACGTTTGATTCAAAAACCCAAATGAAGAAGCTGTCTTTATTTGTTTAAGTGTTAGGTAAGTTAGCACTTTGGACAAGGATTATGAAGCCAATCAGATCTCCCCGACAATCACTTTCGTCTCAAATTTTTTAACCCATTCATTCTCCCGTTTTCGGTCGAATGTCCAAAACCGAAAAAACACACACATAAAAATGTCATTAATCATTGTTTATATTATATCATACGTTCGTTCTCGTTAACTTACAAAACCATCCACCAAGGTTAATCTAACAAAAAGAACAAATGATATGAGATTCGATTCATAGATGTTATAGATTGTCTTTAATCGAGCTTCTCTTAGCTCTCTATTTGTAAATGCCCTTTGATCTTAGCTACTGGATGAAATGACTTCTGAACTGCTTTCTTCCAGTAAACTATCCTATCGAACCTTTCAAGACCTTTTTGTCTTTCGAAATTTCAAGTTCTTTATCACCACCACTGCTTCACATCGTATGCTTCAGTGCGAAGATGTTGATAACGTATAAATTGTTTGTTTGTTTTTTTTTCTTTTTACCATGAAACCACTCATTCTAGGTTAAGCAAATTATGATTATGATATGGAACACCTAAACTTTTTAGTATAAAAAAAAAGAATATGTATTTCTTGAGATAAATGATTGTTTTTAACTGTAGTAATTTACTAATTAATAAATTAAAATATTGATTGTTTTATTACGTAGATTTATACTAACGTTAAAGACAAACTCGGTTGATAATAATATAATATACATTTGAAATCTTACAGCTTTGTTCTGCAGTAAATAATATTACGAGTTCATTGTTAGTAGAAACAACAAGTAAATGCGATCTTTAGACATAGTAAGACAATCAAGTTACGAACTGGTCACACAGGTTCAATTTACAGTGCATCAAAATGTAATCTTATCACCAACATATGATTCCCCAACATATATTTACTGATTTCTTTTTAAAATAAAAAACATCCATCTGCTGGAAAATAGAAACCATCCAGCTTTAGTTACAAAAGTACATCTTTTGTTTCATCATAGTGACTTGTGAGGTGATGTATTTTGTTTTTATGTTTGCTTTGTCTAATCAATTTAGACAGTATATCTCCTCCTAGATTACCTTGTCGGTCCAACCTCCACACCCCAAAGATATATGGACCACCCTCTCATTCTTTATTATTCCCCAAGAAAAATGAAAAAGGAAAAAAGAAAGAAACAACATCCATGTTTAATAGAAGCATAGCTTGTCTAAAACTGCGCATACTTAGTAATCAAAACAGTCCTCTAATCGTTTTGATTAATCAATCATAAACAACTTGGCTGTATACATTGGTTTTCTTCTTCATATGATTGACCTTTTTAACATTTATATAAGCCCATCATCCCTTCCTGCTCTTATATCACGAAACAATGGGCTACTCTCATTCAAAGGCAAATGAGACCATAACCATAAGTCCATATATGGTTTTGCACAAATCATTCAAAGGCAAATGGGCTACTCTCATTCAAAAACCTTTTTAACATTTTTTTTGGGTGTCCTTGTCCATTTATATGAACTTCAAGCTCTGATTCTGTTCTATAAGACTGTTTCTACATTTTAGAAAAGTTACTCGTGACAAAAAAAAAGAAATAAGTTACAAGTTATATCATACTTTGCCTTTAGGAACTAGATCTTACCCGGATGAAGCTAAGGGTTAAGAGGCCAAAGTCATCTCCTCCGCTGATTAATTCAAACCTCGTTTTCATCATACGCATTGATGTAGTCCTAAGCTGTCAAAGGATTACAAGCACCTTGGATCAAAGTGATGATTGATCCAACAAGAGGGGTGGTTCTTCTAATCGACTATAAAACCGGCTGGATGGTAGTGATGATGATGATCTCGAACAGAACAGGGTGTTGACTGATTCCACAATCAACCACGAAGAAGAACAGCCTGATTCCACAAGCAGTCTCAATCGCTAACCACTAAGACAAGTGAATCCACACAAGGCTTGATGATCAAGATAACTCAAAGACACAAAGACTTTGGAGAAAATAAACTAAGAAGTTTATTATTTCTTGGGTAAAAGATTTGTGCCATACAATGATATAACTAATGAGCTTATATAGGCTCAGTACAATGATTTAGAAATCTAAGTAAAATGAGAAAACATGCTGAAATTAAGAAATCTAGCCGTTAGGCCTTAATGAGAGAATGGGAAATGTGTGGAGCTGCTTGTATCTGGACAACTTTGGGAAGATCCTAGGAGCCTTGGGGAGCTTCTTGTTGATGAAACAAATAGCCAAATCACAGCCAAGAGTGTAGAAAACTAGCCGTTGGGATTTAAAGCAGACTGGCTCCAAAAATGGCAAGTTGAGATGGTGAAGAATCTGGCTGATCCAGTGAGGTTTAGTGCATGGTATGAACTCTCCAAGTGGTCTTAGATGTAATGACTGATCTCCTGGTTTCCACACGTGAGTTTGAGTTGCACATTCCTTAAGCAAAGAATTACTTTCCTTAAATAGAACCAGTTCGGATGCAGTGTAAGTAGCCTGACTTGTAAATGGTATATCTCCTAAAGCATTACTCCTTTTGGTATGAAACCAATTCGCCGCGTGCTCTGGTTGAGTTGAGAATATATAGCAAGTTGTTTCACGGTCAAATTTCTCATGGTTGCAAAGATATCCTTATTTGACTGCACCTATGTCCTGGTTGGCTTCTTTAGTTTTCCTCATCTTCATGTTCTTCACTGATTTACTCCTGGTTCCTTTCTCCTTTTTTGATGACGACTTGAGGTCCTCATCACGCATACAAGGGTGATTGATATCCTCCAATGGTTTTCCTTTTCCACTTCACTTGGTCTTTTTTACTCTTGTTTTATCTCTGCAAGCGTCCTCATGATCCCTCCCTCTTTCCTTTCAGCAAGAGGAATATGCACCCAAAAACCAAGAAGGGTTCTTAACAGTCTGCAACTAATAAGAACTTTTACTGGCGTCTTTGCCAAAGAAACTGACTGTTTGTTTCAAAAGCTTCTCAAAGTGTAAAAGAAAATCATCTTTCAATAGTGGAACATTATATTTTCCATGCTATTGCTTGATTAAAGCTGTTATGAGCTTTGAGTCTAACTAATGTTTTGACATTGCTGGCTCTGTTATGAGCTCTGAGTCTTACCAATGTTTTGCCATTCTTGAATTGAAAGAACGTTAAGGACCTCATATTCAAAAAGGAATACACAATAATAGAGGGCAATCATGTTCCTCTTGTTTCCTATTAGATGTACAAGAGAGCTTACTCCATGGTGTTCTTAATTTTGCTAGCTTGTGTTTTCACCGTATGCACTAGGAGAACACAATATCTTTTGCATAGAAGTTATGAGATTCTTGGGACCCTTGAAGCTCAACAAGCCCAAGGCTGGTGTCTTGCATGGTAAGAAACAAGTTTTCAACGACGGAGGAGATACTGGAAACCGCGAAGACAAGATCAATGATCTCTCATCAACAAAATGAGACTAAATACCAAGCACTTGACAAAAACGATAATGCAATTTTGATTTATAAAGAAAAAGCATTCGCAATACTTCTGCCTTCAGAGCTTATATTATAATGATATATCTCTGGCGTCAGAGACTATATTATACACATAGTGATGCAAACAGAGAACACATGGCGAATGGGATTTGAATATTTATCATGAATCATCTCCTGAAACTCCTCTTCTCTTTGGGTGCTTCGTCTTCCTCTGGCAGCTTCACGATCGTGTATGTTCCTGCTCCGATCAACGCCCCAAGAATTGGGGCAGTAAGGTAAACCCAAATGGCTCTGTAATTGTTTGCTGCAATGGCTGGACCTAGTGTTCTTACTGGATTCATCGAAGCAGACGTTGCTGGTCTGTTTATCATGATCAGCAAAACATAATCATATATGTATATCTATGTAAGAAACAAGAAGACAAATGTGACTTAGATCCGTCTAGTGAGTGATTTTACCCAGCTATGAGTATGTTAAGCATGACCGTTGCTCCTACCGCTATTCCCGCCAACTCTCCCACCTGTCATTTTATATTTTGATTTTCAGACGTGTTTCAACTGTTTTGTTCTTTTAAGATTTTAGTGTTTAGTGTATATTTACAGCTCTAGTGTCGGTGGCCACGGCAGTGACAACAAACATAAGGTTGAAGCTGATTATGAACTCCAAAGCGAAAGCTTGGCTGAGGCCCACTGTTGGCACCGTTACGCCACCGCTCATCGTTGGTTCAAACACTGCTTTCAGTGCAAACGACGCACACAACGACGCGATCACCTGCGCTCCGATATACACCGGCACCTAATTTTGTTTACACATTGAATTACTTTAGTCACTAACAAATAACATTCCAAATAACTAAAAAAAAACAAATCGCTTTGAATTATCAAATTTTATAGTATATCTTAATTAACCCATATGTGTTGCGTGTGCATGTGCATGTTCACGTGTTTCTCAGTAACATCCAAAATTTTTTAAAAGAAATTAAATTGAAGTAACTGCCGGTTGAAATAAAAAGAAAAAGTAACTGACATGTTTCCAAGGGAAGTGTTTAAGAGCAGCAAATGCAATGGTGATAGCCGGGTTGAGATGTGCCCCGGAGATGTGACCGGTCGATAATATAACGATCATAACGGCAAGACCAGCCGAGGCGGCGCAGCCTATAAGCGTGACTGCTCCATCTGTCTTCTGATTCACAATTGCCGTGGCTGTTCCGGCGAAGATCAGTATCAATGTCCCAACAAACTCTGCTCCCAACTGTAAAGTTTACAGTGTAAACATATGCATATTAGTAAAATGAATGCATCTTTAGTTAACAAGTTTAGTTTGTATGAACATGTACCTTTCGGTAGAGGGAGACGTTAGGAGGAGGGAGAGCGCAAGAGACTGGAGGGAGTCTTCCATCTTCAAGTGCCCATTCATTGTCAACATTGAAGCATTTGCAGCTTTTTAGAATTGACTTTGGTGTGTATTTACCATTATGTCCATTCCTCTTTCCTTCAAAACCTCCAAAGAGCGGTGCTCCTGGAGTTCCCGGTGTTGTCGCCGGTGTTGAGGGCATTGATGGTATTTCCTCGTGATCCATATTGGAGAGAGAGAGAGAGAGATGGAGAGATAGGATGTTTGAGGATATAGATTTTTTTTTTCTTTTTTTATTGTTGTGTGTGGTATAGGGATGAAGAGGATGCGCAGGCTATTTAGGGACATTTGCTAAAACCAACCCAAATATTCAAGTCAAATGTAAAAGTGTACCCCACTTTCAGTCAAATGCAAAACCAACCTAAAGGAGTAGTGAAAGTACTATTTCACCCTTATGACCAAACAAAAAACATAAATGTATTTTACGTTTCTATCCTTTTGAAGTCTACACGTAATAAAAGAAGTCTACATATATATAGACTTCCTACGAAGTCTACTTTATAGACTTGTTTTGTAGTCTACACTCTAATTTGGTCTACTAATTTAATTTTGAAAATGTATAAAAATAATTATTGTGATATTTTTAATTAATCATCAATATAATGAATAATATGAAGTAAATAAATTAAAATTTCATATAATCGAACAATTTTGAAGAATATATACTAATTTGGTTATCATGTGCTAGACTATGTTCATAGTTTAGAAACAAAAGGTTCTAACATGTTATGTCTTTTAGTAGTTGATTTCATAGGGTTAGATTTTAGATTTTGTTTTTTTTTTGTTTTATTAACTTAAATCTGCATATTAATGTTTAGTAGTTTATATTTTGTATAAATGAGACTTTTTGATTATCAAGCAAAACATTTAGGGTTTGATATTTGTGGTTTAGGGTTTCGTAGACCTACAATAAAGTCTATTTATCTGAAGACGTCTTTTTCAGTCTATATTTTTCAATTTGTTTTACAAAAAATCATTATATTTAAACTAAGTTAAGTTCCTTAAGAATAAAAAAGTGAAATCATATACTATAACTATTAAAAAATAAAGAAATAAATTTAATAAATCATATATTAAAATTATTAAAATAATAAAGAATAAACAACAATAATTAAATTATTATAGTAGACTTCCAAAAAGGTCTACTATGTTATAGTAAGATCTACTCCAAAATTTTAATTTTAGTAGACTTCAAACGAAGTCTACAGTATCGTAAATTTTAACCTAGTTACATTTTTGTCTCCCTATATAAACAAAATTTATTCAATCTCTCTCTAAAGTGGCTGCACAAGTTCTTAAAACTCTCTCCCTTCTCTCTAAAACTTTCTCTCTTCTCTCTAAAATTCTCTCAATTGTTTCTAAATCTCTCTCATTATCTTCTTTCTCTCTAAAATTTTCTCAAGTCTTTCTCACAATATTATCTTGTCATTTTAGATATTATGATTCATGGTTTTCATCTTCTCCTTTAAAAAATGTAAGTTTTAGATCTATAGATTTTAAATGTGTATTTTATGTTTATTTCTCACAATATTATCTTTTTTTTTTGTAGGTATTATCACTCATGGATTTCATCATCTCCTCTAAAAATGTAAGTTTTAGATTAATAGATTTTAAATATGTATTTACATGTTTATATTCAAATAAATTTATAGATCAAGCTCCCTACATTAAATTCATTAGAAGTTTACTCAAATATGATTTTAATTTTTATCTTATTTTTTAAAATTTTATTTTATTTTGCAGGTATTCTCTTCCAGTATTTTCAAATCATCTTCCCAAAAATGTAAGCTTTCCATATATTCATTATATGATATTTTGTGTTTATAATGAACTAAATTTATAGATTCATACATTATCTTTTTGCTTTGTTACAAGGATGACAAAAAACCATTTTTGAAATATTTTCCAGAACAAAGTATTTTCAAATTTTCTAAATGCACACTTTTAAATATGAAAATTTTCCATTAGTGTAGACTTCAACTAAAGTCTACTAAACAATAACTTTACGTAGACTTAATAAAAAGTCTACTAAAATATGATTTTATTTTTTATCTTATGTTTTTCTCATAACTCTATCTTATTTGGCAGGTACTTTTTCCAAGACTTTATTTGAAGCATCAAGATTATGAAAAATCAAACATACTCAAGAATACTTTTTAATATATTGCTCTGTAATAACTTTCATAATAAAATATTAATTTTTAAATAATTTTTTAATGCATAATCTATAAACATTGTATTCATTTTTAGTTGTTTTCACTTGTATGATATTATTAATTTTTTGTTAGATATCAATTTTTTCACAAGATCTAACCAACCAAACAAGTAAAACCACCATAAGCTAAAATAATAACTAACACACATGTGAGAAGAAGAAAATCTATACAAAATTTTCCCAAAAATTTTCAAGAATAATACTAATCAAAACAATTTGCAATAAGTATCAAGTGTATAATTATAACACATTAAATTGTGAAATTCATCCAAGACCATTAAAATTTTACTAACATACACTGTAAAATAATTAAATCATGAAAAAATATGATGAATAATACACAAATACATTTTTAATAGAATTTACGACGTAGACTTCAACTGCAGTCTACATTTGTAGATTTACAAAAACGTCTACACTTATTATTTAACATATAGTCAATCCAAATTTTTTTAGTGTATTGGCGCAGGCTTGATACACAAAGGCGTACAAAGTGTGTCTTAGATAACTCGATCAAGTTCCGTACTTGTCGATTATTCGTGACAGGCATAAGAGGAGTATATTCCTATTCGGAGTCATTTGTTTTAAATGATGTTTGGTAAGGAATAGGTTAGCACCATCTTCTCAATTTTGTTGTCCAGATCATAATCTTCTTGTGTCATTTCAAGAAGTTTACCATGTGTACAGCCATCATGCACAAGGAACATTTTTCAACCTTTCCGATTCTTCATCTTTTTCGAATATTTTGTCACCCAAAATGTCTTTGGCCCATACTTCACACTCGCTCTAAGTTTCCAACCACATCCTTGAACACGACATTTAGCCACATACAGAGTTTTTGTTGTCTTATATGCTGAAAATGTAAAATTATATTCCACAGTCACTGACTTCAGCTTTGAAACAAGCTCAGCCTTACTAGCAAAACTATAAACGAAGACTTAGAAATACGTCTACAATTATTAGCTAACAACATTGTCAAATCAAATGAATTATACCTTCATAATTATAAAAAAAAAATTATTTTCAAAATCACTCAAACCCATTAAGATTAACTAACACACACTGTCAAACAAAAAAACTAGAAAAAAATTAATGAATAATACACAAATTCACATTTTTATAGATTTTTCTATGAAGACTTAATATTTAGTCTCTGAAGATGTTGACGTTCTTTTCAGTTTACAGACGTAGACTGTCAAATAGGTCTACTCTTTGGGTTGGTTTTTGCAATTGACCATTTTACGGGTTGCTTTCTATAGTTGAATAAAAGTTGTAATTTTGTACATGTAGACTTTCATTTCAGTCTACAATTTAAAAAGGTTACTTTTTGCAATTGACCAGAATTCATCCAAGATTTGACTTTCAGAACTAGACTTCATATGCAGTCTACATGTTTGAATTTTTTTGAAAGAGGTTAGTTTTGCAATTGACCAAGTTTGACTTCAAATCAGTAGATTAAAATGAACGTCTACGGGTGTGTAGACTTCTTGTGAAGTTTACTCTCAAATCCGACGGGTTGGTTTTGCATTTGACCAAAATAAAAAAGTAGACTTTATACGCAGTCTACATTTTTTTTTTAAGATAAGAAGACTGCATATGAAGTCTACAATTTAATAAATTTTTGATTGCTTTTTAAATTTTTTGGTCAAACACAAAACTAACCTATTCCACGAAGTCAAAGTTTTGGTCAAATGCAAAACTGACTTTTTATAGACTTTGTTGGCAGTCTACATTTTGTAGACTTCCGTTGAAGTCTATTTTGAAAAGTCAAAAGTTCGGTCAAATGAAAAACTAACCTCTTTTAGGTAGACGTCTTAGTAAGTCTACCGAAAGTTTTATTTTTGTTGTCAAAGGTAAAGACGGAGACTACTGGGGAAGTCTGCGTTAGAAAAAAAATTTGTCTGCTCAATTGCAAAACTAACCCGTGCGTTGACAAATAGACTGCATCGTAAGTCTCCACGGAGGCGTAGACATACAAAACAGTCTACCGTCGCGACACAGATCTGAAAAAGAACGAAAACCATGTAAATAGTTACATTTTTCATGTGTAAAGCTTGTTTCCAACCTTTTCAACCGTCCAAACTCCAAATATGAGCAAAAAGAAGCATCTTTAACGATTCACTAATGAAGAAACTCGAAAATATGAAGTTTGTGATTATGAAAATGATAGTTATGAGAGTTTTTTAGATGAAAATGTAGAGGAGATGAGAGAAAATGAAGTTTTTTGGGTTATAATGAGAAAAAAAGTGGTTGAAAATTGAATTCTAGAGCTTTAGAGCTCAAAAATGGTGGTTCATGGTGGTTGGAAAAATTGATGATGATGGCATTTTTGTAAATAAGAAGAAATGGTTAGGGTGTATTTGATTTTTTGTTAATTTCGAAATTAATAAAAAAATAAATAAAAATGGCAATTTTGTGAATAATTCAAAAACATAAGGATAGTATGGAAATTTTATTGATGAATAGTATGGACAAAAAAAAAAGGGTTGGTTTTGGATTTGACTTGAAAATATGGGTTGGTTTTGAAAAACACCCGGCTATTTATAGGAGAAAATATAATATATGAGAGTTGACTTATGAGTGAAGGGATCCAAAAGAGATGATTTTTTTTTTTTTTGGTTTGGAGTGAGTGAGTGGGTTGGTACTCCTCAATTTTAATCCATGTGTCTTAAGAAAGACTCTCAGCATAACATGAAATGTTGCTATCTTTATGAGAATGGGTCGTGTATACCATGTTTTTTATATCTCTACGTACATGATACATGTATCGTAATGTGTTAAAGAAGCTTTAAGCATGAATGAATCATTGTAGATCGCTTTCTCTCTGAACATGCATTATTTGCTTAACATTGTTATTCACCATGAGAATCGAATACTTGGGTGTTTGTGTGTGGCTGTAAGTTGTTTAGCAAAGAGAATGATTATAAAAGCGATGGTTCCTGACCTTTCATTGTCATAATCGACTCTTTTTTCCTTCTTTTTTTTAATCTTTTTGGATAAATATTTGATGCATGCAACAAAAAAGTTTTTCCTCCAAGGAATACGTTTGTTTCTTTTAACACTTGTTTATTGCTAATCGAAAATAAAATAAGATACTAAAGATGACAGCAGGGCATCTTACAAGCGAAAAACTAAACAAGTTTATAGAGTATTAGAGTGTGAAAAAAAACTTCAGACAAAAAGTGTGAAGAAGGAGCAGATCAAGAAGATTCGGTTCAGTGAAGAGACTTGATATATAACTGTGCCGCCTACACTGATGATTGTGAGGCCATCTCGGGTCATACCGAACAATGTGAGAGTGAAATTAGCGTTATCCAAAGAATAAGTTTGTAGTCCCTTATTCGCATATATAACTTGTCTAAGTATGCTTTTATGCCTAGTTGTACATTACACACTATTTGTAAAGTTTTATAAACTATAGGTTCAACTATAGGTCTATAGATCCGAAGAATTTATACCTCATAGGACTAAGATAACCATTTAAATTTCGTCCATTCCCTTAAAGCTAAATCACATGGGTGTAAATGGTAAAACAATAAGGAATTGATGGAATGAAAAAAATGGAATGATAGGAATGGAATACAACAAAAAAATGGAATGAAATTCATTTCATTCATTCATAACCAAATTTGTTTTGGAATCATTCTTCTTTGTATTTATCTATTTTTTTGTGGAATTGATGGAATAAATATACCATTCCATTTTTATCAATTGGTGAATTTTTTTTGGAATTAATGGAATAAGCCATTCCACATTATTCCATTCCAAAACTTAACAATCCAGTTGTTGGCTCATCGAATATATGTGGTAACACTGAATAATCAGATATAATCATCTATATATATATATATATATATATATGAAAACTCTGTGTGTCAATGAATGTAGTCGCGTTGGATTGTTGGGAATGGATGAACAATTCAGAACCGTTCAAAGATGGTGAAGCGACTGTTTGTTCTAAATCCCAACGTCACATCGCAGAGATTCTACAGATAATATGGTGTTTGTATTAAAGATGAACTTTTTTAGTTCTAACTTCTAACCGTATTCCCTAATTCAGTTTCGTTGCTCTCTATTTTGCAGTAATTCTCTGATTAATTATAGTGCGTGTGTGTTAATTAAAGTGTTAGTGAAAATGAATTAGGACTAATTATTTTGAATATTGCTTGCTTGCGTATGAAAGAATGCTCATAAACTGAATGGGAGACAATTGATATGATATTGAAGGGGATGTTTCAAAGTGTAAAGGAGAGGAGGAAGAAGAGTCTAGATAGAAATGTTGTAGGGTCGAGAAAAATTGTCAAAAAGTTCCGTCTAAATAATTTTGTCCCTCACTAATCGTGGCTACCATGAACTGGTCAACTTTATTCCATATTTTTTCTTAATTTTCTGTTTCTTTAAGAAAATAAAACACTTCACTGTAGTCGTTGAGTCTTATTTTGTCTTCTCCTTTCTGTTTCTCAATTTGTTTGATTAGCATAATTGACATGATGTTTAAAACTTTTAATCAGCGTTTATGATGTGGAACTCAACTCTTTCTGATAATATTTATCTGTATGGATGTACATAAACCACTGTATGTTGTATGAAATCACAAAATATTGTGGTATATACTGCCATACTTGCCTAAAACTTAGAAAGAGAAACTTATATAAGTTTCTTAAAAAAAATATATATATATATATATATATAAGTTTCTTAAGTCGGACAAAAGAAAAGAAACGTTATAGTATAACATGAAACTCGTCGCGAGACTGTTATATTTAAGCCACACAATTAAAGCAAGCGTGACATAGTGGTGTCAAAGAGAAAATGTGATCTCATTATTGTGTTCGATTATTGGATTGGAAAAATTAGTAATCATTATTTTCGTCCCAAATAAACTCTTCCATGCATTACTCTTTTTTTTTTTTTGGTAAAAATGCATTACTCATTTTGGGAAACGCTGTTGTCACTTATGCCACTAAAACAATGCAGAAATTCAAACCCTACAGTCTGAAAAATAAAATAAATAAATCAAAGCCTTTGTTTGGGAGTATAAGATGTTACACCGATTACTCTTGTATTTGTGATATAAAAAATTGTGTTAATGTATTTGCAATTCCACAGTTTTTTTTGTTAATCAAGATCTGATCTTTTCAAGAACATATCCAAAAACAGTTTACAAAATTAACGTGTCATATAGATGTTATTGGGCCTAGTATGATATTCTCCAAGTCAATTGATTTACATTTTATTGTAGTGCGCTAATATATTAAAATGCCTACGAACATTTTCCTTAGAACATCTCCAAAATAAACTCTATAACTCCAAATATAAAGTTTTTTGCTCTTCAAAAATGAACTTCAAAACTTCAAATTTGAAGTTTCATCTTTTTATTTGCATTTTGGTCCTTACAATTATACATCATATTTATAATTTTTAAATTTTTTTTTTGTTTATTGTTTTAATCCTTAAAACTTTTATATCTCATAAATATTTCAAATTTGTTATATAAACTTAAGTTTTACACATGAAATTAAATAAAAAAAATTAAAACAAGATTTATAATATTTTAAAACTAGAATTAAACAACAAGAATATTACAAAAAACCATAATAAAAACTTATTAAAAAGACACATTAAGACATAATTATTACTCAAATTTAAATATTATAACAACACTAATAGTTTGGTAAATTTGCTCCGGAACCTCCAAAATCTCCAAAATATTGTTCAACAAATTTTGTGTAACCGAAGATGATTGTTGTTGTTGCTCTTGACACATTTTTCGTATGATTCTTTCTTGTTCAGATCAAATGTATTCACGAATATTAACATCATCGATAGAAGCTAAGTTTTTTAGTAATATTTTATTTTCCTCTTTTATTTCTTTAAAAGCTAACTTTTTTGCTTCATTTTGCAGTCGTAATTCAATCATCTCATGACCTTTTTCTCTGCTTGTTGTACTTTCGTTTAAAAGATCAAGGATTTTTTCGTTTGATGATATCAAACTATCAGCAGACATATTATGAGGATATCCGGTTTCAACAATTTTTGGCTCGTAATCTACAAATAAAAAATAAAGAGAATCATTTCTTACTTCGAAATGCACTAGTTCATCATAAATGGGAGCATTATGGAAATAATTTTATGCAATAATGTAATATTTGCTTGCAGTTTAATATTTAATTATGTACTTTTATTTATAATTTTATATTTTAGTGTAAGATTTTTTTTAATTAATATTTCTGTAATATTTATATATATGTATTAGTTATTTATAGAAGTTTTATGAATTTACATCAACTATAACAAATATAAGGATCATAGTGTAAAATATAAATAATTTTGAAATTAGGTTTGAAGTTTTACTTTTGGAGAAGAATACATTGAAACTTCAAATATAAATTTTTGGAAACTTCAAAATAGAGTTCATTTTTTGAGATGCTCTTAATAAGCCACAAAGAAAAACATATTACCAAACCAATGAGCTTAAACGATAAGAAATAAGTTTAACATAAAATTCAAGAGAGGACAACAGATGGATTAATAATCCTTATTTTACTTAAAAACAAATTGAGAAATATTGAATAACAAGCCTTGACAATCCTTCCTTATCAAATCCATCCTTCATTGATCATCCTGACTCATGTAAGACAAGAACAAGCCAGCAGAGTAATATCATCAGTTAAAAATTTATGCAACGCTAACAAATAAGATGAAAATAACACATCCATATAATTCAAAACACATCATTAAGTAAGGCCTAATCTAGTGTATTAATAGAAGGCCCATTAATTCACATATTTCGTAAGCCCAATGCATCGTTTAGGTTCAGTGGGCCGGGTCAAGTTCTAGACCCAACTGAAGCTTTCCAGGATATGAAAACAAGCAGCAAAGCTTGAATCGAAGTGATGCTCATCACAATGAGACGTACATGGACAATCTCGATTTCGTGAATCCTACAAAGATATTTTGTTAACCGAATCATCAGCACTAGGACGATGAAATTGGCGTCGAGCTTGTTGTTTCCGAATCAATGGCGTCTCTTAGCATCACCACCGCAGCTTTATCTACCAGCTTTCATTTTTTCCACAGGTAAATAAATGCTTGATTTGTTTCATCCCCCCCCTGGGTTTCGTTCCGCTTACCTCTCTTCTCTATTCTCACACTCTTGTTCAGCCTCCTCCACTCCAAAGTCTCCCACTTTCTGGTCTCCAACCTTGCGTCAATGTCGGAATCTTCAGACAGCTGTTTCTCCACTCGTCACTTCAAGCTACTTGCCCACTTCCTACATCACTCAGAAGCAGATTGAAACCCCTACCTCCCCGGTAAAGTTCCCTCCTTTGAATGCAAGTATGAACCTTTTTGTGGGGACTTAACCAACCAAGAGAACGTTGGTTTTGTGCTAGGAAAAAAAAGGGCCACCAATGCAGGAAAGTTTGGGAGCTTTTCAAAAACTCCCCATGGTGATGCCATCTATTGATTTGTATTCTTCTGCTCTCAGGAAGTCCAAAAGAGTCCAACCTACTAAAGGTTTTATATTGATTCCTTTGTTCACAGACTCATTCGTTCAGACCCTTGAGCTGAGCCTGTATCCATTTTGTCAGGCATTGCTAATATTGCAAAGCGAGAAAGGAATAGAGGTGCTAAACAGCTTGATGCACTCATGAAAGTAACTTCATTTGCATCCTTCCCTTTGTTCCATATAAATGATTGTTGTCTTACCAAATCAGACATTGCTCTCTTGTTTAAGGAACTGGCTCTACCTTTAAAAGGATATATGGAAAGTTTTCCACGGAGGAGACTCTTGCATCCATATGAGCGGTCTCTTATTGAGTTGACTCTTGGTGATGGAAACTACGAGGAGGTATCTCTATTATGCATTCCCCTCTCAGTCGACTGATTCTAGCGTTGGCTTATAATTTTAGTTGTTCTTAGGTGTTAGGAAAAGTTGATGCTCTGAGGAAGAAGGTACAATCTGTTGGAAAGGAACATGCTTCCCTCTGTGCTAAGGTCAGACTTCTCAGTTCTGTATTTCAAAAAATAGATAATTGTATTTTTCATGTTAGTTTATCTCACATAAGTTGTGATTGGTACTTCAACACTAAAGGCGTTACAAGCTTATTAACAATACCCATTGTTCCATCTTATTCTATAATATATCACTTTAGGAATAGTTAAATGAGATCTTTTGTTTGCAGGCATTGTCAAAGCGAGAAGCAGAGGACCGGTTGAGCGAAGGTGTGGAGAAGCTTGAACTGGTTTTCCAGCAACAAGGAATAGCTGTTGATGAATTGTTAAGCATAGCAAAGGTTTGTTTACCATGAATGAACCTTTTGTTTTTCTCCTCCAGTGGTTTGATCTCTTTGAATTATTCGTTAGAGTTGTATGAAGAGAGTTAATTATTTTGCAGGTTTTGAGGGCTATGCCAGTTGTTGATTTGGAAATGCCAACTCTTTGCCTGGTTGGGGCACCAAACGTTGGCAAGTCATCTTTAGTGCGCATTCTTTCAACAGGGAAGCCTGAGGTTTGCTTTATGATCCCAATCTTCATATATAACTTGCACTCTCTCTTCCTTATATGATTGTTTGGCATGTCAGATTTGCAATTATCCTTTCACCACCAGAGGAATCCTCATGGGTCACGTCATTTTGAACTACCAACGATTTCAGGTAACTTGCTTTGCTTCGTCAAATCACATTACTCATGATTTGGATTGTTAATTATCTAAGCATTGCAGGTGACAGACACCCCTGGGCTTCTCAGGAGATGTGATGGTAATGTCTAGTTAGTACAACTTCTCTTTTGGCTACATGATTTTATGATGTTTAGTCAAGTTTTGATTGTCTTTTTATTGGGGTTGATACAGAGGATAGGAATAATCTAGAGAAGCTAACTCTTGCTGTACTCACTCATCTTCCAACCGCGGTTCTATATGTTCATGATTTAACTGGTGAATGTGGGACTTCTCCTTCTGATCAGGTAATCATTTTTTATGGCTTCAGTGCATTATTAATGTGCATATGGTTATTTTCTTTGAAATGATCTGAAGAAGACAAAACATGTGTGTGAGCCAAAATAGTTGGGTCTGATTATGTTGTTATATATTTGTTTTGAGGGCATTGCAGTTTCGAATTTATAAAGAAATAAAAGAAAGGTTTGAGGATTACCTGTGGATTGATGTTGTGTCCAAATGCGATCTGCTGGGAGGCGGCTCTCCGGTGATTTACGCCAAAGAAGATATAAGTAATGATGAAGCAGAAATCATTAGGTACAGGGAAACAGGACCTGATGGATCCATTCATGTCTCAGTGAAAACAGAACAAGGTCTCAGTGAGGTATGTAAATAACCCTACCCGAAATATTTGACTAAATAAAATGAAGAAGCAAGAGTGTGTGTGTTTTGAGTGCTCTACATGGCTTGCAGCTAAAGAGCAGAGTGAAGGAAGTACTGAGTAGTGAGATGGAGAAGATCAAAAGTGAAGTGAGAGTTGATCCAACTGTTGCTAGTTCTTAGAATAGAGAGATTTTGCCTTTTACCAAAACCCATTTTAAGCTTTTTCTCACTATTTCTTCTTTGTTTTTATGTTTCTTTAATAGGATTGATACGTTAATGCATTTTATGTATCAAAAGGTTAAATAATTGATAACTCATTTTCACTTCAAATAACTGAAAATTTGTTTGTAATTTATATATATTTGTAATTTAGAACTTGGCTATTTAAGTAAGTTGAGTGGCTTGACCTATAAATAGTGTATGTTCATGAGAGCATTATACACTATTAGCCAGATCAAATAGCAAGAACAGGTTGAAGGTAAATGCTTTACTCTCTGTTTTTCCTCCCCTGCTGCCTCTCTCAAAGACTTGGTTCCCAAGCAACTTAGAGGTTTCTTTTTTTTGTTGTAGATTTCTAAAGAGGGAATCTATCTTTCACGGTTCGCTCTCTGCACACCAAGATTCTCTCTTTCCCGTGTCACGTAAGTTTTTGATTCTTCTTTGTTTCACTTCCTCATTCTCGACTCCATTATGCCGTAGTTCTCCCATTCCCGTGTCACACAAGTTTTAGGGTTTCGTCTTTCCTTGTTTCCCTCGTAAACTTTCCTTACGTCTCGATTATGTTGGTTTCCCCTGAAAGTTATCAAGCCTTATTTGATATGTGCTTAAACTCGTAAGCTGCTGTTTTTAAGCCTTGAGATTGCTCTATGGACAAAGGTGTTTCTTGGATTTACGATCTTGATTTTGTTGGGTGTGTGTATGGCCATTGATGTTACGATCACCAATGACTGATTCTCTCAGTTTCCGGCGTAGAACTTCCTCAGGAACCTATAGTTTCGGATTCTCCGTTAGCTTATGATCTGTGTATCTTAGCTTTTACACTGTTGGCTTGCCTTTTTCAGGAGTAAAATAAAAAATCAAGAAGAAGATGGATGCTGTTCATGAATTGCAGAGGAAAATAATGCATTACAAACGCAAGACTAGTCGTCTTGAGGATGATCTTTTCCAGAGGGATCAAGAGATCATACGTGCAAAGTTCACATTATTGCAGGTACGTAACGTATACATACATTTTAAGATAAACTCATGGCTGCATCATGTTTTATTTTCTTCTTGTGGAACTTGTAGGCTCTGCCAGAACTAAATACTCCAGAGAAAGGCCCGTTGGTTGACAAAGTAAGAGTTCCGGGCTACCTAGATCCAAAGATGTTTGAAGCAGCGTGTCTCAAAGCGTGCCTTAATAACCCATCTGATGGTCGTGAGGGGGAATCAAGGAGGAAGGATAGAGCAATACTTGATGCCGAAACTCTGTGCAATGAGTGGAGAAGCAAAACCAGTAATGGAGTATGGGAGCTTTACATTGAAGGTCCGGAAGAGGGAGAAGAAGAAGACGACTGGGTACAAGTGGAGGCGCAGGATCTGCTGGACCTCAAAGAGAAATATGGTGATGAGCTTTACAAAGCTATTAAGATAGCATGGACTGAGTCACAAGAAAGTACAAGAACAGGAGTGCACTTGAAGCCTTGGGATTATGACGCTGGGAGGGAGAAAACATTAACAGAGCTACTTGTTCCACTTCGAGAGAAGATCCAGTTCCTCGCTATGAAAGCCAGTGAAGAAGGGAAATAAATATATGGGAAAAAAAACTATGGGATATACCAATCATATGAGTCTCTTGTGTCGGTTTCCAGTTGAGATTGGCTTAGGCTGATTAACCTTACTGCATGCGTGTTAATAGGAAGCCTTAGCAGCAATCGTTCATGTTTAGACCTTTTTTTTCTTGAGATTGTTAAGTATAATTCTTCGCAATATTCCGATAATTATTTAAAACTCCTCTAAGCAAACTTCACTATTTTAATTCTCGAGTTTGCAAAGCATTGTAAGACATATGTTGGCTTAAGCCATAACTTGGCAGATGAATCACTCTCTGTTGGTTGATGACATAAATTGTGGTATCTTATTAACTTCAATAAGTGAATTGTCAGCTGGTTTGGTTTGCTCTTTGGTCTTGTTTGCATTGCATCAGTGGACTTGTAAAGAATATAAATGAAATCAATTGGTCGTGTTTTCGTGCTACAGGAAGCAGATGCTCAAGGAAGAAGATAACTGTGGTCATTAGTCTTTAACATTTTAAGTTTTAACCGTTTAACTAGATTTTGATCCGCGCTTTTTAAGCGCGGATATTTTTTTGGTGACCATAAACTCAAATATTAAATGAATTTATGTTTATTATTAGATATCTAAAATATTTAAAGCTGTTTTATTATTATTATTTCAGCCGGGTATAATGTTTTTATTGAGTTTTCATATCTGAATCAGACTTGTGGTCGAACCGTAAGATCTAGTAACTCATATATAGTGAAATAGAATATAATAAAATGAATATAGTAAAAGTATATGAAAATCAAAAAGACCGTTATTAACCCACTGAGAAAAAATATAATTTGTTTTTTTGTTTTATAAATTTTTGATATATTAATATATATTTGACTTGTATAAGAAATTTCTTTTAACAAATATTGTTAAGTTTATTTATAAATATATTAATTATCAATCTACCAAAATAGTGAAACAAGTATTATTTTTTTTCCTTTTTTAATTTTCTATCAAACTATTATCAATTTAAAAAAAAAATCAATTTGTGACATATATTTTATTATTAGAAATCCATACAATTTAAATAATGTTACATCTATATGTATTTATGTATAAAATGGTCTTCATAATTTGTGATTTTGTAAAAAAAGATCTAAAGTTAATTTGGTTAATTTTTTTTTTCTGTAAAAAAAGTTAATTGAATTTATAATTTTCTTTTCTGAATGGGTTGTATTAGTTAAATTATCTTCTTAAAGTTAAACACCCAAAGCCCAATTAATAAAATTTATTTTACTGATAACAAAATGAGATTAAATAGGGATAACATATAATATATAAGGAAGACCAAAAAATAAAAAAAAAGACAGATCCAAAGAACCTTTATAAGTATATTTATGAAGACTGCTTCCCTTTTAATAGAATAGATTATGTCTTTGACAATTTAGCCCAAATTTTTAGACTTTTGTGTGTAAATTTAACTACGGTTTATAAAAATCCTAGCGGTTAATTAATTTTATTGATCTCCTATAAATATGAATTTCGGTAAATATTGTTTTAGCAAATAATGCAGAAAGATGATAAAAATGCGACATGAAATAAGCAGCGATCCTAATTAAGAAAACAGAAACAACAAAACTTTTGGAGAAACAAAAAGAAAATCGGATTCAGAATAGCAGAAAAACAAAAAAAAAAAAAGTAAAAGAATAAATAAAAAAGAAAAACGAAGAGAAGTTTGATTTAATAATAATAAATATCACTTCTTCTCCTACCAATTACCCCCTTTCGATAAACCACCACCACCACCCACATCCTCTGAAACCCTAGCCCACCACCAATCGAATCGCCGCCTACTCTTCCATCTACCAGGTTCGATTCCACCCGCACCACCTCCTTCGATTTTTCGATTTAGAAATTGAAATGTTTGATTGTGTTGGATTAATCGCAGATTTGATGAAACCGGATCGGGTCTTCCTCTAGATCCGTTCTAGGTTTTTTTCTCTAGATTCCCCCACCCACCGTCTTCTCCATGTCTCTGTTTCTAAAAGACGATTCGATCCAAATCCGCGAAGTCTGGAGCGATAACCTCCAGGAGGAAATGGATCTGATCCGCGAAGTCGTCGACGACTTCCCTTACGTCGCCATGGACACCGAGTTCCCCGGAATCGTCGTCCGCCCCGTCGGAACCTTCAAATCCAACGCCGATTACCACTACGAGACCCTAAAGCTGAACGTCAACATCCTCAACATCATCCAGCTCGGCCTCACCTTCTCCAACGAGCAAGGCAACCTCCCCACCTGCGGCACCGACAACAAATACTGCATCTGGCAGTTCAACTTCCGCGAGTTCGATCTCGACTCCGACATCTTCGCCGTCGACTCCATCGACCTCCTCAAGCAGTCAGGTATCGACTTCGCCAAGAACACTCGAGAAGGGATCGAGTCCAGGCGTTTCGCTGAGCTCCTGATGTCTTCCGGGATCGTGCTGAACGGGAACGTGCACTGGGTCACGTTCCACAGCGGGTACGATTTCGGATACTTGCTGAAGCTCCTCACGTGCCAGAACCTGCCCGATTCGCAGACGAGCTTCTTCGAGCTGATCAATGTTTATTTCCCGACGGTGTACGATATAAAGCACCTGATGAAGTTCTGCAACAGCCTGCACGGGGGGCTGAACAAGCTGGCGGAGCTGCTGGAGGTGGAGAGAGTTGGGATATGTCACCAGGCGGGGTCGGATAGTTTGCTCACGTCTTGTACTTTCAGAAAGCTTAAGGAGAATTTCTTCGTTGGTCCCTTGCAGAAATATGCTGGTGTTTTGTATGGATTAGGTGTTGAAAATGGTCAGGTTGCTCTCTAATATCATAATAATAAAAAAATTCAAATAAAAAGTCCTTAAAAGTTCTTTTTTTTTACATGAGGTTGTGTTGAATATACTGGTGTGCAACTGCATCATCACAGATTCGTAGAACTTTGACAATTAGGATCATAAGTGACGAGGGATAATATAGACATGAAATCTGTGTCTGAAACAAAATGATTCGAACCAAGTTTTTTTTTTTCTTACAAGACCGTGAGGAAACCGAACTGGAAACGTTTTGGTTGTCTGAATAAGCGATTGCTTTTGTCGGCATTACCCATTAGTTGATATTACTCAGGCCCGATATTGTAATTAGTGACCACGATTTGGGCTTTATAAGGCAAAAATGTTCCTTTACGACCTCTTACAAATTATACCACTCACTAAATAAAAGTTGATGTTTATTTCACTGTGCCTTTGGGCAAGGCTATAAGAAAAGTTCACTCAGTTGAAGCGATGAGGCTGATCCTGTTATTCCTCCTGTCGCTGAGGCAGCTGCTATTCCAGAGGACCATGGATCTGAGCTGACTCTTAGGAAGTCACGTGCTCACGGTGGTGTGACCGACCATAGAGGTCTGTCTTGATGAAATTGCTAAAACTTATTGAGAAGCGTGTGGCTCAGCTATGTCAAAGCTTGTTAAAGCTCTATGTGCTGATCATAACATCAATTTGCTTACTGTTCCAAATGCCAATAATACCTTTAGTGAATAAGTCTGTTGTAAGTCTTGCGGATGGCTTGTTAAGTTCGTCTTATGATACTAACTAATTCCAAAACCTATCAAAACTAGTAATCAACTTTATCATATTAAATACTACCAAAGGAAAAGAAGGCGGGAACGTGTCTGTTAGTAAAATGTCAGAGAAAAGAAAAGCGTAAATTACTTTTTGGTAAATCAAGTATTAAAGCCCCTCCTTCATTTTTTTAAATAGATTATTTATCCGTTTTCAGCAATTATAGTAACAAATTCTGTGATTCAACACAATCTAAATGTTCATTGATTTTTTATTTTTTTATAAAGAAAATGAATCTCTTTGCCTTAATAGTTTTGTAATTAGAGTTAGTGGTGTGGTATATAAGTTGTTTAGCACACACCGCTTAACCTCACAAGTCACAACCTTTACCCCCCGAAAGCTCGCTCTCTCTCTCTCTCCCCTTTCATTGTCTCGACGACCCTTATATGAGGATCCTAAGCGTTTGGTCGATAACAGTGTTTTCGGGTTAAAGACACAGTTTGATGTTCTGTTTTATTTTCTAGGGTTTTGAATTTCTGGGGGAAGAAGAAGAACAAATATGGCTTCTATTGTTGGATTGAACCATCTTGGTGAAGCACTCATCGATGCTGGAAACAGACTGCTCACCCCTCATTCTTCAACCGACGAGCTTCTCAATCTTCTCGATGTACGTCTTCCTCTTTTGATTCTTCCAATCAAAATCGTGTCTTTTGTTAGGTTAGATTCTTCGAAATGCGATTAGGGTTTCTCTTTCTTGCCGCTAAGGAAATCTCGAATTGATGTTTTTAGTGGATTGTTTGGTGAAAGTTTGCTCCTTTATTGGATTATCGAACTTGTTAATTTGGTGGAAGCAGCGAATTGGATCTCTAATTTTCAATTCCTTCATGTGCGTGTGTGTAGGAAACTGAGTCACTGCTGAGAAAAGTGGAGCAAGATCAACCCTTGTCAATGCAAAACGCCCTAATTCCCACCAAGAAGGCTTTGGTTTCAAGTGACCTCTTGAGCCACCCTGATTCTGATGTTAGGGTTTCTGTTGTCTCCTGCTTAACCGAAATCGTCAGGATCACTGCCCCAGAAGCTCCTTACACTGATGATCAGATGAAGGTAAACAGAAACAAATTAAATTACTTCTCTGTAATGGTCTTTTGAAGTCTTGCTTATTTTGTATCACAGGACGTCTTCAGGTTGACGATAGAAGCTTTTGAGAAGCTAGCTGATGCATCCTCTCGCAGCTATCAGAAAGCCGAGTCTGTTCTTGATAACGTATCAAAGGTCAAATCTTGCTTGGTCATGCTGGACCTAGAGTGTGATGACCTCATTCTACAAATGTTTCGCATGTTCCTGAGACTCATAAGGTAGATTAGATAATACAAAACCTAAGTTTCTAGAAACTCTTTAGATCATATACTTAACTGGTTTGTGTGTTCTGTTAGATCTGATCATCCACGAGTGGTTTTTTCTTCAATGGAGATGATAATGATTACAGTATTAGATGAAACCGAAGAAGTGTCAAGGGACTTTCTCGATATTCTGTTAGCTAGTGTCAAAAAGGATAATCAGGTGAGCTTTCTTCCTACTTACAAGTTAATTCTCTTAGCCGTCAACAAACTTTGGATTTGATTTGTCTTCACTTCATGTTTTAGAATGTTTCACCAATGGCTTGGAGTCTTGTTGAGAAGGTTCTCAGTAGATGTGCCCGTAAGCTTAAACCATGCATCATGGAAGCTTTGAAGTCTTCAGGGACCACCTTGGATTCATATTCACCAGTAGTTACGACCATATGCCAGACTGTTTTTGAAACTCCCAAGGTCCACAATGTTGTTGACACCAAAGAGAATGAGGTATTCTTGTTACCCTGAGCTCTATCGTTCGTTGTAGAGTTTCAGCATTTTTTAACTAATTCGCTTGATGTAGGACAAACTGGTTTTGGGGCATTCACGCAAGGAGACTCGTTCTAAAAGTGGTTCCAAGAGACCTGCGATAGATGAAAAATCAAGAAAGGGAAAGCAAGTGTGGTCTGAGAGTAGAGATGCAGAAACAGATGTAGGAGTCTCAGGGAAGAGAGGAAGGAAACCCAATTCATTGATGAATCCTGAGGAAGGTTACGACATTCCTTGGCTTTCAGGGAAAAGAGATTCTTTAAAGACATGTTCATCAAACAAAAAGCTTCAGAGAAAAGCATCAGGAGGAGGAGGAGAATCATCACTTGAAAAGGTGGCTGCAAAGAAAACGCCTCCGGCTAAAGAATCTTCCCCGGCCACTACTAGTAGGGCGCTGACGGGTTCAGTTAAACGAAGCAGGGTTAAGATGGAGGACACTGATCATGATTTAGATTCTCCTTCTTCACCCAAATTGAAGAAGCTGGCATCATGCTTCCGGGACGAAGAAGAGACTCTTGAGAAAGAATCAAACCATGAAATACCAGAAGATGACACAAAGATTGGAGAATCAAGGAAGAAGACAAAGTCCCAGAAGGGCGGGAAGAAGAAGCCAGTTGTGAACTCCAGCGGAAAAAGATCGTCAGCTCGCACAGCTGCTAAGAAAAACAACTTGGAAGGTGCTTCTTCGGATACTCCTGCTCCACAATCATCAAAGGACAAGGTAGATTATCATATCTTTCTCTTATTTAATTAATGATATATCATAAAACTTTATGTGTTGAATCTCATGTTTCGATCAAATATTGCAGAAGAAGAAGGTTTCTCAAGTTGGAGCTAGAGCATTGGCAGAAGAATCTGAAGAAACTTCAAAGAGCCAACAAGTGAGGAGCCGGACAGCAAAAAAAGAAGTGGTATAATAAGCTTTGTCGCCTTAGCCTTTATATTATTGTCACATATCTGTTAGTAACTCCTCTTTTCAGGGCTCTGGAGCGGATTTGGTCGGGAAGAGAGTGAATATATGGTGGCCGCTGGACAAGACGTAAGTGCATATGAAAGTTGAAAGGTTCTTGTTTCCAAAGTGTAGTAGCTTAAATCGTTGATTTGTGTTTCACTGTGCAGTTTTTATGAAGGCGTCATACAGGCTTATTCTGGTCGTACGAAGATGCATCAGGTGAGTGAGATACAATCTCTGATTATCTGCTACTCAACTCTGTTGCTCCTCTGTCAGAATTATGGATTTATTCACATTTGATTGCAGGTATTATATACTGATGGAGAATCAGAAGAGCTTTATCTTTATAAAGAACGCTGGGAGCTACTTGAGGATCTCTCTTCTGCCAGTGAGGTATACTGTGTTTCTTTCTCTATTTGTTTCTCGCGTGAATGCGTAATCGCAAATGCTTTAATGATTTCCCCCCAAAATCAATTAGCAGGAGGAGGATATGGAGATTGATCTGCCAGAGTCCATTCCTTTATTTGACATGTGAGTAAACACGGATCATGTGTCTGTCAGCTTCTCATTTATTGTGATCCTGTTTGTAAAAGTACAAGTCCTCTTATGTTATGATTGTTGCAGAATGCAGAGGCAGAAAGTCAAGAAAAGCAAAAACGTGGAATCATCATCAAACAAGGATTCTGGCAAAAAGGCAGCAAGGGAAGGGAAGAATGTCAAATCATTGAAAGAGTTAAGTGCTGTTGAAACTGGCAGAAGAGAAGCAGAGCAGGAAGTGAGCCGAGATGTGGACGAGGAAAGCGAAGATGAGTATTATAACAGTGAGATGCAAGAAGATGAAGAGAACCTGAAATGGACTGAGACAGAAGCTAAGGAAGAAGAGGAACAGTTTGAAACTCCAGAGGTTGAGAGTGAGAGAGACGGCTCAGAGTCGGAAGAGGAGCCAAAGTGGAGAGAAACAGATGATATGGAGGACGAAGCAGAAGAGAGAGAAGAGGCTGAGGCTGATGATAAAGTGCCAAAAAGCTCAAGCCTCTCCGAGATCGAGAAAGACTCTGATGAAGAGAGAGGGTCTTGAATTGGAGTTTATGCGTCGTGAACAAAAACCATTTGCTTTAGACTCTCTATTTCCTTTATTTATCTTTGTTACTAGATTTTTACTGAACCTGTTAGAGAGATATGACGTCACCTGGTCTGTGTTGTGTCTCTGAAAGTTTGTGACATTTGTATTTTAGGAAAGCATAATCGTTGTTTACTAGATAAAGAGCCACGTTTGTCACTCGGTTATAAGGTTATTTTTCCACGTGAGAGATTCAATTCCGAAATGATTGAGAAACCGCTCGGAAATTTTCTGTGTGTTCAATTACATTCAACCATCTCGGGACAGGACACGGTTTGAATAAGACACTCATCTTGTCCAAATATTAACTTTGTCAAAGATGGCTTGCAAAGTCTTACTTTTGTCAGTCTTCTTTTCTTTAAAATAGTTGCTATCAAAAAAGCAATATCAATCTAATGGTCAAGAATGATGTTACTTTTATTTATAACAAAAGATATATATAGTAAATGTTTTTCACGTAGTACATCAAATTAATTGGTTAATTAGTTGAAAAATACGGACTTATGCTCAGGGGAACTTTCGTATTAGTAAACAGGTTGGGCCCCCCTGGCTTTTAAGTTACATTAATTCATGTACAATATTGTCAATGTCAATATTCTCAACCTCTCACCACCCCTTGTTTTTTTTTTAATTAGGGTATATAAGATTTATAAGTTTAAGCCAAGATAATGGATAATACACCAAGAAGAAACAAACTACAAAAGACAAGGCATAACTCCTAGATTTGTATATAGATTTTAAAGAACGTACGTACAATATACTAACTTATTATTATCAAGGTCTTCAGACTTCTAGAACTCCATATACATGGATTATTAACTTAAGGGAATGCTGCCATTGCCAAAGAAAAAAAAAACTTAATAGTTGGAGTAATTGGCAATTTTCTTCTGTTGTTTTAAAATATATTTTGACAAATTTTCTTTTGTTGTTTTCAAATATATTTGGCAATTTCCTGAAATTTAAAAGCCAACCAAATAAGGCTTTCCACTTGGCAAGTAAAAGACAGATTCACAACACCTTTGGTTGACGATTTTGTTTGACCTTTTATGGGAATGCATTTACACTTATCACCTACAACTTTGAAACTATTCCACTTATTCTCTAGTGTCCTTAAAATAAATCAAATCAAATATGATTCCCGATAGTTCCTTCTTCATTCACCAACTCTTTACCTTGGTTAGGTGAAATAAAGCCAAGTTGTAACTTATGAAACGGTGACTTCTTTTGATGTCTCTATAAATACAAACCAGAACGCTTCCTCCAAACGACACATCATAACTTATAACATTTCTCTCTCTCTCTCTTAAACCTTCTTACCCAACAGAAAAAAATGCCTGCCGACGGGAAACTTGTTTGCGTCACTGGAGCCGGTGGCTACATTGCTTCTTGGATCGTTAAGTTACTCTTGGAGAGAGGCTACACCGTTAGAGGAACCGTGCGGAACCCAGCTGATCCCAAGAACAACCACCTCAGAGAGCTCGATGGAGCCAAAGAAAGACTCACTCTTCACAGTGCTGATCTTCTCGACTACGAAGCTCTTTGTGCCGCAATAGATGGCTGCGATGGCGTTTTCCACACCGCTTCTCCGATGACCGATGACCCCGTTAGTAACTATATTTAATTTTCCTAAATCCATAATATTACTCTGTTTTATTAGGTTTAATCTTATTTATTAAGGTAAATATATAGGAGACAATGTTGGAACCGGCGGTGAACGGAGCCAAGTTCGTGATCGACGCGGCGGCTAAAGCCAAGGTGAAGCGTGTGGTGTTCACGTCATCTATCGGTGCTGTTTACATGAACCCTAACCGTGACCCTCAAACCATAGTCAACGAAGATTGTTGGAGTGATCTTGATTTCTGCAAAAACACAAAGGTATATTTATTATATATATTTATATCTTGGTCTATATATTTTTTGCATGGAGTTTTATTCAAACCCACCGACCGAAATACATGTAACCATGTGGCTGTAATAAGGTCACATGTCAAGCCTTAAAACTTAATTTCTCAAATTCTGACCTATTTTATCGGTGCCTTGTAGAATTGGTATTGCTATGGGAAGATGGTGGCGGAACAATCAGCATGGGAGACGGCGAAGGCTAAAGGTGTGGACTTGGTGGTGCTAAACCCGGTTCTAGTTCTTGGACCACCGCTCCAGTCAGCGGTCAACGCTAGCCTAGTCCATATTCTCAAGTATCTCACCGGCTCAGCCAAGACCTATGCTAACCTTACTCAGGTCTACGTGGACGTCCGTGATGTGGCACTAGGCCATGTTATGGTCTACGAATCATCCTCTGCCTCAGGCCGTTACATCCTCGCCGAGACCGCGCTTCACCGCGGCGAGGTTGTCGAGATTCTTGCTAAATTCTTCCCGGAGTATCCACTTCCCACCAAGTAAGTCCACGTTTGACCTTTTTAACTCTTTGGTCAAAATTATATTAAAGTCAACACGATCTTGTGGGTCTAGTAAAATACAACCTTGGATTTTACAAACTATTTGAGTTTGATTTTTGATACTCGAAACAATCTAATCAAGATTATCCTCTTTTTTTCAACAAATCAATAAATTAGTTAGGATAAAAGGGACATGAGTGGTAGTTGGTATTGAAATGTGTTACTATTTGTCCCATATATCAAAATTGGTATGTACTAACTTCACATCACAAGGTCCACATCATGTTTCACCTACTGCTTACGCTGAGATCTTACAAAATCCTATATGTACACGTGTTTATGTTTGTTTTTCTTTGGATTTATACTAAAAATGGTGTAGTCTTGTTACTGGTCCAAATTCATTTGACAAAAGAACTAGAGTGTTAACAGTATGTTCTTTCTTCACCTACTCCATAGTTTGGTCACTAGTTTCATGACTTGTGTCTCTTTTGGCTAGTTCAATAGTTGATACGTTACATATACAAGAAGCCATTTCCAGGCTATGTTATTAACATATAGTGTGCTTATTATAATATTTGTAGGTGTTCGGACGATAAGAATCCAAGGGCAAAGCCATACAAGTTCACTACTCAGAAGATAAAAGACTTAGGGTTGGAGTTTACACCCATCAAGCAATCTCTCTACGATTCTGTCAAGAGCTTGCAAGAGAAAGGTCATCTTCCTCTTCCTCAATATTCCAACCAAGACAACGTCACAATCGAATCCTAGAACACGATACGACCATCATCTCTGATCATACCCACATAAAATACGTTTGATTTTACTAAGTTATATTTGTTTAATCTTGAAGCATATATACAATTATATATAGCTGAATGCCCTCTTCTTTTCGTAATTTAGAATGTCACTCGTATGTATAATGTATGATATGATAGTGGAAACAATGATTTTATTATCCGATGTCATGATTGTAACGTTGTTCCTTACATAAAACTTACTAGAAAAAAAAAAAGAATTCTTATAAAATCTAAGAACCACTATCGAAAGGTATTCATTTGAGTCCTAGTACTGATATGATTGTATAAGATTCAATCAGCATTGGATGTAGACGCTTTACCAAACTGCATGTCGACAATGTCTTGTCTTGGAAGTGTCTCCACAGTTTGTGAATTAGTCGAAGCAAGAAGAGGACCAGCTTCTCCGTTTTTTCGAAAGACAAGATAAGCTATGGAGGCTAAGTAGATGGCAATGCCTGTGAACCCAAGAATTCCACAAAAGACGACAAGGACATGCTTCATGTGGCTATGTATAAGCAATTTAGTGAAACTGCTTACTATATAGTATATATTTATCCCCATGATTAAACCACCAATGACCCATGTCAAAGCTGAAATCTGTTAGATAAAAAGGAAACATATGAAGTTAATTGATAACATTTTTCCTTGGTTCAGTGAAAATGAGTTATGCATACCGCCATATGGTTTACGTGTGAACCCATCTTGATTTTGCAGCTAGTGAACTTGAGAAGAGGAACTAACGCAAAGGGCAGCTCAAAGGATAAGATCATCTGTTCACAGTTTATTCAACCAATGAATTGATTTGTTTATGGTAAAGTCATATAAATATATAGATGTGACTAGCTAGAGATGGGAAAGATTGTGTTACCGAGGCAATGATGATTAACTTTCCAGCTCCAGCTGAACCACCAATGAGAGCAACGATTAGACTCGGGATAATAGCTAAGCATCTTGTTAAGAAGTTCCTGAGCCATGGAACAAGTCTTAGATCAAGAAACCCTTGCATGATGTATTGTCCAGCATATGTTCCGGTAATAGTTGAGCTCTGTCCGGAAGCAAGAAGTGCGATGGCAAATAGCTTTGAACTCCATTTACCCACAACGTTCTGTTTGAAAACAAACAAGCTTTAATGTTCTGAAACATTATAGAAAGAAACAAAAGCCGTAGTAAGCAAGTTACCCGTAGAAGAAACGAAGCCTTGTTTAAGTCCAAATCCTCACATTTAGCTCGGTCTTCGGGGGTTAAATCCGAGGCATTACAAACAGCACCACTTACTGATATCACAGAGACGTTTATAAGAAAGGCCACCATTAGAGCCAGTCCGCTTTCTATCAAGTAAAACCTACAAGCCTCTTTGATGCCAGTAGATGAACGTGGGATTTTCCTCGAGAGAACCAACGCAGAGTGCAAGAAGAGATTGTGCCTGTGGAAAAAGAAATGATCGCATAAGATTTTTATTAAGGAAAAAAAAAATCTCTTATGAATATTGGTGAAGAAACTGTGAGCTTACGGCATAACCATAGCTCCAAGCAAAGAGATTGCAAGACCAGTTGCACCATTTCCTTTGAGTTGTGGAACAAAGAGACCATGTAGGACTTCTCCTGCGTCTGGCTTTGAGTAGTGTAGCTCAATGACGAAGCATATAGCTATTGTGAACACGAGAAATGCAACCAAGAACTCCAGCTTTCTTACCTGTGAATGACAAACATCATAAGGCTTGACTATACATAGCACCGTGACATGGAAAAAGATCAAAGAAAAGAATACCCCGTATTGTTGAAGTGCGAGAAGCATCAGTGTACTTAAGCCTGTAAGAAGAACACCAATCCATATGGGTATGCTAAAGAGCATGTTCAGTGCAAAAGCTGTTCCGATTACTATATAAAAAAGTAAACCAAGAATGATTAGCACTAACAGAGAAATTATAGAAACAAAGTAAGAGTATAGAAATTTGGTACCTTCTGGAATGTCACAAGCGACTATTGCAATTTCAGCAACAACCCATAACAAAAAGTTCGGAACTTTGGAGTATTCAGCTCTACAATGCTCAGCTAAATGTTTTCCTGTGATGATATAACCAAAATAAATTCAGCAAAGTTGATGTATAAAAACTTATAACCAAAGAGTAACATAACCTGTGACAACACCAAGATTGGCAGCCAGAGATTGAATCACCAAACCCGCACAAGACGCCACCAATATGATTTTGAGTATTGATATATTTCTGTCTCACATTATTTCATTTGCCTTTTTGTAGTAGCTGTTTATTGGGTTCTCTCTTACTAAGTAATTTCTTTGTGAATGATTTTGAGTATTGATAAAAGAAAGTGCGCAAACTACGTATATATAGAGGTAAACCTGAGGCGAGCTTTAAGGAGATTTTATGGTGGATTTATTCTTTTTAATCACAAACAAAATCGTGGATTCATTAAGAAAGATTTACGTAATATGGTAGTTTTACACTTACAAGAACACTATAGCACACGCCAAACACACTTTTCTCCTTTCCCAACACACTTTTCCCTAACTAAAACCTACGTAACTCAACGCTCCCTTCTTTTACGGTTGAACTCTAACTAACCCTTAACTAAATAACAATTTTTTTTAATTAATTTTTAATATTACGAATCTTGTTTTTTTTCGACAAAATATAACTATTGGAGAGAATTTATTAACTTGACAGTATATATATAGTCTTTGTGAAACTACAAGATAGCCAGTACGGAGGATTTTTAAACACGATGAATAAAAATATGATGTAGGAGGTACTTTCTGTGCCAATCGGTGAGCTGGAATATTTGCCTGACGAGGTGTATAAACACACTTCCGTTTCTTGAAAGTCAAAGCAGCCATAAGAATATCACGACTAACATTACGAAGACGATACTCTGTTGATTCTACTTGAAGATGTCCAAAACAGTGCGCATGCTTCTCCTAACCAAGCCGAACCTCAATATCGTGCTACTCCATTAGCGTCACGTACAATCCATCCACATTTCACTCTTTTCGTATTTGGATCAAAAGAAGCATCGACATTACATTTAACAAAGCCGTCGGGAGGTCTTGACCATACCGGTGTCCGTTTTTTTTTGATGCTTGAATAAACCGCTGTCCATTAATCTCTGTAGCCAAATCCTGCCTAGCTTTAAGCCATTACGAGAAACTGACCAAACAATCTTATCAGGTTCAACTTCCTTTGCCAAGAAGATTTGGTTTACTATGGCTCTGTCCTCAGCATTTAAGAAATTAGCTAAGGCTTCACCATTCCAGTGTCTATGGTTACCATCACTGGTGATAAGCTCCTTGACAAATATAGGATCACGAGAGAAACAATTAGTTGCAGGTCGCGGGGGGTCAGTATAGGAAGCCAATGTTATTGATTGCGTGTTTGTCTTGTGATAATTCTGTGTCTCTTTTGATAAAACCGATTGACAAAAATATGAGGAACAGGACATCACCATTTTACAGAGGAAAGATAATAAGGAGTTAGCAGAACCGATGGTTTACTGGTTTGATACCAGACATAATTGAGGAGGAGTAAAGAAGTTAGGGAAACAGATCTTTTATTTTATAATATGGTGAAAATAAGTTACAATTGATGTAAAAAACAGTCTATTTTTTTTTGATTAAATTTAACATTCAATTCAAAAAAAAAAAATGTGTCTATATACAGTTTGTTTGATTGCGTGTTTGTCTTGTGAAAGTTTGGTATCCATTGATAGTTCTATTAGTCACCTGATGCTAAGCATCCATTTCATTTTGTTGTTTTGACACTTTTTTGTTAATGTGACACAAGAGTTTTACATTGTGACTATGAAAGTTCTAAACATAGGTTTCCAAGTTGGAGAATATGGTTATGAAGCAACTGACTTCTAATCTGATGAGAAGATTGCTACAAGTTGTATAATTAATGAATTGTCTATACATTGTTTGCTCTGTTACTTTTTCAGTGAATTGGTGATATTATCATTGAGAGAAGCACAATTTGTTTCTTGGAATCCTCTTTAAAAAGGTTCATACCAAAAACAAGAATAAAACAATGTAATATTGCAATTGATTGGCTTTATCTTGTTCTGTAATCAACAATCATGTCTCTTTTCTATTGTTATTGGCATCATCAATAAAAAAAATTAAAAAATTTGGACATCAAGTTTATACAAATTTTTTTAAAAAAAAAAAAAATTGTATTTGAAAATTGATGTTTTAGACTTTAGTTGTTACATTTTACTTTAAAACTAAAATATAAATGTAATTCTAAAATTGTGGCATAATTTTATTGGGAAGAAAACAAAATTTAAAAACAAAACTAAAAGTCAATAGATAAAAATATGTATTTATTTTTTATTAATATGTATGAAAATTTTAAAATATTAATATTTCAAATACATAGGGAGTATTTGTTACAGAACTGAAAGAAGAAAATTATTTGAATAATGTAACATGAATAACTCAAACATGCTATCATAGATTATTCAAAGTTTATAATCTAATTACTACATAATTGGCAGGGGAAATGATAATCTGATATGCAAATACGGTTAACATTTCATTGGTTTATCTTATTTAGAGACATATTCGTGCACTGAATTGCCAATAAGACTCTGACACGAACTCGTCAGGAGAATATTTGAATCAATAGAAACCGTATTAATATTATTTCATAGATAAGTCATTTTTGGTCGGCCATCTACCATAAAGAAAAGTATAATTTATATTTCAAGAAAACAAAAGAGACGTGAAGCCAATTCGAACCATCGAACTAAATATTGATATACAAAATAGATGTCAAAGAAAAACGTGTAATTCACGGAAACACACTGTTGCTCTGATGGCTTCACTTTTACGGTAATGGATACTATTTGAAGAATCATTCATTGAATTCATGTCACAGTCAGTTCCATGTTGTTTAAAGTAGCAGTAAATACGCGAAGAAGTTTCTATATATAGAACCTTTGTTTTTCAATAGGAAAATTCTATGATTAGGGTTAAATCAATAAAATATATTAAAACTATATAAAGGGTTATGTATTATGCAGCTTTTTCATCTATCAATATATGAAAAAACTGAAGGAAATTATATGTTTACCATTTTCATGGTATCACTTTTCATTTTTACCACCACTAAGAAAACATTTTTAAAATATCTTCTTCATTAAATGGCAAAAGACTCTTATGCCCTTGTTATTTATATATATAATAAATTATTATTTAAATAAAAAAATAAAAAATAAAGTACAATTTTTTTTATGTTTTCGAATTATACTTTTTCAAATTCGAACCTTTTTATAAATTTTTTTTTTTCAAATTTCTTTTTGAAAAACGAAAATTATGTTTGAAACTATTTTTTAAATTTTTTTATATATATTTTAAGTATTTATTTATATATTTATTAGAATCACAAATTTCACATTCCAAAAACCTTATCCCACCCCTCAACTCTAAACCTTAAGTCTAGATTAATTAACCCTAAGGATATAATTGTCTTTTACTCTTCATTAAAAATGAGGGTAAAAGTGGTTATTGTAAATATAAAAAGTGGTACTATAAATATGTTATTTGTGGCAATTTCCCAAAAAACTGCCTAATTAGGAAAAAAATGACGCAAAAAGAAGTAAAACCATATGTGTAAGAGTAGACTCTAGCAAAACTACTCTCTTTTTTTTCTTTCTCAAAAAAAAAAAGAAGAAGAAGAGTAGACTCTAGCATTTGGGATTAGTCTTTGTTTTTTCATACTTGGTCGTGTTATTAAGTGAACGTGGGCACTAGAGACAAAAACCAAAAGACCATTTCCAAAAAGGCAAGAGGAATTAAGAATATCATATTAATATATTTAATAGCCAACACATGTTTTAGACCTTTATTAGTTCATGAACCTTTGAATTGTACGGCATTTTGTTCCTTTTGCTAAGTTCAATGCATCTCTGGAGGACCTACTGCTTAACTAACCAAGAGGTCCAAGATACAGAATAATATCACAAAGGAAAAGAAAGCCATTATAGCTTTAACCTCTTAAAATGTAAAACAAACTTTCAATTCCATTACTTCTTTGGTTTCAGAAATATAGCTATAGTATCGGGGCGATACTTTTGAAGAAATTGAAACAAATTAATCTAGATTTCTATGTTTTGGTATCCATGTCTACTTAAGATTTTTGACTAACAAAAACGTAGACATATGTTTATACATAAGGAGATGACATATTGACATGCAACACTTTGTAACTAGATTATCTGCAATGTATTCATCTAAATTTCTTGTCAACAGAATATGACATTTTCCAAAATTAATAAAACGTATGGGTCTATGCCTTTTGTTTTCTGAATCTTAATAAAAAAACTGGATGGCTATTTGTTTGAATAAAAGGATGAAGAAGACAGACAAGGAAGGAATGGATCTAAACCAAACCACTCGTGTGTAAGGTGTTTCGAAGTCAACGGTCAAAGTCTTCAAAATACTGGAAAGGAAAGGAATTGTGCTTTCGTTACTTGGCTGCTTCTGTTCTGTCTTCTGGACGAGAATAGTTTTGCTTTTTGGTTGATTTTTTGTCCACTTGTATTTTCATTTTCCTAACTTCATCATCATCAGTGACGTCCAATATATCCCATCACCGACCTATATTTTATTATTTTTCCACTACAAATTCGTTTAATTTTTGGTCGGTCAGATCTTATTCTTGGACACCCTATAATCCTTTTTTTTACACGGACACTCTATAATCCATTCTCAAATATTCATGCATGTATAGTGTTTGACCAAAACATAAATATAGTGAACGTGTGCATGGCGTATTGGCATCTAACTAGCTTATAAATCATTCAAAATGAATGTAGTCCTTGATTATAAATAATTTCATGCTATATGAGGTTTTTTTTCTTTTTTGCAAACTAAACAATTATCTGATTTATGACTAAATTGTTCGTCGAGTGCTGTAAGAATAAGAACCAACCTAGTTCGATTTTTTCTTAATAAAGAAACTATTAGCAGCCATACTTTTCCTTTACGACATTCGTCAATGGGGATCCATCTTTTGAACAGTTTGATTACAGTAACTGCTACGAATATAACCAGTAAAACGTGATCTGTTATGATTGTAAGTTTGTAAATTGTAATTCGAGTATATTTTATAGGATTTATAGGTTATACAACAAGATTTCATCAACTGATTAAAAATGGCTTGAATTTTCAAAATAAGCTTTTCTACGATGCGTAAGATTTTTTATATGATTGTAATAATTAATAGGATATTTAATATCATCTATCTAAATAACATTTGTACGTGGAATGGGATGTGAAAGGAGTGAAGTATATATATAGTATAATGCATGATAAAGTCCAAAATGATCGGCATATGGTTATTCCATCTCTAGCTCAGTCAAGTATCTTTTCGGATAGTGGATATGCATGAGGTCAAATTATGTCTTTTGGTGATCTGATCTCTAATCTTAGCATAAATTATTCGGTTAAACATATGATTTCTTTTAGATTCTTGAATGGTAAAACAAATGAAAAAAGAAAATGAAAAAGAGATCAAGTCATCCAAAATTGTCAATCGTCCCAGTAGTTTTTGAAACGCCGAGTAGGCTTGACTAAACAGCATATATAATTGTTAAAGTCTCTTGAGTGTAATTAATTTATAGTAGTAGTAAATCTAATTGGGTTCTTTTTTTTTATCAACTAATCTAATTGGTTCTTAAAAATGAAAAGTAGGAAGAAGGAAACTAAGATTTGATAAAGTGCGTCATCTATTAGTATCGTCACTTGTCCAATTGTTTTTGAAAAGCCGTGTCGGCTTGACTTTGACCGAACAACTTAACAAGAAACAGGTTTACATAAATAATTAAATTACTAATGACTCGCGTTAAAAAAATATAAACCACGTTCCGCACACTCTATATACTATATTACCTATACCACATTGTACCGATTATATTTTTTTGTCAACCACAAGTAATCATTTCTGAAAACAGAATATAAAACTTTCTAATTAAACACGCCCTTTACTACATTTCATTATTATAAACTTATACTATATATTTATATTATCGCACATGCCGTTCATAATCATATTTTATGTATATAGGTATATAAAACGGCATTATAATTATTGTCTGATGTTTAGGTCTCATGTTACTATGTTAGTATATGTATGCTTGCTTAACGACTAGGCCAGGTAATGATTTCTTTATTTCTATTTTGGTTGATGCCCAAATGATTAAGCATCATCATTTGTATGTTCAGTTTATAAACAATCGAAATGACCACAAACTCTGGATTTAAAATAGCGTATATTTGTTGTATGGTAAACCAACTAACCAATAAAAGAAGTCAATCCCTGTTTTCCAAAAGAATATAGAGTAAGTTTGAGTTCTATATATAAAGTATTCAATATTTTAACGTATTTATTGTTCACAGAAAAAAACTCTTACAAAAGAATAGGTAACGAACTAATATATGGTGGTTTAATTGTTTAAATATTTATCATCCGGGTTAAGAGATCACTACAGTTTGAGTTCTCCTACTATGGTTTTAGGGAGAGTAGAATCGGTTACAACATTGTTATGAAAAAATAAGAACCAAATAATCTATCTTTTTTTTTTTTGGAAAACAAATAAATAATCTATATCTACTACCTTTAAAAAATATGGGACTCGACATAAATATGTTGTCCCACTATGCCAAATGTCGGCATTGATAAAAAAGAAAGTCAACCAACAGTATTAAAAAAATAAAATCAAGAACATACCCTACTACAATAGTACAGAAATGGTCCGGTGGTAATATGGATTAATGGACCAAATACGTGTGCGAGTGTGGGTGGACCCGAGAGAAGACGAGTTGAGAGTCTTAACGACTAAAAGTAAGAGGTGGAATATGATAAGACCATATAGTTTATTGCATGAAAATGAAAAGAGCACATGTTGCTCTCTCCTTCCACCTTGTTTCCTCCCTTTATATATAGAATCAAAAATCATTCCTTCTTCCACCATCCCAGATCAAGAACCCAATAAGATCGACTCTTACTACGAATCTCTCAGCTTACAGAACTCCCACGCGCATATACGTACATACTCTCAAGAATCAAGATCCAAGAAGATTCTTCATATTTATACATCCATGGACCAGTACTCATCGTCTTTGGTCGATACTTCTTTAGATCTCACTATCGGTATTACTCGTATGCGAGTTGAAGAAGATTCCACGGTATGCTTCTCTCCTATTCTTGATCCTTTACATCTTCTAGAAAAATTCATTAACACATATCTCTATGGAACTTTTTAATTAGTATTTCATCACTATATATGAACACATGTATATATATTTTTCATCTACGATCACAAATATATACAGATTTTCATATGTTAATATATATATATATATATATGTATGTATTCATACAAATTATTTAGATATACTTGCTATATTTATTTATAAAGTTCATAAAAACTGCTTGTATTTTAACAAAATAAAGGCTTGCTACTAATTCATGTGTTGAGTTCTTCAAATTTAATAGTGACAGCAGATTATAGGTTGTATAAAGTTATGATATATTTATGCATATCTTTTTTTTTTTTTAATTTATGCATATCTTGTTACTAACTTCATGCGATATATATAAATGATTAATATACAGACAAATGCATTGGTGGACGAATTAAAAAGAGTGAACGCTGAGAACAAGAAGCTCTCGGAGATGCTAACTTTGATGTGTGACAACTACAACGTCGTAAGGAAACAGCTGATGGAATATGTTAACAAGAGCAACAACACGGCCGAGAGAGAGCAAACCAGTCCTCCCAAGAAACGCAAATCTCCAGCGAGAGATGAAGCAGTTAGTTCAGCGGTTATTGGTGGAGTATCGGAGAGCAGCTCTACGGATCAAGATGATCAGTATCTGTGTAAGAAGCAGAGAGAAGAGACTGTTGTAAAGGAGAAAGTCTCAAGGGTTTATTACAAGACCGAAGCTTCTGACACCACCCTTGTAAGCTTTTTAATGAAAACTAGTAACTATGGTATATATATATATATATATATTTATAGAAACTTTTTGTTTATATGGTTTACTAATTTTAGAAGTTTGTGTTGCTTATAGGTTGTGAAAGATGGGTATCAATGGAGGAAATATGGACAAAAAGTTACTAGAGACAATCCCTCTCCAAGAGCTTACTTCAAATGTGCTTGTGCTCCTAGCTGTGCTGTCAAAAAGAAGGTATACTTACTACTATTAAGACAATAATGAAGAAGATAACACCGTTGCATAAATCAAGCCTGCATCTTAAAATTAATTGTTGGTTATGTCTTTCAGGTTCAGAGAAGTGTGGAGGATCAGTCCGTGTTGGTAGCTACTTACGAGGGTGAACATAACCATCCAATGCCATCGCAGATGGATTCAAACAATGGCTTAAACCGTTACGTTTCTCTTGGTGGTCCGGTTGCACCAGCTGCTGCAGCCAATGGAAGGTGTAGCTTGGCTAAGCCTGTTGATTTGACTGAATCCAAGAAAGTGAGGAGCCCATCAAGAATCGAATTTCCAGAAGTACAGAAGCTTTTGGTGGAGCAAATGGCTTCTTCCTTGACAAGAGATCCTAACTTCACAGCAGCATTAGCAGCAGCTGTTACCGGGAGACTATACCAAAAGAATCAAACCGAGAAATAGCTTAGTTTCAAATTCTATTAGTGTTTTTAGATTTGAGTTTGGCATATGAGAGAAAGTAGATTATATATCCATTGCTTAACATGTAATCGTTTCAATGCAATCTCCAATAAATTCAGCTTAGCAACTTCTTCTAGTTTTGACAAAAAAAACATCTGTACAAATACAAACACAACACACAATAACAAACTAAGCATATCAGAGTGTTAACTATCCTTTCTCTCTAGGACATTCTTGAGTTTCTTTTAAGAACTGGTCTCGTCCTTGGATATGCATTCTTGGTGTCTGAAGCAGCTAGTGAGATGGTCGTTAGTGAGACCAGCTGTTTGCATGAAGGAGTAGATAACCGTAGGACTAACACTGCGGAAGCCTCTGCGGACAAGGTCTTTGCTTATCAGCTCGGCTTTGGAAGTCTTCACAGGGACTTGGCGAGAGTACCGGAACTGGCTCTGAGTAGGCTTCTGGTTAACGAAGTTCCAAATGTACTTGTCAAATGATCCAAACTCAACTATTATCTGGATAACAGTCAATAAAAAGTTCATATACAAATACACAAAAGCTATGATCAGGTTTATAATAAACATTAAAGTACCTTGCGAACTTGGTTTGCATTCTCGAGGATTGAGCGTAGTTTTTGCTCTGATAGTAATGAGGTGGCAGCAATCTCAGGGGATGTTCTCTTTTTGTTTGTTAGTTCAGATATAGCAATTGGATCAAAGTCCATGAATACTTCCCTGTTCGAACAAAGCGACAGCACTTTGAGATTCGAGCTCATAAGAAGATCAATGTTATCACAAAGGCTTTGGTTCTAGTTTACCTGAATGTTTGTCTTTTGGAAAGAATGTCTTTCCAGGATAGTTCCGCAAGAGCACCAGATAGACTTAACAACTCGAAAAGTTTCCTGCAAACCGAAAAGAGCGTTTAATATAATCAATCCACAAAGAGCATTCTCTCAGGCAAAAGCAAAAGAGAGAGAGAGAGATGATCACGTACTTGTCATCATGGACAGGGACTCCCCACTCTTCATCGTGGAAAGCAATGTAACATTGGTCTATTAACATGTAACAAACAGCATCATCGGTCAAGTCATAGCAGAGGAAAGGATTCAAGGCGAGATAAAAGTTATAAAGGCCTATAAGCCCATGAGTGTAGAGAAATGACAAAAGAAACTAATCCTATTTATGTGGTCGTTGTTCAATAGATTCAGACACTAACTTCCAAACTCAATAACAAATGTTCTAAACTAGTCAAGCTCAGAATCATAAGGAGGACACTAACTAATATAATTGCTATTATAAGAAAGATAGAAAAAAAGGATTAATACCAGATTTGGGAGTGATCCAAGCGCATCTTCTACGACCATCAGAGAAGCAATCACCTGTCTCCTTCTCATCTCTCAGTGAACTCGAAGAGTTCGACCCGTTACGCCGCAAACCCCTCTTCCCGCTCGAAGCAGACGCCATACTCAACGGCGACGACTCGCACGAAGACGACGCCTCCGAGGAATACGATGCGTTCATGGAGACACCGTTCCTCCTCAGGATCGAAGGGCTCAGAGGAGACGAACTCTTCTTCGCCGGAGACGCCGTAAAGGTTAGGTCTTTCGATTTATCGGTCTTCTTCACCGGCTTTGACAACGGTGTCTGCTGCAGCTTGTTACCGGCGGGAACGAGAACTGACCGGAACTCTCGGTCGGAGGCCGACATTGTCCTAAAGTCTCCGACTTTTCGATCACGACTAAGAAGAATTGCGATTTCCCAAAAGCCCTCAAAACCCAATTCCAAGAGATTGTAATTGTAAGCACCGATTCCGAGAAACCCTAGCTGCATTTACAACACATTGTTTTAAGAAAATGTTGTAGCGAAATAATCAAGTTGCTCACTCACTGGAGAAGATCACGGGAGTGAGTTAAGGTTTTACTTATCAGAGAAAGTGAAAAAGAGAAAATCTTTGCAACAGAGACGAGAAAATAACGCTTTTTTGACTTCGGAGGAGATGACTTTTCCGATCCAGAACGTCAAGAATCGATTTTGAAGGAAGAGTAGCAAGGAAGAGTCGTTAGCCAGTCATTGTTCTACACGTCATGGTTTGGTTCCTCCGCTCCTTTTCTTGTTAGGAGTTGGACCCGACCCGGATTGAGCGGGTCTCTTTCATTTTAACCCGGTTTGAGATCTATACACCTTAATCAAAGTAATTTATTGCTTAATGACTACTACTAATCAGAAGGAATGTTTTTGTCTTGTAGTGTATTAGTTTATGCTAAGACAAAAGTTTTAGTTAGTCCACTGACAAAATTCTTATTGTATACGGTCCAAAAGAATACTCGCATAAGGAATCTAATCGCCGGGAGGCAGTTGAGGTTTTCTTTATTACATATTTAATCTTCTTGTTTTATTTATCACGGTATTTCCCCTATAGTTTTGGTTTATTACTAACGTTAATTATCGTTTAATTGTTTTTTTTTTTTGAACATCTTATATTTTATTAGATAGCTAAATGGATGATACATTTTCCTAAGACTATAAATAAACCAAATCTTTGAATAAAAGTTTAACAATTCAGTTGGACCACAAACTAAAAAAATACAAATGTATAATTGTTACCTCAAAAATGGAAAAACTGGCAAGTATACTCCTAATAAAGGTAAACAAAAGTTATGTCATGATAGCCCAGTTTCTTAATCAGAATTAGCTCAACATCGTCAACGAAGCCCAGTATCAAATGGATTGGAATTGGAAGAAGCCCATGATTCAATAGAGAATAGTTACTATTTTGAATTATGTATATAAACTCTAGTCAACTTGGGTACCAAAAAATAACACAAGCTGAGAATCAAAAGTATCAAACAAGAAGATATGTGGTACTAAAGTGACCTGATTTTTTTCATGGGAGTTGAGCTCTATAATTGACTGGTAGGGTATGATACAAGAAATCAGGAGACGGATTTAGCACGAGCATTTGGATCTTCCTTTGACTCGACTAGCATCATGAAAACGTAACCAAGACACCAGATGAAGATTAGTTATTTGAGTGAGACATGATAACTAAGTGATATAAAAGCATTTTTTATAGTTATTTGTATTGGAATGGAACCCAAGAGAAACATGATATTATGTGACAATTCTTCCCGCGGACCTAGGTTCACAGCTATGCAGGGCATTCTAGATCTGTGGGACGACTGTCACAGAACTCCCAACATACTGTGGATCTCTGATGACCCCAAATGGAATTATGTAACCCAAGGTTTGTTCAATCTTCCCGGATCATATCCCTAAAGGTGTTTCAGCTTCACCTAACAGTTGATATCTAAATGCGCTAGTTATCTAAATATGTGTAACATAAAAGTTTATGGTAGACTGGTAGTTATCGTTTGGATGTTGGATTAGGTGTGAAGTGTTCTATCACATATTTCACACCACGTCGTTCGTTGATATTTACATCAAAAGAGAGACAAACACAATCTAAAAGAGATCACTAGCCAATGAGAGAGAGCCAACGTACGACAAAAAATCCAAGAGAACAACAAATTTCCCGAAAAAGAAATCAGATATAGATGCAATATGTTTTTGTTAAAAATAATATTAATATATGTCTAATTGTTGTTGTCATTTTCTATTTGTCTCCTTGGTTTATACGATGTTTTCTCTATTTCTCGTTTTGTCGTTGTCAAATGATGTTCTGATTTCATATCCATTATTATAGGCATTCACCAATACTAAGCACATTCATGTTCTCAATTATTTGAACCTGACATTTGTCCATTTCTAAAAATTTGACATTTTATCAATCAGATAAAGTAGTTTTTCATGTGTTATGTCATCTCAATACTTAACTCTATATATATACTATCATCTTATCAGTCTTACCATCTATATATGATACCAATTAATAATAGTAAATTATTTTCAGAAATAAGATCTAGTAAAAATATACCAATAATTACATACGTGGTCTTAATCAAGTCTAGTAACTCTTATGCTATATCTGTATACTATAATATCACTGAATAATGACACTTGTTTAGCGTAAAGAACCGCCGCCATCTGCACTACTTACATATATGCCTTAGTTAACTTTACTTCATTAATTTTTCCCTCTAAGCTTCATATATTAATGGTACGACTTTAGTCGCCTATCTTAATCATTTGAGCATTCACATCTGATTAATACTTTAATCAGATACCAGAATTTTACATCTATCATGTCGCCTGTCGCGTTTAATTATATTTTTAACAATATAAAATCGGCTCATTAATATCGAAATTATTTGATTAGCTGTTATAATTTTTTTTTTAATTTGTCTGTCGATCGATCATCAGATTTTGTCTTATTTCCGATGACATGATAACTAATTAAAAATGGATTTGACAAACCAGAAACTGCATGAACAGACTATTTTACGTAAAGCATTAATTAATGTGAGTTACAAAAAAAACATTAATTAATGTGATAATTCTTAAAAGAAAAAAATGGCATGACTATCGTTGCATGCATAATTTAATTTGTTTAACAACGTTTTTAAATAATAAAAAGGTTCCAATAACCTTTATAGTCTCTATCTCTCTATATATACATGACATCACGACATAACTCCAACTTATAACCACCAATAAATCAAGAAAATCCCTCTCCAACAAAAGTAAATAAACACATATATATATCCAAAAAAATAAAAAGACATCACCACTTTACTGTTCTTCGTCTCAACACGGGAAAACGCATAAATGTCGAGTAAAATAGCGGCGGAGGTAGCTGCGGCTGCGGTGGTGGTGGTGAGAGAATACGATGAAGAAACCGACAAGCGTGACGTGGAGGAGATGGAACGTGAATGTGATGAGACCGGACCGCATGGCAAACCGGTGATGGTCTCTGATTTATTAGGAGATCCGGTTCGTCGCGTCCGTCACTTTCCATGCCATACTATGCTGGTAAATCATATTTTGACCTCTTCAACATATCAAAAAATATTACACAACACAAGTACTATATGAACATGTCTAGGTGGGTTACGGGTTGACATTAGGTACGAGTCTATAACTGCAAATTTTCTTATATCAAAATTATTGGTGTGTAGGTTGCAGAGTATGGAGAAGGAAGAAAGATGGTGGGAGTTGTGAGAGGATGCGTTAAAACCGTGACTAGAGGAAACTCAATCTATGTCAAACTCGCTTATGTTCTTGGTCTTAGAGTTTCACCTTCCCATCGGTACTTTCTTTTTCTTTTCTGCTTTTAGTTATTAATGACTAATGTGAATTTTAGAAGATGACACTGTTTGACAAAAAAAAAAAAGTTTGACAAAAAAAGAAGATGACACTAAAATCAACTATTTTGTTAAAAGAAAAATCTTTTTAATTCTGTTTTTATTCTCTCATGTATTTCAACAGTAATCATGCAACTACCGTTATCTAATGATCATAAAACTGACAAAGACACATTTGTTCACAAGTTCTTTTCGTTACTATTTTGTTTTCTTGAAATCGTTGTTTTCTTTTATTTTTCTGTAAAAAATGAACATATACGTAACGGTTTTATGGATACACGCCTCTACACAAAGCACTTATTTAAGTATTTTATATAATTATTAACTTCGAAACAAAAACTCCCAAGTCATACAAGAATCTTGTATATAAATCCACTTAGCCTAAAATCAATTTTAAATTTTTTATTTACATGCTATGTATGTGTAATGTGTGAGTGAGAATATATGTTTTGCTTTCTTGAATTTCGAATTCAATTCCACATAATAAATAAAGATTAAACGTAAAGCTGATGATAGATTCCAAATTAAGTTATGTATCCAAAAGAAAGAAGTTGCCCCTTTGGTGACACTTGTATCCACCCTAGTTGATTCTTCCTCTCATTTAATTAATCTCCATATAAATTATATCACTTTATTTAACTGATAAAGCATATATGATACACCACGCACTAATATATACAGAAATGAATATGATTTCTCGAGCAGGAACTTAGGCATAGGAACAAAACTGGTGCAAACACTTGAAGAATGGTTTAAACAACAAGGCGCAACTTACTCGTACATGGCCACTGATTGTACCAACGAGTCTTCCATTAACTTGTTCACCAAGAAATGTTCCTACATCAAGTTCCGTACACCGACAATGCTGGTTCAACCGGTTCACGCCCATTCCAAACCAATTTGTTCAGATATCACAATCCTCCGGTTAACCACCAAAACCGCTGAATCAATCTACACCCGGGTTTTCAAAGACTCAGAGTTCTTCCCTCGTGACATCGACGCAATATTAACCAGCCGCAACAGCTTAGGAACGTTTATAGCGTTCCCAAAAGAAGAACACGGTCACAAATCTAACCGCTTAGACCGCGATTTCCCAACGGATTATGCGATATTAAGTGTATGGAGCACCAAAGATGTATTCAGGCTGCAAATGAAAGGCGTTTCCCGGTTAACTCACGCGTGCTGCTCCGGTTCGAGATTACTTGATTCTTGCATGCCGTGGATGAAACTACCCTCGTTCCCTAACGTGTTCGACAAGTTTTGGGTTTATTTCACGTACGGTATGCACATGGAAGGCAGAGACGGTCCACGGCTCATGAAAAGTTTATGCTATTTTGTTCATAACATTGGGAGACACGACGGAGGATGTGGAGCTGTTGCGACGGAGATTAGTCCTTTGGACCCGGTAGCTTCGGCTGTTCCTCATTGGAAACGGCTTTCGTGGGCTCAAGATCTTTGGTGCCTCAAGAAACTATCCGATGAACCTGAACTTTCCGATTGGAGTAGCTCAAAATCTTCTTCTTCTAACGTGATTTTTGTTGATCCTCGTGATATCTAATTAATGAATACTGGCATGAGGATTGTACATAGAAATGATAAAGAAAAACACCTTCATGTGACATTCTACAGTTAAGACTATGTCCTGAGGTTGTAAGTATAAGAGAAAAAAAATCTGACATTCTACATACTGGCATGAGGATTGTACATAGAAATCCTCTATATCAAAAGAATATTATAATCATGTACTAGATTTTGACCCGCGCTTGAAAGCGCGGGTTTAATTTTGTTTTGCTTTTCATAATTATGAAATTTAGGGTTTGAATCATATAATTTTGAAGATTATATCACTAATATATAGGTCATTTGCATAAGCACAATTAATTTGTATGAAATTTTATCATGTGTTTGCGTTTTTGAAGTTTGTTCGAAATTTGTTTAAAGATTTATTTGTGTGTAAAAATAATATAGCAATTTAAAACTGGTGTAAATATAGTGTTATTAGTAACGATTTATGTTACATTTAATTGTATGTTAACAATCAAACTACCAATTATAAAACCAAGTATTAGAATATTTTTTAAATTTTTTTTAAATAAATATCTATAATATAAAGAGAAAAAGACTAAAATAGCACCAAACCAAGTTTTTGTTCCCAAAGTAGCACTCAAGGCTCAAAGTCACAAAAATAGGTTTCATTAAAGAGGTAAATATACACTTATACCCCTTGGGTTAATTAATCCAAACCTTAGGGTTTAGAGTTAAGGGTGGGGTTTTAGAATTGGGGTTTAAAATTTTATAAAAAATAAATACTAAAATAATAAATAAAAATTTTAAAAACAGTTTCAAAAAGTATTTTTAAATTATAAAAAGAAAATTTGAAAAAAAATAAAAAAAATTTTCAAAAAAAAAATTATAAAAATTTCGAATCTGAAAACATATAATCTGAAACTATAAAAAAATTTCTTTTTTTTTTAATATTTTAATTTTAATTTTATTTATTTTTATTTATTTTTGTTTATTTGTGTAATTTTAAACCAAAGGTATTAGATATATTTTACCCTTTAATGAATGTCATTTTTGTGACTTTCTCCTTCTAGTGCTATTTTTGAGACATAAACTTCAAAAAGTGCTATTATTGACAATTGCCCTAATATAAATCTAAACTACAATTTCCTATTTTATAAAAGTATCAGAGAGACATATGTTCCATTATTAAAAGTTAGGTTTTAAAAAGAATGTTTTATTCACATATATTTTTGTTAGTTATGTTCTTAAGTATTTGGGATTTTTCCTATTTTAAATTTAATGTGGGTCTCAATTTAATTATGTTAAAAAATTTGGTCTTATTAATTTGAGTTTATCTGTGTTAGAAATTAATTTTGTAGTCGATGGTACTATGCTCCTTGTGGGTGAAATGAATATTTTGATGTTTTTAAAAGTGGGGGAAATGAATATTTCGATAAGGTTATGTTATAATAGGTTGTGTTTTGGTTTTGGCTCATGTAATTTATTTTGTTTGGGTAGAGTGGTTTAGCAATTTATTTAAATGGTTTAGAATAAATAATAATGTATCCAGTTTGATAGTTAGAGTAAAAATCGCTTATATATAGGGTAAAATATCTTGTCAAGTATTGTTATAATATAAAGGAGAAGTCCAAAAAAATAAAAAAGTAAAGGGTCCAAACAATTTTTTTAAGTAGATTTATTAAAACTCCTTTCCCTTTTAATAGTATTGATTAGGACAATGATGGTGGGAAACCATTTAACTTTGTTGTAAATAAAAGTTATGGTAATGGGCCTAACTAAATAAAAAAAGCCCATTCAAGATGGTCGTAAAACCTTAGAAGAGAAACCTGAGACGGCGACGTTGTCGGACCGACCGAGATGGGAAATGAGACCAAGAGCAACGGAGCTTCAAACATGGGAGGAGGAGGAGGATTCAGGGCAAAGATGGAGCACTATGTCTACAGTGGAGAAAAGAAGCATGTTTTGGCTGGGATCGGGATCATCACCATCATCTTTGGCATCCCTTGGTATCTCATGAATCAAGGTCCCTTCTTTTACAACCCAATTCAACTTCTTTGTGTAAGCTGCTAGATTTGTAATTCAATGACGTAATAGCATAAGCTTAGGATTCCTAAATTACTGCCAAATGGAATTTTGATTGATAGATTGACTTGAACAAATGGAGTTTGATGATTACTGAGGAATGATAAGAGTTTTTGTTATCATATTTGATTTATGTATGTGACTTTTGGTTTCTTCCTTCACTGAGCTAATGTTTAGACTTGACTCTTGTTAAATTTCTCGTTTGTTTTAGGATCAAAGCATCGGTCTCACCAAGATTACATGGAAAAGGCTGATAAAGCTCGTAAAGCCCGTCTCTCATCATCTTCATCCTCTGACAAGTAGTTCTCTCCAATCCTTTTTTCCTCATCTTCCCCACTTGTAGACCTTTTTGTAAACTCTAGTTAGATATGTGTGTCCTGGATGAACATATCTCAGTGTTGTCTTAGAGTTCAGATACGTTTCATTTCACTGCACTGAAGTTTTCTGTATCGAATATGTAAAAGTTTCCTCAAAACACAAAATAGTGACAAGGATAAAGCACTGCTCATAATATTTCATCTAGAACACTGTTTTCATCTTGTGAAGGTCACAGATGATTAATAAAAGCAAACATAGACAGTACTAATAATAGCAATCTCCTACTTGTCTGGCCACCACTTATGTCCTCACAGAGGCATGAGCCTTCTACTTTTGTAGAACCAGAGGAATCCCAAAAATACAAGAACCCCACAGACTCCAGTAATGGTCAAAACCCATTTGAAAGCGCCAGGCTGTTCAAACAAATCTATCTCAAAATTCATCCCAAAGATCCCTGCCACAACCCCAAAGATGGCCACCACAAATGTCGCAGTAGTTAGCAGCAGCTCAAACTGAATCAGCTGATTCCTCACGTTATCCTGCAAGCAAACACCATAGATTCTAAGCAAAAAAATAAAGATACAAAATGTATATGATCAAGATTTTAAAAGGTAATACCAATTGAATGTTGATGAAGTCTTCAGTATCATCAATGTACTCCTTTAACTGAGTTGTAAAAAAGAAAAACAGAGGATTAAACCTGTTTATAACACAAAGGAGTGGTGTTTTGATGTTACCGAGGTTAGCTTGTTGAGAGTGCTATCAATGACAACAAAGTAAGCTTCCAGCAACATCTCCAGCTCTTCTATATTCTCATTTTCGCTTTCTGAGCTTTTCGCACTGTCAGGCCTGCTCCTCGCAAAGCTCAAGCTTTTCTCAAGTCTCCGGGAGCTAGGAGGAGAGGAAACAGGAGACACCGGCGCAGAGAAAGAGACACCATCATTAGGTAAAGACTGATCACCATACAAAGAACCTTCCAACCTCTTCTTCTTCTCTGTTAAATACATCTCCGCCATATCCCCATCGTCGTCCATCAACTGCTCAATCTCATCCCTCACCTTCTGAACTCTTCTCGTCAACGCCACGAGTCTGCTCTTCAGTCTCCTCACACGCTCCAAGTTTACAGTACTGATCTTTGAGGTGAGCTCATCCAATAATGGATACGCCTCAATCTCCAACTCTGAAGCCTGAGCATCAAGGAAGGTACAAGCAGCTTCGAGAGCAACCTCAAGGGCCCTGAACTCGAAAGGCAAGTAATCAGGGGACGTGTCGCCTACAGAACTTGCCTTTAGTCTCTGCTGGAGCTCAACCACATAGCCAAGGACATAGTCATCTAAAGAATTCAATAACAAAACCTCATCCGCAGTAATAATACAACGGATCTGCTCCAAGTTAACAACAATAGCCCTCTCTCGCCCTAAGATAGTGGAGGGATACACGAACAAAGGATCGAGCAGGCGCAAGTCACGTGCAGGCAAGTCGCATCTACGCATCATTGAGAACTTATCCACCTCGATGAGTTGAGTATTAGCAAAAGTGTCAACGCGGATCCAGGACTTGAGACCTTGTCCACGCTTCTTGAGACCTGAAACATCGAGTCCGAGGAGAGGCTGTCTCCCTGAGGAAGAAGGGCGAGAAAAGGAATCTCCTCTGAGGGGTGGAGGAAGCAAACGATCTTTGAGATCAGACATTGTTTGGCGATCAATCTAGAGATACTACAAAAGCGAGTAAGTGCATGCAAAGGATGAAACTTGATCAAAATTCGAAAACTAAGAATGACGATTCAAAGTTGAAACCTTTTCGATCATACAAACAAACGTACAAGTGTCATCGAGTGATTGGCACCCAATGATCATAATAAAACAGAGAAAAATCACCAAAAAAAAAAGGTTCTCAAATTGTACATGAGAATCCACATCACTTACGTATAAAAGTTCACGCGACGGGAGACTAGAATCGAGGGTTGCCTCCGTTGGATCCTTAGCCTTGAGTGAATGCGAAGAAGCAAACGCAAAGCTTGTGGAGGTTTATAACCGTAATGTAAACCGATTCTTAACTGGTTTACCTCAAATTTACCGGTTTAATACGTAACTACCATTAAACCGAATATTAACCGCTCGAAAAGTTCGGTAGATAACTAATGTCGACTCTATTTTTAATTAAAGAGAGAGAGTAAGTGAGGAAGAAGACAAGGGACGACGTATGATCCCCTCAACGACTACGACCCGAACCATTGGATCCTGACCCGGTAACTTTATCGATCGACCCGTTTACCTGCTTCATTTCCTCTCTTATTCTCTGTTTGTGATTCTTGTTGCTTGGACTCTGTTCTTAGGGTTCTTCCTCCTCCAGATGATATCAATTTCACGTTTTTTTTTCATATCAGTTTAAATGGGGTTATGTGATTTTGGTACTAAAATGATAATCTTTCAGCAAATTTCTTATTTTGCGATGATCTTAACACTCAAAATAGTTTTTTTTTTCTTTCTAGAGTTATGGTGATCATTGATCATTTTTCATTAAGCTGTTGGGTTATGTATCTGCTGCGTTGATGATGCCAGATTAGCCCTTAATTTTATGATTTTTTAAGACAAGAATTGTAGTATTGTCTGATTTCTGTCTGATACGTACTTGTGTTTTGGGCTTTTTATGTGCTCTTAGAAGCTATGGGGATGGCGTCTATGAGCTCTACTAGAGCTGCTCTAGTGGTGAAAGCCTTCGACTGTACGTGTTTGATTTGAGGAGAGGCCTAAACGAAGGACGGGAGCTGGACAAGGTCTTTCTTGTTCTTCTATCCTCCTGATTTAACCATCTCAACTCAGCTATCCTTTATTGGGCTCAGCGAATGGGTTATCACATTCACGAGGTCAGCCGCTAGATATTTTCCTTCTAATCAGATAACTTCATTGGTCTGTCTCTCTGCGAATCATGTTCGTATTGAATCTTGAGGAACACGTTATGTTTCACTACTCAGATTTTGAGTTGATTACTTAGATTTGCCTGAATGCTTTTTCGTTTATTTGAATAACAAATGCAGACTCTTTTCTCCCCGGAAGCAGCTTGTGAGGTAAAAGAAGCAGAGAGACACTCTGATGTTTTCCATGAGGCCGAGCCTGATGTATGAATGGTCATGGTACATCATTCTCAACTCTTTTTACTTGTTATATAGCATTCCATACACTTTAGGAGAACCAATTTGATCTAAACTTTGGTAGATAGTAGAGAAAAATAAGGAGATTGAAGCCATATGGAGGATTGATGCATTTGTATCCATTATCACACACTGTTTAAATGGTACGCAATATCCACCTATTTCTACAAACTAGTCCATGATTTGAGTTTGCAACATTGAAAAAATGGCGAGATGCTCATCTTTGTGAATGTGTCTCTTCAGGTACTGCAGCGGAGCATTCTCCATGGATTAAAAATTCTGCATTTACTACTTTTTTAATGAAGTTCTTTTCAGATGTTTAGGTTTTTTTTTATTACAAAGTTGAAAAGATTGATCATGTTGTCTACAACACTTGGTCGTAGAAACTTGACCCTAGACGGTTTCAAAAGGTCAAAACAAACTTCGGATCCAAATTAATTATCATTTTAGATCCAAATCCACGAAAGCTCCTAAGCTTTATCATTGAATGTTTTGAGAGCTCACATAACGGAGAAATGACTTTATTTACATTTTAAGAGCCATTCAAGAGACAATTTCAACTATTTACATTGATCTTATAAGTCTCTCTGTTATTATTTATGTGCATTCGAATCATTGTTAAGTCGTCGTCGCGTCTTCAAGCGTAAGGATTCACGTGAGAGGAGTAGTCTCTGGTTCCTGCACCTTCCCACCCCATCCATTCCTCCCACGTGTCACAATCTGGATCATTCATCCCGTTGAATCCCTCGTCGTAGACATCGAATGGCTGAAACTCCTCTGTTCCCTCCATCTGATTCTTTATTTGCTTCAACACAATCTTCAAAAAGAGAAAACAAAGATCAATACAACAATGACTTGGCTTTTTTAAACCGAATGTTTGCGTAAAGACAAGACACTTACATCGTAAGCTTCGTTGATTGTCTGAAACTGCACTCCACAGTTGCTTCCTCTACAAACATCAGGATGATACTGCAACAACAGATCAGAAAGATGACAACTTTGAGAAACCCAGATAACCAAATCGATGAAAAATCGAATCTTTTAAACAGATCTAAACGATTGAACTAAGGTATAAAAAGGTCAAACCTTTTTGGCGAGTTGTCTGAAAGCTTGCTTGACCTCGTATTCAGACGAATCTGGTCGGATCCTGAGGGTCTTGTACGGATCCATTACAGAAGACGAAGAACAGACGACTCCTTTCCTGTTCAGCATCTTCGTGTTCTTTCGTCTGCTGTTCTTCAATCGAAGCGATGAAGAAGCTGAGGAGAACGAAGATCCGGGCAGACCCGAGAACCCGTTTCCTCCGATCGTTAAAGCAATAGTCATGTTTCTTGAGAATAATTTGAGTTCTAGAAAAGCAAATATGAACTTTTTTTTTTTAGGGATTAAAGTGAAATTTAAAAAAATGGATTTGTGGACTGGATAGGGAGAGAGGTAGAGGCAGGGAACATATATATAGTAATATAGAGCCGAGAGAGAGCGGTGACTAGTTTTCTCGTCATCTATTACTGTCCTTATCCTTATCCATTACCCTATTTCGAAGGTTTTTTTTTTTTACTATTTTTACAAAATCTATTAGATTAAAAAACATTTATCCATTCCTACTTTTTTGTTATTTTGTTTAGTAAGTTTCTTTTTACTGTTTTTTTTTATAAAACAATTATCCATTCCTACTTTTTTTTGTTTATTTGTTTACAAGTTTTATTTTGATTTTCCCAAATAAAGAAAACCATTTAACTATTGTGCTTGGAGTTAGAGATCTGGTTTAACAAAAAAATGTGAGACAAGGGAAATGTTTAATAAGTTGGTGGTGTTTCAAGTTGTGATTAAGTTTAACTCTGTTTTCTTTACTCTCATATGTTGTTGAATCAAGATTCAAAATTTTATAATAGGGACTTTTAAACTTAAAAGCAGTAATAACAAAAAAACAATACAAAAACATTTCAGTTTACAACCTTATTTGTCTCGCTAGTCTAGCCTCTTGTTCATCACCAGCGTATGCAAAAACAGACCCAAATGGCTGCTCAATTTGAGTTCTCATCTAAATTCAAGTTGAGTAGCCAAAACAAGATTTGAAAAATCTGAAGAATTTTGGTACAAATGACAAACAAAACAGCTTCTTTAAGCTCTTCTTCGCTTCCTCTTCTTCTCTCTGTCGCTTTCATCCGAACTAGAAGAAGACGACTCAGATTCAGACTCGGAACTAGAACTGTCTGAGCCAGACGATGATTCTGATTCTGATTCCGCAACTTGCTTCTGTTGTTGCATGATGAGGCGTGGCATGTTCTTCAGGTACTCTCTGAGATTCTCTGTGATGCCTCCAAGACCAATTGAGGTAAAGAAGTTGATCGCAAACCTCGTGTTCTTTGGGTTATCTTTAGGGAAGATTGATTCAAGTGATTCCTGCATTGTTGGATCCTGAAGCCTCTCATTAAGCAGCCTAATCCCCAAGTGTTCTGACAATTCCTGCAACCAGTGCAAAGTAGTAACCAAATCAGCACAACAGTCTCACAAACAAATTTGCCTAGCAGATTCCTAATTCTGCAGTAACATATCCACAGTTTTAGATAGCTCACTACGCAATCATATTATACAAATGAATTAAGCAATAACATGACCCAAATCCAATCGAACCAATGAGATAAACAGCTCTGAAATGGTAAAATGAATTTCACAGAATGTTTTGTTGATTCAAGTTACCTGGAAAAGGATCTTAATGAAGATACGGGACGATGAAGTTGTGTCCTCCTCAGTAAGCCGAATGTAGGCAAGCACGTGCCAGGGGAGTGCATCTGTGCCCAGTAAATGGGCGAAAAACTTAGCCACATTACGCAGCTTGTTCGTCTCAAGTCTGTGGATCATGGAGTACTGCTGAACAAAACATTTCTCAAAATTCTCTTGATGAATTTTGTTGATCATACAGAAACGCTGACCCAGCAAACCGTAGTACCGCAGATATGTTCTCTCCTGAGAGCAACACTCAAGGAGCATTATGCATAGTTCCATCTGCACATTTAATTGGATACGAATGTTGTAAGTCTTGTGTTTTCAACAAATCACAAGCAAAAATACAAAAGCAGTGGAATGTAGAGACTAGAGATAATCAGAGTTCGAAAGGAGTTACCTCTTGACCTGGTTCAAGTTTAATTTTAAGTAACTTGTGACCTGCTTCTTCAAAATCAACGCTGGACATTATGGTCAAGTATATTGTCCTCCTAAGGTTAACAAGATTGGTCTCTGTCTCATCTCTTATCCTCATCTGTTCTTCATCTTCTTCATCAGACTCATCTTCCTCCTCATCATTATCATCTGAACTAGCATCAGAGCCATCTTCATCCTCAGACTCATCCTCACCAAGTAACTCCTTCTTCAGCGCCTCGTATTTCTTTTCGTTCTCAACGAAGTCAGGATCAGGTTTGAAAACATCTGCAAACAGAAAATAAGAGAGAATTTCTAAGTTAAGAGATGTTCCACAAATATAAAAAGGTAACCTATTTCTCTCGAACCATGAGGTAGACTTACCCAGAGAGGTTTCAGGATTTACTTCGTCATCAATAGATAGATCATGCGAATATTTTTCTTCCACAAGATCTAGCTCCGGACGAACTGCCGGGTGTCCCTGAAAGTAAATCATTCACACAATTTATGAGCATTATGCTATCAGTGAAAACATCATCTCTACAACAACCAAGAATGTAAGAATATAATTCAATAAAGTTCTGTCTAAAATATATTTACCTGAAACTTCGCTTTCCTAATAGCAAAGAGCCCTTCAATCAAATACTGAACTCTCTTATCGATATCTCCCTCGTGGAGAATACCACGAAACCGCTCAAAGATCCCTGTATTCACAATTGGAAGAGCTTAGAAACGTGAATAAAAGGGAAGAGCAGAGGAAATAGAAAGCATATATATGCAATGAAAATATGGGTGAAGTTAATCGCTTAGATACAGCCAGATTTCAAAGTTATCATTCACCAAGAGATGAAGTGGACTGACTATATGTCAATAATTACTGACGTGTTAGATAAGTTGGTGGATTAGGTGGAAATACAAACAGTCTACTCTTTCTCACTATAACAAACAGAAAGAGAGGTTGAAAGGAACTTTACCGTGCAATCCTTTTGGGGTAACGTCCTGAAGCATCGCACCACACTCTGTCACAAATCCAACAGCCACCTCGACACTGTCATCAGTTGGGACTTCCAGAAGTACACTGACTAATTCAAGTGCAATGAGCTCCTCGGCGACTTGCTGGTTTACTAGATGTGCTATGAATTTCACGGCAGCGAGCAACTGAGGCTGGCAAAACAAAAATAAAACACACAAATGCATAAATATGACATATAAATCAAAATGCTTGACAAGACTTACAGACTTGGAAAGCAAAAAAAAAAAAAGACAAACCTTGTCATTACGCTTATACGCTCTCTTTAGCTGCAACACGACCCTCTTCAGTAGAAGTTCAGCAACTTCAGGAAATTTGGCGTTAATTACAGCGACCAAAGCTGCAAAGACATCCGTGAATCCAGGGGACGCCATTTGAGACTTCATACACGAACGGCAAAAAAGTCCCCTTCCCCTGATGAGGTTTTCAGCAAACAGTTCAGGGATTATGTTCTTGATGTTGCTTGCATTAACCTTGTTCACCAGCCCGTTAATACTTTTACGGAGAGCGTCCCATGTAAGACGTTGATACTCTACACTGCTCTTGTCTTCCACCTCCTTCATCATGCGTGCCAGCTTGAACGGAGGAATATAAACCCCGCCAGTTTTTCCCAAAGCAATAGCATTGCTATCAGATGGATTGAGTTCTGGCAACTTGGGCTTTGCAACTTCACTCTTCTCTTCCCTTTTCCTGCTGTCTTCCTTTCTCAACTTGTCTCTTTGACTATCGTCATATCTATCATTGTGTCGCCTCTCCTTATCATCTCTACCTCCATCGTCCCTCCGATACCTATCCCTACGATGCCCATCAGACCAGTCTCTCTCTCTCCGATCCCTCTTCAAGAGACTTTCATTACCTCTATCAGTCCTCTCTCTCCCTCTCCCCCCGCTCCTAATCTCACCTTCCTCATCGTCATCAGATGCATGATGATCTCTACGCATCCTCTCGCTTTCTCGCCCACCTCTCCTGCTATTTTGCCTATCATCATCTTCATCATCAGAAGGCTTATCAGCTATGACCCTACTACCCCTATGACCCCTCTCCCTATCATGCTTCTCCCTGCCTTTGGGGCTTCTCCTCCTTCCTCTGCTTTCATAATCATCCTTCAAATCACCACCTTCATCGTCCAAACCCCTACGACTCTTTTGTCCATCTTCAGCAACCTTTGAAAGATGCTTCTCCTCTTCTTCATCAGAAGAAGTGTCAGCTCTAACTCTACCCTTACTTCTTCCTTTACTCACCCTCCTCTCACGACCATCATCAGAATCAGAGTCTACTTCTCTACGATTCTTTCTAGACAGCCGAGCTGATTCCTCATCAGAAGAGCTATCTGCTTTCACATCTGCAACACGACCAATCTCGAGATCTCTTCGCGAGCTCTTATGGTCGTCATCGTCATCAGAAACCCTAACACGACGACCAACCTCTTCGGTCTCCGTCCTCGAGCGCCTAACATCAGGGCTTCTGTCTCTTCTTCTCCTTCTCGCTCTCTCCTCTTCCTCGGATGAACTATCGTGCCTACCCATGGATTCAACAGCGAATTGCAGATAAAGTACGAACCTTTCCCCCCGACTCTAACAGAAAACCCTAACCTCGGAGCAAGAACCCTACTGCGAGGTCGCCGCCAAGATCTGAATCGCCGAGCAAAAGTGAGAAACTGGCAAATAAAATCTCTTCGATTTGGTTTTTGTTCGGAGTTACGCCGCTCCTTACCCGCCAAGCTTTTCGCTCCTTTCTTCGGGAAACGGCACGACGTGTATATATCTTTATTCGGCGGTCAGGTCGATACGAAGAATGGGCTAAGGCCCAATTTTAGATGATGTTTATATAAAAGAATCCTAATATATGTGAGCCCATGATTACATTTTATCTCAATTAAGAATATAATTCCAAAATACTGTATTTGTAAATTACAATAAAGACACACATTTCAAGAAAGTCACTAACTTCAAGAAAGATGCCTTCGTTCGTGGCATATGCTCCTCTGCAACTTCCAAATTTCAGTTTTACCAAATTATAATCAAAGGACGAAAGTTTTGAACGTGTCTCATTGATTAAAATATTCCCTTGACCATTGTGAAAACTAGACAGTAGAGAGTAATCATGTCCTATGTATGCTTATGTTTAATTAAATTGAATTAAAGCAAGAACTATGCCGGGAGAAGACTTTGTGGATTAGACGTGTGCTCGTTACCTATAATTAAATCAATTTAAAAATCTTAATAACGTAATTTAATCCCCAATCGTAACGTAAAATGCACCAGGTAAAGTTTAAAATATTTAAATAGAAAATAACAATAGTGTATTAACTGCGAAAGATGACGACATGGTAGTACCTCTATTTGATCTTATAAGGGGAATGTAAAATCACGGTTTAATTTGGTTAATTACGGTTTAATCAAAGGATGCATGAAAAATAATCTGAGAAGAGGGAAAGAAGGGTCCCACAGAAGAAACGATCAGACAACTATTGTCCGCTTCTTATCTAAAAAAAAAAACATGACACACGGAGTCTGAAGATCAAAGCAAAAGCCTTTCGTAGTCGTAATCGAAACGCCAAATCATTACCGTTCAACTGAAATCCAACAGCTCTCCTTCTCTCTCTCCTCTCTCTTGTACGCTATCTTCTTCTTCTTCTGCTTCTTCAACTTCTCTTTCTCCAAATCTTGTGTCTTTTTTCATTTCTAGGAAACTTTTTCAGATTACAATGGAGAAAGGAGCTGGATTCGAGGGAGACAATATGAAAAAGAAGAAGACAGTTGGTGATGGTTTTGTCGGCGGTTTTTTCCCTGTCTCTACCACCAAGATCGCGTGGAAGTCAAGGAAAAGATCAAGTACTTTTCTCTCTCCTCTGTGTCTCTCTCCTCTGTTTCTTAGTTTTCTCACATCTCTCTTAGTCTCGGAATCAAAAGGCTTTAGCTTTGATTTTGGTCTGATCCCATTATATATGCATTAGCATTAACAACTTAGATTGCAGCATCTGTGAACTCAGACAAAGCACTGGAGACTGCTATGGAGGTCACACCAGAGAAGGATGAGTCAACAACAACAGCAATGGAAACCGATAAAGCTGGGGAACCAATGACCACCACAACCCCTCCTGTTCTGTCCGAGAAAAGAAAAGCTCTGTTTGAGCCACTCGAACCCATCACAAACTTGAACGGAAAGCGACCAACAACAGATGCTGATTCCCTCTTGCCACCGCCAGATTTCGAGTCTGCAAACTATCCTAAAGGCTGGTTGATCGGTAAGAAGAGGAAGCTGGTGAATGTTGATGTGGTTGAGAGCATGCGAAGAATCGCTGTCCAAGAAATGAACCGAAAGGTAAAAAAGACTGTTGTTGTGTGTTTCTTTTTTCTTGTTGGACTATTTTGTTCTGATTAAAAGAGGATTGTGGGACAGGATCGAGAGATAGATGGGTTAAACGAGCAGCTAGAAGAAGACTCGCGCTGCTTAGAGCATCTGCAACTCCAGCTGCTACAAGAGAGAAGCAAGAGAACAGAGATTGAAAGAGAGAACACAATGTTGAAAGAGCAAGTTGATATGCTTGTCAACATGATACACCAAGAAGACGAAGAAGAAGTAGCAGAAGAACCATAACTAGTATGTTTTCAGTTATCATATGCACGTCCCCATCTACCGGTAATAGCTCTGCTCTGTTTGTTTATTCATTTGTCCATAAGACGTAAGGAAGGAAGAAGCTTTACTACCAATCTATTTATCTGGTTAAGCTCTACTATGTTGTTTCCTCCTGTTAGAACAAATAAAGAATCAACAACATTATATGTACTCTTAAGTCTTCTCTACAAGATTTGAACCTGGCGTGTGTGTATGTGTTTGTCTAAACTTGCATCAGCAGTTGACAGAGGCAAAAAAGAATAACAAATGTAGATAGAAATGTTTTGTGTTATATATAACTGGTGTGGTGTTAAAGTGTAATCCTTGTGTCCTATGAATAAATGAAATCTACGGACCACGAATTTTCGAGTGTCCATCATATTAGCTTTCGCAAAACAAACCTGCACCAACACGAAAGAGATTTGCTTCAGATTTACATATGTCCATCCCAGCCACAGCTTCTTTTTTTCTGATTTATTCAAAACTCACTACACATAGTTCAAAAAGACACCGAAAGAAAGCTCAATTTGTGTAACCAAACTTTTGTTTTTATTATGATCACAGATCCCTTATTCAGTCAGGGTCATGGTTTTATTCTTGGTAATAATACAGACACTGTTATTCTTCTTTCTGATGGAAAACACGGAGTTGACTAAGATTACCATTGAGGGTCGCGTGATATATCCTTTTGTCTCCAAGTCCCAAATCCGACAGTATCATGTTACCCTGCAAAGCAACACGAGAAGTGCAGAGACAGGAGTTAGTAAACGATAACAACACACAACCCAAAACCACATACATGTCTCTAGTTTTACAAGAAGCAAATACCTCGCTGGCCATTAGTTTCCGGACGTTGCTAGCATATAGTTTGGGATTATCTTTCTCTTCTTGTGAAGGGTAGTATACAGGTAACCGTATCACCTCCAAGTGGTTTACGAATTGACAGAGAAGGAAGAGAACGTGACGTGCCTGGATAAACAAGAAACGGTGATTTTACTTTCAAGGCCAAAACTTCCGAGACAAAAGCGAGTTTGTTGAAAAAGGAGATACTCACTCCGGATATTGTATCCCATGCTGCACTGAAACGCTCGTACGGGTATTTTAAAATAACAGGAAGAACAGGAGTTCCTGCCAAAAATGCACCTGTCTTGAATGTAAGTAAGTAGTCTCCGTTGGTGGTTGTTCCTTCTGCAGTGAGACCAAATCAAAGTTTTTTTTTAAGGAAAAATGATGGCTTGGATAATATAACAGTATAATGGAGTAAAAATTGAACCTGGAAAAAGCATAATAGTTGGAGCAGATTTATTCCTATGAGCTTCTCTAACTCTCTCATTTACTGTGCCTGTAAATATAATTAAACAGCGGTTAAATACATGGTATGAAGACTATTTCCAGCAGCATTAGATATTAAGCAAGAAAATAGCTCATGAGTTTTCTAAATATCGGCTCATAAGAAACTAAAGCATACATCAGTTAAGAAGCAAAAATCACATACCAGATACACCCTTGAAATCAGGTGATTTTGCTTCTCGCTGGACATAGACGCAACCAAGGCACTTGCTGCAAAAGAAAGAACAAGTTTGAGATGATCGATACAAAGTAATAATAGAAAGAACGACATTTTGGTAATGTGATGAGCTACAAAGATTGTTTTTAAAAACTTCTATAACATCATTCACAACACAACTAACCTGATGAGGCCAACAAGAGGAAGTTTGCCCACTGATCTCTTCATAACCAAAAACAAATGCAATTGTCATTGCCAGAAAAAAAGATAAATAAAAAAATGTGAGCTTCAGAAAGTATTTTAACAGAAGTAGTACTATATATAGCATGATTCTAACAACTAACCTTGGCAACAAAACTAGGGAAAGAAGCAGACATATGATACAAAATGTCCAGGTACGAAACGTGATTAGACACAATGACCCCAGGTCTTTCAGGTTCCTCCTTATCGGTTTCCCCTTCCTGTAGGAAAAAAAAACAAAACCTTGAACCAATTACAGCAAAAAAGAGGTCCCCAGATACTATATAAATTGTACAACAACAAAAACTCCTCCTTTGAGCCAACATTGTCAGTACACTCTAGAATCCCACCAAATAAATGAATCTTCTTACAACAAAGTCCGACACTTTTAAGGTTCCCTATCCACACCTACAAGGCTACAAGTTCTTTCACACACACGTGATGAAACTTGGCTTATACCTCAAATAAGGACCATCCTAATGAATTGTACAACAACCTATACCTCAAATGTCCCCTGCCGACAAAAAAGTCTGACACTTTAAGGTTCCCTATCAACACCTACAAGCTCCTCACACACTATAAGTTAATGAAACTCAGCTTATACCTCAGAACAAATGGTTTCAGGATCCGGACGTCTCTCAGGAATCCAATAAAACCCAAACACGAAAAGCAAAACCCTCGAGAGAAACCTCCCACACCGCACGATCACACTCCGTCTCCACCCTCCCATGTGAGCATAATCTTCCTGAACAACTTCCTCTTCTTCCTCTTCTTCACGATGCGGAGACGAGAACAGAGTAAACACCCTGCATATCAAGTAATACAGAAGCAAGATCGTCATCGCCAGAACAAACCGAACGGGCACAAGCGTCACCATCGCCACCGCGAGCTTGACTTTCTCCGCCGCCGGAAAAGGACCCAACCCCATCGTCCCGTACAAGTCCGTCCTCGCGTAAGGCGCGAACTTTTTGTCGAGCTCTTCAATGGCGGCGGAGACATCGGATTCCGATTTGAGCAATGGGCGCTCCTCCTTGCTCGTCGGTGGATTCGAATTCATATTCTTTAGCTCCGATTCCATTATTTTCACCTTACCTAAAAAATCTAATCTTTTTTCATAAAAAAGGGTTTCGCAGTTTGGGAATCAGACAAGGAAGAGTGGAGGGTTCTTGTCTGATTGCGGATCTATCATTCGTAATCCCGTCTCGTTGTCTCTATAGATTGATTTCCCCGTGAAAGGTTTCAGCTTTCGCGCACACGTAGATTCGCCGTTAAAAGGGGTAAAACATGAAACCGAAAAACATTAATGGTATGATTCAGTGAGACGAGGTGTATGTTAATGTAATATACGCTCGCTCATCTTAACCGTTAGATGGAGAGAAACGAACGGACCACGATCGTTAGTTAATTCAAGTTTTGTTAAATAAAGCAAATGATTTGGTTGGATTAATCAGATAGATGTCTTAATGAAAGTCGCTGCCTGATCGATGTTAAGCTGGATCCAACCTTAGATTAATTTAACTTTCTTTTGTGGTATGTTAATGGATTCTTTGGAATTTTAATTAGGACTAATCGATGACCTTTAGGACTTTTTTTTACTAATTACTACTATTCAGTATTCTGGAATTACATTTGAGTGGGCAAAGACAGAGCAAACGCGAATCATGTACCAACGTGCTCTACTTATTATAGATAAAACCGTACGCGATCACAAGGCATATCTCCTTTCAATTCAGAAGCAGGATTAATCATTTTGTTTTTATCTAGTAAAGAGATTAGTAAACATTGGCAATCAAGTGGCTTAGAAGTTTGCAGAGTCCAAGACATCCTCATAGCTATTCAGCCTCCAGGCTCCGTCAATAGTTACTATCACTACAATTAGATTCCCTTTCACAGTGAGGTTGAGTGGTCTTTTCTTCTGTTTTTTTAATTTGTTTAGTACCAATCAGAAGCGTATGTTACGATGAAAACAACGCATGCATTCATTGTCATATCAGTTGGCAATGACCTTAATTAGTGTTTATAGTATAGTTTTCATTATGAAAACAATGTTTTACCATTAGTTTACAAAAAAAAAACAATGTTCTACCATGACCGACTTACTAGCGCGAACAAAGGGTGTGACGACCTGGGAATCAGTAGACCTACACTTAACACCTTTAACTAAGGTTTTTGTATTTTTTTGAAATGGAGTATAAAATAAGATTATTTAGGTAAACAATTTAAAGAATTGATTTACTATAGGGAGTAAATAAAAGCTGGTCGAAAACACATAATAATCTTGGATCGACTGAGGGTGTCATAGCCTCACATTCTGTATATAAGAATATGGATGGTTGGTGGATAAGTTATTATCTATCTTATTAAAACTCAAGTACAAAATTGGAGTGTTTGGAGACTTGAATAGGACTATTAAAAAATTTAGAGTGTTTGGAAACATGGATTGCAGTCTTTTAAAAAAAAATTATTTTTGTTTGAAAACAAGGATAGTAATATTAAGAAAAAAAATAATGGGCTTATGTTTTTTAAAAAAATTGAAAGTTATCTAGGCCACTTTTAAAATATACCAAAATGGGTCAATCTAATTGCCTAAATTTTTTTTTCTAAACTAACCATAAAACAAAATTTAAACTTTATATACATATTTCAAATCAAAATAATAATTCAAATTTGATTTATATCAAAAATTGATTCAAAAAAAAAAATATATATATATATATATATATATATATATTCAAAAATGGATTTTTACTAAACTATTTTTCAATAACCATTATAAAAAAATATTGTCAATATATATAATAAAAATATAATACAAAGCCCAATTTGAAATACCAACTCAAATTATGGTTTTTATATTTCATATTAAGTTTTAAAAGTATAATCTATGTAATTATTTATATGATGGCCATGGTATGTATAAAATACTATTAATTATATGATTACTTATATGATGGTACATATAAAATACGATTAATTATATGATGATAAAATACGATATATAATAATGACTAGGGATGGGCTTTTGGGTACCCATACGGGTTTGGTTCTGATCGGTTTGTATTTCGGGTTTTCGGGGTCAAAGATTTCAGCCTTATTAGAATATTTCTAAATTTTGGTTTGAGTTCGATTTGGATCTTTGCGGGTTTGGTTTGGGTTTGGATAACTAATTTAAATTATTTTTAAAGTCTTAAATCATTATATATTTTAAATTTCTCAAAATGTATAAATAAAATAATATATTACGTATAAATTTGAATAACATATGTCATAATACTTAAGCTTAACATATCAATTGGCTTGATTTAAAATTTTGGATACGGAATCAATAATTATTTTAAGTATTTTTGGTGATTTGAGTATACTTTAACTATTTCAGATATTTACTTTTGACTATCTATATATATTTTCAAGTATTTAAACCAATTTAAAAGTATCATTTTGATGTTTTATATACGTTAAATCTTAAAATAATTAATATATATAAGTATATAAATCTATTTTTAGATAAATTCAGATACTCAAATACTTCGGTTCGGATCAGATTCGGTTTTCTAAATAACAAAATTTTGAATAATTAGAATATTTAATCAATTTATGTTCGGGTTTGGTACTATATTTTTGGATCGGTATCGGTTATGTTTCTCGAATTCTTTTTCCAAATCCTAATAATTACATGAAAAACAAATATCAACATATTTTTCAAAATATACACCCGCGCGCCTGCGCGGGTCAAAATCTAGTTAACATTAAGGTCAAAACATTGAGAATATGAAAATCCTCAGCTTGCACTAGCTAGCGGCCAACATTGTAGGAGCTAACAAAAGTAGCACCACCACCCATACACTGTAAAAAAAAAATTGGTGATAGTTAGGTAATAAAATAGCAGTAATTCACGTGAATCCCCAATAATTTTCTCATGCACAAAGTGGGGTCCTAACTCTCTTTTTATTTTTGGTCCTTTGCCACTTCTCGCCAGCCCTCCCTCTTTTGTTCTCTTCACTACCTCCAAACTTCCCAAGAATCTCTCTGTTCCTGCTCCTCTCTCTCTCCTCTTATTTTCTCTCTGCAAAGAGAGAATCCTCCTTTACGAAAATGTCGAAGAAAGCAACTTTTCTGCCATTGAATCTCTCACTTTCTCCTTTCCTTCTTCTTCTTCTTTATCTTCTTACGTTGTCTGCTGTAGTTGTTCATGGCGTCCAAGAGAAAAAGATTCTCAGTGTACACAACAACATTTGGTCTCTCACCAAATCAAACGAACCTTCCAGTTCATGTCTCTCTCACAATCTTGGTGAGTTTTTTTTTTGTTTCCGTCTCGAACGTTCACCAACCATAGAGAAAGATATATAGATATACACTGTTTCTTTGCTTTAAGTTTAATATTATTAATGGCGTGATTTATGGGTTTAGCTTAGCAAAAGCCTAAAACTTTGTTTAAAACATTTAACTAAAGTCATTACTTTTGTAGCTCCCTTTTGTAACTAATACTATATGCTATAGCTGTTTTTCTAAAGCTTTTACAAAGTACTAGAGCCTCTGTCCGCGCTTCGCGCGGATTACATGTTAGTTAAAGAACAGTTTAATTAAAATTGGGAGTTTTAAAGTTTCTGAAAGTGTAAGTTAAGTTTTGTTTCTTTTATAATGCGAAGACATTGGAAGCGGTGATCACTTTTTTTTATAAACCAAAGTAAGTTTGAATAATAAATTATGTTGATGAATTTAATATTCGTAAGAGAAAATAGTATTTGAGTGTGCCTATTTAATTGACGTAGAAAGCTGTAACGTAAATTTTAAAAAAGTTGACTGGTGTCGTTTGCTATGAGGCTTAGGATAGCAATTTATTCCTCTTTTGGAAGCTTCTCACGTCGGTTTGCCGGCATTAAATTTATACCATTTCACGTTCGGGTGTACTGAACCGTACCAAACTGAGAAAAAAAAAAAATTAAGCTGAATTTCTAGCTAAAAAACACCATATAGAAGCAAAATAGAGAGATCATATATCTTTTTTGCCACAAAAAAAATGCTCTAGTTCATTATTTTGTTATCTGGAAAACGGTAATATGCCATTTGTAGAAGCCACATGTTTTCCATCCTGAAATTACTTATGTGAATTAAGAACAACAAATTCAGAATCATGGATTCGTTAATCAAGTCTGAAGACTGAAGTAGAGAAAATATTACTTTCTTTATTTGGACAAAAGAAAATATTATTTTAGAAGTATTAAAATATTAAGAAAGGTAGACAGCTGGGAAAGTTTGTAATACCAGAGGGAACCTGATTGTTACTGCTGCCTTTAACAATGTGTCTTGCAGATGTCACACTATTGTCGCTCTTATACAATCATTTTCTAATCAAACAATCATGCAATCAAAACCACACGCAACTGTACCAAAATAAAACCATACCATTAACAAATATAGATCAATCAACTAATAGCATAAGATAACGCGTAATGGATTGTACCATGTAACCGTAAGTGTCTGATCTCTAAGTTATAGGTGAATCAAATCTCGCTGAAGAGTTGATCCGTCCATGTTCTTAATATTCTGAGGTTGTTGAGATGTTTCCCATTAATTAGCTTAATGTGGAGGAGACAAAGAGAGGGAGAATATTTGAAGAGGTAGGTTTCCATAGGAAATTTATAGCAATTTAGGGGTTTAATGGTGGAGGAACGTTATGACGGAGATTCAGAATGGCAGGAAGTGGCTTTGCTCTTAATATTTGGTTGAGAATTATAATACACTAAAAAGTAAAAGAGTAGCTGACTTGTAAGTTTGGTTGGATGAGAATATTTATGCTTATGTGGCATAGCTTAGGAGCTTTCAAATTAGCTCCTTTTATATAGTAGGATTTATGGAATCTTGAGATTCTTTCCTCCAACTCATCTAACATAACTGTTTGTTTCTTTTGCTTCTGTTGCCTCCTGAAACTCTGTTTCTATATCCTCTTGTTGACTCTTTACTCTCTTTACGTTAGTATTTATAGAAGAAACTGATGGTTTTGTTTTGAGAACTTAGCAAAAGGAAGAGAATCATCATCCACTACACTGGGGATGAAACATAGGGGACTTTGCTCAGGAAAGACTATAGATTGGGGTAAGAAACTGAGAAGAGCCTTAACTCTTGACAACCTTCGAGTCCAATCACTTCAACTCAGAATCAAATCCATGAGCTCAACCACAACAGACTCCATTTCAGAAACTCAGCTTCCACTAACCTCAGGGGTGAAACTTGAGACACTGAACTACATCATCACAGTTGAACTAGGAGGTAAAAACATGACTTTGATAGTTGACACTGGGAGTGACTTGACTTGGGTCCAATGCCAGCCTTGCAAGTCCTGTTACAACCAACAAGGTCCTTTGTATGACCCATCAGTCTCATCTTCCTACAAGACAGTTCTCTGCAACTCATCCACTTGTCAAGACCTTGTAGCAGCTACCAGTAACCCGGACCGTTGTGGAGGCAGCAATGGTGTTGAAAAGACAAGTTGTGACTACGTCGTCAGCTATGGGGATGGTTCATACACTAGAGGAGACTTGGGAAGCGAGAGTATCCAGTTAGGCGACACGAAAGTGGAAAACTTTGTCTTTGGTTGTGGCAGAAGCAACAAAGGTCTCTTTGGAGGAGCTTCTGGTCTGATGGGTTTAGGAAGAAGCTCAGTTTCTTTAGTCTATCAAACCATGAAAACTTTCAACGGAGTTTTCTCATACTGCTTACCTTCTCTAGAAGATGGAGCTTCTGGCTCATTGTCTTTCGGTGACTACAAGAACTCAACTTCAGTCTCCTACACTCCTTTAGTACAAAACCTTCAGCTTCGTTCCTTTTACATTCTGAACCTCACCGGTGCCACCATTGGTGGTGTGGAGCTTGAATCTCCAAGCTTTGGTAGAGGGATTATAATCGATTCAGGAACGGTTATCACCAGACTACCACCTTCTATTTACAAAGCTGTGAAGACAGAGTTTCTGAAACAGTTTACTGGGTTTCCTTCAGCTCCTGGCTATTCAATCTTAGACACTTGCTTTAACCTCACAAGCTATCAAGATGTTAGCATTCCCACCATCAAAATGATCTTCCAAGGTAATGCTGTGCTTGAAGTGGATGTCAGTGGTGTGTTCTACTATGTCAATCCTGACGCATCTCTGGTCTGCTTGGCCTTGGCAAGTCTGTCATATGAAAATGAAGTCGGTATCATCGGAAACTACCAGCAAAAAAACCAGAGAGTAGTGTATGATACCAAACAAGAGAAGCTTGGCATTGCTGGAGAAAACTGCAGTATCTGATGACTGTGTGTTCCCTTCTCATATCATGAAAGCCAATCATCTCTTTTGGCAAAGCCAATTTGAATTCTTCAACAAGTCAGTCATATATATGTGTCTGTATCGGTATAGCAACTGTAAGAAACAATGCTCTTATAAGAAAAATTATCTAAAACAGATGAGCATACAATGAACAAACAAATACATCTAAGGGAATCCACTTGGTAGGTTTGTCTAAGAATCTGGATCAAGCTTCATTACTTAACAGAGCAGTCATCTCTATCTTGTCAGTTTCTACCACATCTTCACTTCTTCTGTTCATTAACATATCAGCCGGAAGAATAGTTGAGCTGGGATCAACGTTTGGTATCAAAAAGACCAAACCAATTGGAACTACCCTCAATAAACTCCTGATCACAATAACCAACCAGAGATTATCAAACTGAGTACGTGTAACTTTCAAGGCGTGTAGCAATACTCCTCCGCCCCATGAAGACAACAGGTGTCCTACATGTTCAATAGACATGAGCAGAGCAAAGAATGTGCCTTCCATACCAGCAGGGCAGAGCTTGGAGCTAAGGACAAGTAAGGGTAGCCACTTGATTCTACTGATCATGTGTGAAACAAACTCATCTACCACAATGAAGAAGTAATCAGGAACACCGAGCTTCAGATTTATCCGCAGCACCAGGATCAAGTCGAGAAATCCTGAGAGGACAGATAGGGAAAGTGCCCAGAAGACTACATTCCGAAAAGGGAAGTTCTTCAGAAAGTTCTGATAAAGCAGTATGCCCACGAGAGAGCCAATTGCACCAAAAGACATAATGGATCCAACTGCTTCCTAAGGAACAGAGAATAACAAGATTAAGCCACAAACATTAACTAAGAGAGGAGAGGTCCATAAACTAGTCAAAGCACCTTTGAGAAGGAAGGCCCATCCTTTGAATCTGTGTACCAATAGAACATGCCTTCATGAATGTGCAAGCTCACTGCAGCTGACAACAACATGAACAAGCATGGGCGCCACACCTCACCATATTGAAAAGTTTTCCATATTGCACTTCCGGCATCTATAAACTTCTCATTCACCTGAACACAAAGTCAGTCTATTAAGTAAACAAATATGAAGCAAGCACACCCTTGGTCTATAAAGACAGTAAAAAAAAACGTACATGCTTGCCACCTGGACTACGTGAAGGAGATTCTTTCAAAATCAACCCAACCACAACAATCAATCCTGCTGTCATACCAAGTAAACCGTACACACCCTGACAAGGAACAGGACAAAATGAAAACACTTAAAAAACATTGTTCAGAAGCCTAACAAGGAGAGCTTGAAAGAGCCTTACCTTGGACCCAAACAAGTGAACCAAAACGCCGCTAAGGGAGAAACCAACCAAGGATCCAATAGAAGAACTCATACCACACAGACTCTGCATATCTGCAGCAAGCGTAGGATGGCTTATGCTAAGCTGCGTTACACAAGCATCAATAGTCACATCAGCTATAGCAACTCCAGCACTTCCCGCCACAAGACAAGACAACGCTAGTCCAAGCTGCAGATTCTTATGTAGCGATAACACCATCATAGACACCATACTAAGAACACCTACCAAGTAAAAAAGATGACATCTTTCCTTTATTAGTAGTAACCAAAGAAACAACCTTTAAGCTAAAAACACCTTTCAAACAAAGATTTAAGCTTTCCTTTATTAGTAACCAAAGAAACTAACTTTTGAGCTTAATCTGTGACCTCTTACCAGCGAATATGAAATAAGGTCGCCTCCTGTAACCAAGAACCGGTACAACATCTGTCAACAGACCCCAAACCGGTTTAATGATCCAAGGAACCTGAATCAAACCAACGTAAACCTGAGCTTCGGAAGGCTGTATCATCTGCTCGTCTTTGAAGTAGTACTGCGTGCTGACTTTGCTGAGACCTTTGCCGAGCCCTTGGCTTACGCCGTAGACGACGATCACGCCGAAGAAGAAGCTCCAGTGAAGCTCTTCGACGAGCATTCTTAGCCACCGTATAGGTCTTTTCAACATTAGATCTAAGATCATTCCTCCTTGGTGACTTCGCCTCGAAACGGCGTCGTGCTCTGTTTCCTCTGATCGGTTCGCCATTGATACGAGCTAGCGATCTGAGTTGATGGACCAGTGCTGTTATATAAGCACTGGGGCTGATGACGTCACGCGTGACGCAGTTAATCTTGGACTTTGAAGCTCGTGACGAGCTTTGGGAGTTCAACGATCGGAATCGTACTTTGTCTTCCCTCCCTGAGAAGTGAGAACCGTCCGTTGACGGCGTTGAGTATCCTTCCGTTAGTTGACTGTTATGTATGACTTTGAAGTTTGGTCAGCCAAGTTCATAGCGCAAATGCAATGAGCCATGCTCTAATGGTAAATAAAATATAATCGGTAAAGTTTATTTAGACAAATCCAAACTATGCGAGATAAAATATTTATATTTTCAGATATGAATGAACAAAATATTCAATCACACAGATAGTTTTTTACCTGTCACTACCAAATTAATTCAGAGGCTGATTAGTTGGTAAAATTGTACTCTCTAATTGACAAAACTTTACCATAACGGTTGACAATTCCTTCCACATGCAACAAGATTTGGGGGCAGGTAGTAGTCACATTAAATTTAACAAAATGTGACTTTTGTCCATACTAAATATTAAGAAAACAGATAATAGTTTGGGAGTTATGAAATTTATTATATACGATCATTCATATTCTATGTTAAAAAAAAAAATCATTCATATTCTAAGTACAATAGTTTTGTCCCATGATAAAATTCTATAATATATTTGTGTGTGTTTTTGCATGAGATGTTATTCTCAAAAGTGTTACATTTATTTTTACTAATGACAAGAATATACATGACTATATTTGTGTTAAAGAATGACAAGTAAATATATTAAAATATTTAATTGAATAAATATTCCAAAATTTTATGAAAAATATAACTAAGTTTCTTGCTCATTGGCATCACATCTCTCATGGGCCGACCAAGAAGTAGATCAACCAGGAAGAGATAAATATTGAGGCAACCAATTTTGCTTGCCTACTAATCTCCAATCTTTCCTTTAGCTAAGTAGATCCTTCCACGTGTTAAACCTTAATTATAATGACAAGACAAAGCGTTATATTTTTTTTGCAAGTCATAATCAACTTAAAGAAATATTTCATTTATATTTTGAGAATTTCTTTATGGTGTTTAATAACCAGTTTAGTTAAGAAAAAATGATAAAAATGGTAGCATATATATAAATCAATTATGCATTATTGCTGATTTTTAAAAAAGAAACGAAATAGATCTAATATAAATACTCAACCATTCCCAACTATCTTTCTTTCTCATTAACACAATTGTCTCTGCTCTTTCATTCCTCTCTTTCACCGGTAATGGCAAAACTCTCTCAACGGAACAAGAAGATCATTGAGGACCAAACTATCGATAAAACAGCCACTGCGTCTGCCTCTCCCGTGGTCTTTAAATGCAAACGCAAACGGAAGTCGCCGCCTCAAAACGCTCCTCCGCAACGCAGCTCCTCCCACAGAGGCGTGACAAGGTTCTATAAACCTCAAACGACGACGTTGTTCTACATCTTCCCTTTTGTTGTTGGTAATTTTCTTTATTTGATAATTTTCAAAAATTCCTATTGAGTAGGCATAGATGGACAGGGAGATACGAAGCGCATTTGTGGGATAAGAACAGCTGGAACGAGACGCAGACCAAGAAAGGACGTCAAGGTTTGTATCGATACTTACACACATACACATCACTATACGTATGTCTTAACGGAGAGTTAGTTTCACGGTCTTAGATTTGATTCCTATGATGTCGGAAACAGACTTCGTCCTTCATTCACAATTCTTGATTTTATTTTATTTTTATTTTTTGTTTCTTTTTCTAATTTTGGGGTATTTTGATGATGGTGATGTGCAATGGATGATGAATGCTGACTCATCAAGTACAGTTTATCTAGGTGAGATTTTTTCTTCTTTTTTTCCATCACTTTTTCTTTTTAACTACTCGTCGACAAAGTGATGAAAAAAGTCTCCATATACATGTGTGATGTAGTTATCAATTAAAGAATGAATTATTAGCTGTTCTTTCTGGGTCCAACGCTATCCGTATTTGTCCTTACATATTATAGAAAAATTATTTAGAAGAACCTTATTGTATACTCGTAATAAGAAATATGGTTTTATGGATAGGAGCATATGACGAAGAAGAAGCAGCAGCACGTGCCTATGACTTAGCGGCATTGAAGTATTGGGGAAGAGACACACTCTTGAACTTCCCTGTAATTTTTCTCCTAATCCCATTTTAACTTTCTTAAAACAAAATTCTAATTAAGAGTTAAAAATCACTTATGTCTCGCCTGCTAGTTTTTAGAACTCAAGAAACATGCATGTATTTGTTCAAATAAAAAGAAGAAACATGCATGTACTTGTAATGCAATGTTAAATTATTATTATTTTTTTGAGAAAGGACTTAATGTTAAATTATTTATTCATTGAAATGTTATCATTAGTTATTTTAAATTAGTTGAACTGTTTTGGTGAAATTTTTAGTTGTCTACTTATGAAGGAGACGTCAAAGAAATGGAATCCCACTCCAAGGAAGAGTACATAGGATCTTTGAGAAGGTAAAAATCACTCAACTGTGTCAAACTGATTAAACATAGGTTTATAACTAAATTGCTATCATCATTTGGGTGTAGGAAAAGTAGTGGGTTTTCTCGTGGTGTTTCAAAATACAGAGGCGTTGCAAGGTAAATAGAAGCTCAATATAAAATAATCAAATAGTCATATTAGATTAACTACTCCAATATTAAAAGAATAATGGCCGGTTAAATAAGTTTCAAAAGATTATTATAGTATATACAAAAGTTGTTGAAGCATGAATCTTGCAGGCATCACCATAATGGGAGATGGGAAGCTCGGATTGGAAGGGTGTTTGGTAATAAATATCTATACCTTGGAACATACGGTATGTAATCCCATTTATCCTTTACTATATGTTCCTTTTTCTAGTAATATTTTATGAAAATTGTAAATTCATGGTTTAGTTATAATACTCATCTTAGCAGATTCAAGTCCTAAAATTTGGGATTAGTATTGGTTATCCTTTAGGTGGGCTACTACTACACAAGTACTTAGACCATGACATAATTTTTCATATATATATATACAGAGAAACTAGATTTGATAGAATTAAAACTGATATAGAAAGAACGAAGGTCACGATATGCATATGCATGTGGTCAAACAAACAACTCCAAGACATTTTTTCTTGTCAATAGTTCCAAGAAAAATTTATGTCAAGCACATGGTAGATCTCATAGAAAGATAAAGATCTCCAAAGAAAATCTAAGGTATAAAAACACGTATGTTGGGGGAGGGCACTTGCTTGATATACGGGTTCACTGTCTATGAACCTTTAAGAGAGATCAAATCTTGTTGGTTGGGAACTAGATCACCAAACCCATCTATCTACTTACTCAAGCTATTTATTATTTTGTTTTTTTTTTTAACTTTTCAAGTTGCTCATCTAACTTTATTGGCAAATTTATTCACTTGGAGCAGGTCCATTTTTTGTTTGGGTTGTTATATATCAAAACCTCAACAATAATATTTATAAATAAAAATCTAGTAACATTTTTTTTAAAAATCTAGTAAAATATGTCAATTGTTTCTGAATTATTTTATTCAATGTTTTAGAGGTCGAATAAATAAATAAATAAAAAGAAAATGTTTAGTCTCTTATGGATCGCAGTCAGTCACAGAACATGCACATGCATATATTACTATATTAGGCAAATGCATGATAGATACTTAGCATATCGGGAAAGTTTAATAATAATAGAAAGTGATTTATATCAGTGGGATAGAAGTTATGTCAAATTACGCTCTATACGCAAATGTTTTGATTTGTTCATTTTAAACCGTGGTCACGTGCAGCTACGCAAGAAGAAGCAGCCAGAGCATACGACATAGCGGCAATAGAGTACCGTGGACTTAACGCCGTTACCAACTTCGACGTCAGCCGTTATCTAGACTTACCGGCGACGAAGAAACCCAACGCCGCCGCAAGTCCAGAATCACCAAACGATCAAACTTCGTCGGATGATAACAATTTTACGAAAACAGAGGTTATCACCGAACCGTCTACGCCGCCAGAAGCTATTCAATCTCGCCGGAGCTTTCCCGACGACATCCAGACGTATTTCGAGTGTCAGGATTCCGGCAAGTTGGCGACGGAGGAAGACGTTATCTTCGGTGGTTTTAATTCTTTCATAAGTCCTGGTTTATGTAACGAGTTTGATTATTGGTCTTGATAGTATGTTACTATGTTATTATGCATCAAAAAATAATTTCTTGGCGGTAAAGTTACCCAACTTTATTATAAAAACACAACACCAGTCAGATAATTCTTTCAAATACAGACACAAACTGAAACTGAAACATTGCATGAGACAAGATCTTAGTTCAACAACGTTTTTGCTAATGGAAATGTCGGAGATATATCCACTGGTACCTAAAACACACAGATTATTTATATGTGAATCATCATGTGGAATTAGCAAATCTCAGATTATATGTATTAATACTATTATCTTGTTAAGAGACTGTTTTACCTTAACGCTCTCAAGCTTCTCCAGAGCGGTTTTCAATGGCCCTGTGATGGTGCAGTACTTATTTAGAAGCAATGTGGCTGCGTTTTTGTCACCTCTTCCTTGGATTGTGAGTATCTCACGGCTCAAACTCTCAACTGCATCTTCTATCTATAAATGCGGAAGAACTTAAGATTTTGAATATAAAGAATCAGAGAGTTCTCATGGAAGACAACAAGAACTTAGATGGGTGTTACCTTAGTGAAATCAACTGAGAATGTAGAATCCTTGTGGAAAACAAAGGCTCCTTTCTCATATAACCAGTTAAATTGCAACGCTTGTCCTTTCCTGAAGCCAGAGGAGATAGTTATGTCAGAAACTATACATATATGACGTTGGAGTGTACAAGGCAGAGATTATTTAATTATCATTGCATTCATTACCCATGAGCTTCTGTGAGACCAAACCGTATGGATCGAAAGCATCCAGCTAGGAAAGAAACATACATACTCTCCTCCATACTCTTGGAAAGCAGACCCTATCGATTTCACATACACAAACAGAACATGAAACAGTGATTCAGTTGAGTAGACAACGAATACTAGAGAGTTTGACTCTAAGATAAAGACAATTTAACTTTAGTGACAAGTTACGTTAACTAGTAAAGATGATTAGAGACCTTGGTGATGAGAAACTTTAGTGCCCAAAGACCAACTATATCTGCCTTTGCTTCTTCCACAGCAGAATAAACATCTTGTAGTTCCTTTAATTTGAATCAAATGAAAAGACAAGGGACACAAAAATTGTTAAACTACAAGTTGTTTTGTGGCTAGTACATAAGATTGTTTAAGAAAGAAGTAAAACCTTTCTCACTGAAGAGGTACGACCATCAGGGAGTGTTATGCTATGCGGGCCAATACCATGACAACACTCATGGCAAATGGTGTGAGTAAAGAAAGAATCGAAATCAACTAATCCTCGTTGTTCCTTGCTGATGATGATTTCAGCTATAGGCTTTAGAATATGTTCAAACCTGGAAAAACAAAAAAGGCTTAATAAAGAGTAATGCGTTTGTAGATGAAAACATGGAGGAAGAAAAGGGAACATTACTTTGCTTCTTGAACGTTTTTGAGCATAACCATTGATGTTCCTCTTTCTTTGACGATTTTCTCATCGTTGGGCAAATTGAAGGCAACAGTCTGAGGACCGTTCACATCCTGTCACAATCAAGGAACAAGTCAAATAAAAGACAAGACAAGGCTACTTTTTCTCTCCTCTCTTGGATCATGTTCGGATACTTACTCCGGAATTGTAAATTAACTGGATGACCCGAATAGGAGCAGCAGACACATCTTTTGACTTGTATACACTGTCAAGCGGGAGATTGTCTTCCAATAGCTATCAGAAAGTGAAAATGAAACATTGAACTCAGAGAAAATGGAAAATGTAAGCAAATGGAGCATTATTTGATCGAAGCTGAAAAAAGAGGAATGTACCTTTAGATTGTCACCAAAGAGTTTCAGATCAGCTGTGGCTTTATCATCTCGGATGCCGATGAAGGCCTCAAATGAAGCCTGTGATGAAAATAAATAATATTAGAGAGAGATATCATGCAAAGAATAAAATACAGATGGTTAAAGAAGTTGATTGTCAAGAAAATTAATGTACAAGGGCATAGATCACTGCAAAGGGAAATTTTTATGGAGATTCTTACCTTGTAACCAAACATTTCATCTTCGTATGTCTCATATGGACCAATGGTAATATCCAACTTTGAATCCTACAGAAGTTGATAGAGGTGTGAATATCAATCTCCAACAAATTGCAGACTTGATAATAAAATAGCTAGAGAACAATCCTCTTCGGACTTATTAAACACTACTTTATCTATGAACATGAATGGGCAAAGAAGAGGTACCAAGTCCATCCATGCAATGTCTGACTCATAGTAGTCATTTGAAAGGAAGGCTTCAGCTTTACTGTGCAGCAGCTTCTTCAAACTAATGGAAAAACATTATAAACTACTTCAATACACAAAGCCAACCGAATGGGAAAATATCTTTTATTATGGTAAAGACAAGAAACTGTATGTCATTTTACCTTTGTGAAGTGACCAAGTCTCCAGCTTTGTGCAAAAGTTCAGAAGCTTTTGTGAGAAAAGGTTGGTATATCTCTGAATAGGGACTACTATACAGATCGGAGTTAGAGTCAGAGAGATGGTCAGATAGAGAAGCATCTAAGTTAGCTTCACTTCGTCTTTTTATAACACTGAAAAATCCTGTTGCAGCACGCTTTTGCTCTTCCGTGAGACTACTGAGCCATGAGGTGAACTCCTATAAGATTTTCAAAACACATTTCTTACCATGTGTTACAAAAAAATGGAAAACAAAAATCAAACATTGTGATAGTGTGTACCATTTTATCCATATCCGGAGGATAGAAATTGCCACCAGGTGGTTTAGTCAAAGGAAAGGCTGCTCTATATTCAATACCCTTCCAGCCATCAATAGGTTTCGTTGCTTCAGGAAGAAACTTTGCAGCTGAATCAGCCGTACTCAAGTATGGTTCATTTTCATCCAAAGACGACCTACAATTTTATGTGAAACTAAACATCAATCTCTTGTACTGATCTCTCCTAATTGTCATGAGGTAAACACATCAATTACAATATGTTAAATGAATTATGTTCATGACAACAACATCTTTTGCAACTTGTAATAACAGACACCTTGTTGTAACAAAGCCATTTCAATGAGACTCACCATGGACTTTTGTTGATCAGGAAGTATTTCCATTTTAATGTGTCCAGTTCTGATGCATTTGCATGCTCCTTCAGCCAATCTCTTAGAGCTGGATTGCTGTGCCAGAGCTGTTTAGGATAACAGACAACTTATCTAGTTTAGTTTTAAGTTCAGCCATGAGATCTCATGTTCACAAACAGAACAGAAAGTTCAAACTACAAATCAACAAAACCTGCTCATAGAAAATATCGTCAATAACTTTTGCAGCCTTCAAGATTAGACCCAGCGCTTTCTGATCTGCCTCAGAGAGTTCAGTCAGCTGCATAGTCAAGAAAAGATGAGTTTTGTGGTACACTTGAAACAAGAAAAATCATAGTAATATATGTGACAAGTTTATACATTTGCTTCGAGGGTGACAGGAGAATATCTCTGAAGTTGCTTCTGCAAAGATAAACTACGAGCCTCAGTGTTCACTTGACACCTACAGCAAGAAGAAACAATATTTTGTGAGATAAGAACTTTCTATATTAAACCTTTAGCTTAGAAATGGATATGTCACACAAATTTCTCATTTGATGGTGTTAATACACATCATGGAATATATTAGAGATGACCAGAAACGAAAAAATAAATTACTCAGGAAAGACTAATAAGAGTTTATGTGTACCTCTGTCTGATTATGTGAAATAGTTTTCCATATCCATTTAGATCATAAGGCACATATGCAGGATCTTTCTTGGACAGAAGGTTTCTGTATTCTTCATAATGTATGTATTTTACAGCAGAGACTTCCTCTTTCTAATTTATATAAGAAAAAAAAACGAAATGGTGAGGCAACTTGAAAATCCTAATTAGCACTAAAACTTAAAACCTTGTAAAGGAAAAAAAATCTCACTTGAAGAGTGAAGGCTTCTAATGGTATATTCAAAAGTGAAACGCATCGTTTTGCTAAGAGAGAAAAAGGGCGATTGTGAAGGCGACAACGAATCTCGATCCTCGGGGTTTTCCGGCGATTGTGAAGGCGAAGGAGATGGAGTCAACGGAGACTCCAGGCGATCCTCCGGCTCAGATTGTTCCGGTGATGCAGAGATCTTGGGTTACGGTGGCGAAACAGCAGAAGGGATTGAAAAGTTACGATCTGGAGATTTCAGTTTTGGAAGGAAAGCAGTCGGTAAATGTTCCGTCGGAAATTGTGGAAAAAGCAAATCCTCTGTGGGATGACTTTGTGATAGCGCGATTCTTGGAAACGGCTCCACACGTTGCGAAAGTGCACATGATCCTAAATAAGATCTGGATGTTTGGTGAGAAATCGATGAAGATTGATGTTTATGAAATGGATGCGGTAACAATGAGAATCAGGGTCCCAAGTGAAGTGATAAGGGGGAAGATCATAAGGCGAGGTGTGTGGAATATTGCTGGGATTCCCATGGTGGTCTCTAAGTGGTCTCCGGTGGTGGATAAATCAGAAGGACAACTTACTCCACTGTGGGTTCACTTAAGCAATGTCCCGATGAGTATGTACTCGTGGGAGGGATTGAGTTTCATCTCGAGTGCGGCTGGCAAACCAGATAGACTACACCCGGAGACGATAGCATGCTCGAATTTTGAGATAGCCAAGGTGTGTGTCAAAGCAGACTTATCGAAGCAGCTTCCAGAGAGGATGAATTTTAAGATAGGAGATGAGGAAGTAATGGTGGAGTTTGCATACCAAGGGTTACCTACAAAATGTAGAAGCTGTGGAAAGTGGGGGCACTCAGATATAATCTGTAGCATGAAGAAAGAGGAGGGAGAAATACATGAAGTTGAGTTATCAGAGGGAAAGAGAAGACAGGAAAAGGATGTTGAAGAAGATGGGGATGGGAACGGAAAGGAGGTAGAGGTAGTAAAAGATTTGGAGGTCGGAAAAGATATGGAAAAGGAAAGGAACTTGCAGGATACTAGAGTAATGGAGGCAGTGGAGATAGTTACTGAAGTTGAAAAAACAATAGAGAAGAGTGGCGTGCAGGAGGGTAATGGAAGCGGAAAACTAAATGAGAGCTGGCGGCAGGTTGCAGAGAAGACTATCAGAAGCCCTTGGAAGTCACCTAAAGAGTTACAATTTGGTCAGGTAACAATAACGCCATCAAGGTATGCCGCTCTGCAAAACTTGGAGGATAGTAGGGAAGAAGATACATCTGAGCCTAGCGAAGATGTAGTGGAGGAGGGCAATGGAATTGAGAAACCAAAAGTAGTTGAATCTGAAGGTGGGAGACAGATATTACCGAGGAACTCAAAGACGTTTCATAAAGTCCTTTCTGAGACTGTTATTTCAAGAAGTGAGATTGGTATTACAACAAGGGGTTCTAGAAAGCATCATTAATGGCGGGGTTCTTCTGGAATATAAGGGGTTTCAATAAGTCTATAAAGCAGGAGGTGGTTCGTAATTGGAGTAGAAATAATAATATGCAGTTTGGGTGTTTGATTGAGACAAGAGTAAAAGAGAGAAAGGCGAGAAAGATAGTAAGTGAAGTTTTTGCAGGGTGGGACAGTATGACAAATTATGAGCATCATAATTTGGGTAGAATTTGGGTAGTATGGCAGCAAAGTGTGAGGATGAGCCCTGTTTATAAAAGCAGCCAGATCATCACTTGTTCAATTTTGATGGAAGGTGTGGAAGAGGAATTCTTTTGTTCGTTTATCTATGCTGCAAATGGTATAGAGGAGAGGAAAGAGTTGTGGGACGACTTGAGAAGTCACTATGACTCACCGATGTTCAAGGATAAAAATTGGATGATAATGGGGGATTTTAATGAGATTCTGGATATTGAAGAGCACTCTGGTTTTGCAAGTTCACCGAGATTGCCTGGGGGTATGCGAGATTTTCAAGAGATTGCCAGCTATTGTGGTCTAACAGATATGGGGTATCAGGGGCCGAAGTTTACATGGTGTAATAAGAGGGAAGAGGGGTTGATATGCAAGAAGTTGGACAGAGTGCTGATTAATGAGAGGTGGCTTCACTCTTCAAGGGCTTACTGTGTATTCGAACCTGGGGGTTGCTCAGATCATCTGAGATGTAGAATCCAACTAGTGGTAGAGGAAACCCGGAAAAGAAAGCCGTTCAAGTTCACAAACTGTATAGCTAAGATGCCGGAGTTTCTTCCTTTGATGGAGGAGAATTGGAGGGGAAATGAGGCTTTGTTCCACTCAACAACAGCTATGTTCAAGCTCACAAAGCAATTGAAGGCTCTAAAACAGCCGCTACGTTTGCTTTGCAAAGACAAGTTAGGAGACCTGCCAAAGAAAACTAGAGAAGCTTTTAAAACCTTATGTGAGAAACAAAAAGCCACTTTGGAGCAACCTCTAGCGAGCGCGATACGAGAAGAAGCAGCAGCTTATGAAAGATGGCAACGGTTAGCTTACTTGGAGGAAGAATTCTACAAGCAAAGATCGAAGTTACATTGGCTTGATGTGGGCGATGGTAACAATAGGGTCTTTCACAATGCGATAAAAGTTAGAGAAGTGCGAAATGGTATACGAGAAGTAATGAGAGCTGATGGTACATTGGCTAAGACTGATGAGGAGATAAAAGTTGAAGCAGAGGGTTTCTTCTCACAATTTCTGAATGCTGTTCCTGAGGACTTTGAAGGAGTAACAGTGGAGAGACTGCGAGAGCTGTTGGGTTTTCAATGTAGTGAGATTGATTGTGGAAAGCTAGTGAAGGAGGTGACTAAAGAAGAGATTAAAGAGGTTCTTTTCAAGATGCCAGGGCATAAATCACCAGGGCCAGATGGGTATACCTCAGAGTTCTTCAAAGAGACTTGGCAGATAATTGGAGATGATGTCACTATTGCTGTCCAGTCTTTTTTCATTAAGGGGTTCTTACCGAAAGGTCTTAACTCTACCATACTGGCACTGATTCCGAAAACAACAGAAGCGAAGATCATGAAGGACTACAGGCCAATCTCGTGCTGCAATGTATTATACAAAATAATATCAAAGCTCCTGGCAAACAGATTGAAGGGTATTTTGCCGAAATGTATCTCTTGGAATCAGTCTGCGTTCATTAAGGAGAGGTTGTTGATGGAGAACGTGCTGTTAGCTACAGAGATTGTGAAAGATTATCATAGAGAGGACATATCTCCAAGGTGTGCAATGATGATCGACATATCAAAAGCTTTCGACTCTGTGCAATGGAGCTTCCTACTCAACACACTTCAAGCTCTTGGTCTCCCTGAGAAGTTTATTAAATGGATCTCACTCTGTATCACTACAGCCTCTTTCTCTGTCCAAGTTAATGGTGAGCTGGCTGGGTATTTTCAGAGTAATAGAGGATTGCGTCAAGGATGCTCCCTGTCTCCTTATCTGTTCGTTATATGTATGAATGTATTGTCAAAGATGTTGGATGAAGCAGCCGCCCGAAACCTGATAGGATTCCATCCGAAGTGTAAAAACATTGGTCTCACTCACCTTTGTTTTGCAGATGACTTAATGGTTTTCATTGAGGGCTCTCGAAGATCTGTGGAAGGGATATTGAGAGTTTTTGAGGAGTTTGATAAAATGTCGGGCCTGAAGATAAGTTTGGAAAAATCTACCCTGTTTATGGCGGGATTCTCAGATCAAAAGAGAGCAGAAATCGTAAGTCACTTTCCCCTAGCATCTGGAAATCTTCCCGTCAGATACTTAGGACTGCCATTGCTCACAAAGAACATGTCAGTAAATGATTTTCTTCCTCTAGTTGAGAAAATTAGAAAGAGGATTGGATCATGGACAGGCCGCTTCTTATCTTACGCAGGCAGGTTGCAACTGATAAATTCAGTCATCATGAGCTTGGTAAACTTCTGGATGGCAGCTTTCAGGTTGCCAAGTGGTTGCATTCAGGAAATAGAGCGAATCTGTTCGGCTTTCTTATGGTCTGGTGTGGAGATGAACAGCAGGAAAACAAAAATTAGTTGGAAGGAAGTGTGTAGAACGAAGCAGGAAGGAGGCTTGGGTATCAGATCCTTGAAGGAGATGAATGTAGTTTGTATTTTGAAGCTTATTTGGAGAATACTAGCTGCTAAATCTCTTTGGGTCAGTTGGATTAAGATGTATCTCATCAGAAAAGGTTCATTCTGGTCAATAAAGGATACATCGCAACTGGGCTCTTGGACATGGAGGAAAATACTGAAGTACAGGGAGAAGGCAAAGGAGCTATATAGGGTGGAGGTTAGAAATGGTGAGAGGGCTTCTTTTTGGTATGATAAATGGTCTCCTCTTGGATGCTTAAAAGACTTATTGGGTAATGGAGGTTGTATAGACATGGGTTTAACAGAGAATGCAAAGGTTGCGGATTGTCGTTGTCATCGAAGAAAGAATCATCGATTTATGATCCTTAACAGAGTAGAGCAGGAGATAGAGAAGTTTAAAGTTAGTTGGAGACAAGATGAGGAAGATGTCTATCTTTGGAGAAGTGGGAATAATAAATTCAAGGAGAAATTCTCTACTGCAGAAACCTGGCAGCAAATCAGAGAACAACATCAACAATATGATTGGCATAAAGCTGTGTGGTTCAAACACGCAACACCGAAGTACTCTTTTGTGGTCTGGGTCGCTTTGAGGGACCGACTGTCAACAGGAAGTAGAATGGCACAATGGTCCGCAAGTGTTGACACTTCTTGTATCTTCTGCCAAGTACCGGTGGAAACAGTTGATCACCTATTTTTTGAGTGCTCATACTCAAAGCAGATATGGGAGAAACTAGCGAGAGGTGTGCTAAGGGATCGGTTTACTTCGAGCTGGTCTGATATTAGGAGGATAATTGTCGATGAAGATCAAGAGAAAATGCTCCTCTTTACTATCAGATATGTATTTCAGACTGCAGTTCATAGCATTTGGAGAGAGAGAAACCGAAGAAGACACGGGGAGGCTGCTTCTCCATATGCTCTAATTGCAAAGCTGATCGACAAGACCATGAGAAATAAATTCTCAATCATTCAAAAGAAGGGGGATAAGAGGCTGGCAGGAGGGTTACAATATTGGTTTTCAACAAGATAATACTTCATGTGAAGGGGATTTGAGCTGCAGTTTTGAGAAAGGGATAAACTTTTGAAGGCTAAAATTTGATTGGGAAGAACCAGTAGGAGTGAGAGCTGGAAATCCAGTAGGAGTGAGTGCTGGTAAATCCAGTAGGAGTGAGAGCTGGCTGCCTAGTAGGAGTGAGAGCTAGGTAGAGTTTGAGAAGGATGGGAAGAGATGAGGAGGTCGATAAGCTGAAGCATGATTTTCTTATTGATTTTATAAAACTTGTATAGAAACCTTAGAAGAAAGGACACACATAGTTGTAACAAGGTTTTTTCTTTTTGAATTAAATTTAACATTCAATTCAAAAAAAAAAAAAAAGAAGGCTTCTAATGGGATTGGATGCAGAATTGTAACAAGATACACATCATTGAACTCATTGTTTATGAATTTTCCATCGTTTAGGACACTGTAAAAGCACACACAAAAAAAAAACAGCATAAGAATATCTACCTGAGACAAAAGATATAAAGAGAGAGAGAGAGAGAGAGAACATAGCATCATATAAGATAAGAAAGTTGAATTTAAAAACAAACCATTCTTGAAGAAAGACGAATAACTTTTCAAATGCATCCTTTGGGAGTTTTATGCCTAGCTCTTCCTCCAGCTCTCGCCTACACAAAAAATTAGGCAACAACTTTAGTAAAATGGCCTCAAATAAAGGCAATGAAGAATCAGATTTATCTTACTGTGCCGATATAAGGGATGGATCACCAGCTGAGATATGACCAGCACTTGAGATGTCCCATCGACCAGGCCAAGAATCTTTATCATCAGAGCGGCGTTGGAGAACCAGTTCTTGAGTGCTCTCCACAAAGATCCAGACATTAACTGCACGATGGTAATCTCCATCTTGGTGAACCTTTGACCTATAATGAAGAAGGACACGGTGTGACAAAAAAGACAATTTGATTTTAGATAACAGGTCAACGAAGCATCAAACCAAACAAAAAACATAAAGAAGACGTAGACTGTTACCAAGGAAAGACGTAAACGTTAGCAATGGTCCAAATCACTTCTAGTACAAATATATTTATGTATTTTTTTATCTAAAAAGAAAGGGAAAAGCAGACTTGCCTGGGTTTGGACACACCGGTCTTCTCTCCGGAATTGGTCAGAACGTCGAAGTGCTCTTCCACCATAGCTTCTATCTCTCTCTATCTCCTTCGTGACTGTCCGTAATGAAATAAACACATTACCTAAATTATTTATACAAGACGAAGTCTCTCCGTCAAATACAAAAAATGAAAGGAGTGACGTACTTTGCTTACTTGCAGAATAAGCGAAAGACTTAGTTTTATTTATTTATAAGACTTTACTTTATTAGTTTCAATAGTGTTTCAAAAAAAAAAAAAAATACTTTATTAGTTTCAATATGAGTTTATAAAGTCATGATGCAAATCATTACATTATTTAATAATGTTAACATGATGCAAATCATTACATTATAAAGTCATGATGCAAATCATTACATTACATTACATTATAAAGTCATGATGCAAATCATTACATTACATTATAAAGTCATGATGCAAATCATTACATTATAAGACTGTACTTTATTAGTATGATATGATCCAGCAAAGGACTTAGTTTTCTCTAGTTTTATTGGGGGCAAAATAAAACTAAATAAATTAAATTGAAATATAAATAAAATTAATAGTATTATTTAATAATAGTATCATATTTTAAAATCATTGATGAACAAAAAGTACCACTGTAAATATATATATGTTTTTATAATTTACTATTATTTTCCAAAAATGATAATAAATGTTATACAAAAAAATATGAAAATATTATTTTGGTTATTGTATTTTGATTATTTAGTAATATATTTATCAAACAAACAATATATACTATATATGATGAATTGTTTTAAACTTTATTTAAAATTCTTCTTGTGGAAATTTGTTAGTATAAAAATAAATTGTTAGTACGTCACTTTAAAACAATTAATTTTGCAGAAAGGATTATATAATTTAAATGTTGTAATTCATTTGAAAGAGTCGAGCATGCAGCCATATATACAAGCGCAACACATGCACATTCATCACATTTTGAGTGATCTAAGTAGCGTTCATATTTGTTCAACCACTCGGCTTTCTGCGGAAGAGTCGCAGCTACACGCAGATATCAAAGGCATACTGGCGGCTAAGACAAGCTTCGACTTTTTTTTTTTTTGGATCAATCTGCGACTTTTCTAAGTTCATTATTGCTAATAAACAACACCACAAGAACAATAAAAAAAAATTAGGAATTGTCGTTATCCCTACTTAAGAAGATAACAAATACATGCAAATTAAAGGAAGCTGTAGACGTAGTGTTCAAACTTTTGGATTTCTTTTTTTTTTTTTTTTTTTGAAGAAATGCTTTTGGATTCTTTCCGGAGACTTTTACATTTGTGTTGATTAAAAAAAAGTGTGTTGATGTCTGGAATTATCTACACCTTAGGCCAGCATTATTGCAGGATATAAAAAGGTTTCTTAGGTGAAAAAGTGTAATGGACTCCACTAATTTTTTAAAAATCGGTAACAGAAGGCATGAGTTGAGAACTTCTTGCGATGGATTTTACCAAAAAAAAAAAAACTTCTTGCGATGGATTTTGTGCACTGTTTGCAGGCTCCACCGTGGTGTTCCACAGTTGGTACGATTTTAATTTTTTTTTTAATCAGATAAAAAAAAATAGAAACCCAAAACGGGGTCCAGCAATAATCATGATTGAGAAAGAGATAAGGAAGACCAAGACCTCTTTGCTGTTTCCAAGTAAACGCAAACTTTCTCCTCGCATATACCTTAGAAAACCCGTCTATGCGTCTTACCAAGTAAACACTCAGGAAAAAAAAGGAACAGGCAGCATAAACATGAGAACTTCTTTTCTTTGGATTCTCTTACCTCTGCTACTTTTGCTGAATCTTGCAGATCTCCCCGTTTCCAGATCAACTTGTCCTCGTCGGTGTGGAGAAATCGACATCCCGCACCCATTTGGAATCGGGGAGGGCTGCTATCTCAATTCATGGTACGAAATTAAATGTGATCACATTAATACCTCTCTTTCAGTTTCAAAAAAAAAAGCCCGTCCCCGTTCTTTCCGTAATTGACAAGGAAGTTGTGGTGTTCAAAAAAAAAAAAAAAAAAAAAAAGACAAGGAAGTTGTGAAGATTACTCCATATTCAATTAGTATAAAACATTCAATAGCTTCAAAGGGATGTTCAAGCGATGGAGAAGAAGAGCTTGAATCACTTTTGAATTTGACTGGTACCCCTTTTTACTTTGACCAAAGCAATACACTGATAGCGGCTGGTTGTGGCATCACAGCATCGTTAACAAATGTCGAACCAGTCGTGGCGGGATGCAATTCTAGATGCGGCAAAAAAAGCCGTACACCTACTCAAGATTTTCTTGCACTAGACGAGTGTATTACAACTTATAGCTCCGACGCCGAGGATTGTAGAAAAAGGAGCACTGCGGACGAAAAAAGCTGCAGCGGTATTGGATGCTGTGCGGCAAACATCCCTGGTGGACGTCAACAGATTGTTGGTGTCAGAATAGATAGCACCACGACAACGTCAGGAGGGTGCAAAGTTGCCTTCTTAACAGACGAGGACTACCTTTTGTCAAATGGTTCTGATGCTCAAAGGATTCATTCTAAAGGAAATGCTATGGTTTTGCTGGGATGGCTCATCAGTACGTCGAATCCTTCTTTTTTCGACTCTCTGGGATGCCATACTAAGAAAGAGTACAGACAAGCAGATAACCAATTTGGAATCACTTATGGAATAAATTGTACATGCGAAAATTATTCTAGCTTTTCAACCTATGGAATATGTGAATGCACTACGGGTTACAGAGGCGACCCATATGTTGTTGGCGGATGCAAAGGTTAGTGATTGTGTTACTACTTCATGTTTCTATTCTAATCTTCTATGATGACCAAAGCAAACATATGTGAAGCTGTCTAAACAAAAAGCCTATGGGGTCATCATTTGATTTCAGTTTCATTATTTTTTAAACCAGATATTAATGAATGCCTAGAAGGAAAAGACGAAAATGGAAATCCCGTGCGTTGTACAGACCCAATTTGTGTCAATTTGCAGGGAGGCTATGAGTGTGTTTACGAAAGTCAACGACGGCGAGTAATTGCAATAGGTAATCACGTAAAATTTTGATCCACATTTATTTTATTATATATCCAAAACGATATATACAATGTTTCTTTTCTTTCTTTTGTGTGTGTTTGCAGGGGTTGGTTCGAGTTTTGGGTCATTGATCTTTGTTGCTGGAATATACTTGGCATACAGATTTATTAGAAAGCAAAGAAGGTTAAACCAAAAGAAGAAGTTTTTCAAACGCAATGGAGGTTTATTGTTGGAGCAGCAATTAACTTCAACGCAAGGCAAGGTCGAATATACAAAAGTGTTTACTTCAAAGGAGCTGGAAAAGGCCACCGAGAACTTCAGCTTAAACAGAATACTTGGACAAGGTGGTCAAGGTACCGTGTACAAAGGGATGCTGGTCGATGGTAGAATTGTGGCAGTGAAAAAATCTAAAGTGGTGGACGAGGACAAGTTGGAAGAGTTCATCAACGAAGTTGTCATTCTTTCGCAGATCAACCACACAGGAACATCGTGAAACTCTTGGGATGTTGCCTTGAGACACATGTCCCAGTTCTCGTCTACGAGTTCATTCCTAACGGTAACCTTTTCGAACATCTTCATGATGAGTTTGGTGATAATATGATGGCTACTTGGGATTTGCGTCTCCGCATTGCTATCGATGTTGCAGGATCTCTCTCATACTTGCACTCGTCTGCATCGTTTCCAATCTATCACCGAGATGTCAAGTCTACAAACATAATGCTGGATGAGAAGTATCGAGCCAAGGTGTCTGATTTTGGAACTTCAAGATCGATAACGGTGGATCATACCCACTTAACAACCGTGGTTTCGGGTACGGCGGGCTATATGGATCCTGAGTATTTCCAGTCTAGCCAGTTCACAGACAAAAGTGATGTTTATAGCTTTGGAGTCGTTCTCGTGGAGCTTATCACCGGAGAAAAGCCATTTTCTTTCTTACGGTCTCAAGAAAACAGGACATTGTCAAGTTATTTCACTCTTGCAATGAAAGAGGACAAACTCTTTGACATTATCGATGCACGAATCAGAGATGGATGCAACCTGAACCAAGTGACTGCAGCGGCGGATATTGCGAGGACGTGTTTGAACATGAAAAGGAAAAAACGACCAAGCATGAGAGAAGTGTCCATGGAATTAGAGAAAATCCGTGGGTCGTCTGAAGACATGCAGTCGCATGAGTACGTTGACGAAGACAAAGAAGACAAAAACAAAAGAGTTGTGGAAGTTAACATAGGGGAAAGTTCTTGGACTCACGTGGCTGTCACCGCTCCAGCTTCTCAAAACAGTGTCGCTACATCGTCGTTGTCAGATACTGAACCTTTGTTTCCTCTTCAAACTCGGTAAAAGCCGTCTACCACCACCATAGTCTCGTATCTTTGCTTTTATGTTCTATTTTGATGCTTGTGTGTGAGTGAGTCTGAATGTACTTTTTATTAAGGTTCCCCAGTTGTGTAATAAAGGATCTAGTTTCTCAACTTTCGAGGCAAATAATCAACTTTGCGACGCAGTGTTTTGGGTTGGTATTTTGGTAGTTGACTTTATTTCCTTTTTTGGGCATAGTTGACTTTATTTCCATATTCATTAATCAGTAGAGAAAATATAAAGATTAAACCCATCACCGTAACCGTTTGACAATTTGTTCCCTGTGTGAGATATTATGCATAGCTTGCTTGCTTCCATGAAACTCTCATCCAGCGAAGCGGCTCAATGATTGTTAGCTCTCATACAAAATTCATTACGGAAAAAAAAGAAAACTGAAAACCAAAAACGAAAATGAAGAGAGAGAGACTTTTCTTGTGTATTCCACTCTCTCTCCTTACTCTGTTCATCTTCAATGGCCCTGCTTTGATAACAACAGCTCAAAACATCAACTCTTCTTCAACTTCTTGTAATAGAATCTGCGGAGGAATCTCTATTCCTTTCCCGTTCGGCATCGGACATAAAGACTGTTACCTCAACGACTGGTACGAGGTTGTCTGTAACACCACCACCACATCCACCTCCGGTAACCCCCTAGCTCCGTTCCTCTCTAAGATCAACAGAGAGTTAGTAAGCATCACTCTCCGAAACAGCATCGACAGCTCATACGGCGTCGTTCACATAAAATCTCCGGTGACTTCCTCCGGCTGTTCTCAACGACCCGCCGTAAAGCCTCCTCCTTTAAACCTCACCGGCAAAGGAAGCCCCTTTTTCATCACCGAGTCGAACCATCTCGTCTCCGTAGGCTGCGACGCCAGAGCGTTGGTTACCAACATCGAATCTCAGATCATAGGATGCGAATCGAGCTGCGATGAGAACACCAACAAGAACAAGAGTCGTTCAGACAAGATCTGCGGCGGTTACAGATGCTGTCAGGCCGTGATCACGGCGGATAAACCGCAAGTGATCGGCATTAACTTAGAAAGCTCCGGTGGAGGGGAGTGTAAAGTCGCGTTCTTGACGAACGAGACTTACTCTCCGGCGAATGTGACCGAGGCTGAGGAGGTTTCTAGGAATGGGTTTAGTGTGGTTGAGCTTGGATGGTTCTTTGATTCTCGGTTAAGGGATCCAGTGGGATGTGTGAACTTGACCGAAGCTGGAATCTACACGAGCGCACCGAGCTGTGTTTGCGAGTACGGTTACTTCTCTGGGTTTGGTTACAGTAACTGTTATTGTAACAATATTGGTTACAGAGGGAATCCTTATCTTCCTGGTGGATGTGTTGGTAAGATCTTCATCTCATTGGCTTCAGTGGTGGTGACTTAGTAACGCATCTGTTGATTTGATTCTCTCTCTTTTTTTGTAATTGTTGTTAAGACATTGATGAATGTGAGGAAGGAAAAGGACGAAACAGCTGTGGAGAACAGACTTGTGTGAATGTCCCTGGTTCGTTTAGGTGTGAGCCAAAGGAATCAGGGAAGATCAAGCCTGTGATTCAAGGTGAGTCAATGGAGTTTTTGTAATCAGATAGCAAAATGGAGTGATATTAAAGTTTTTTGGGGTCATTGTGCAGGTCTTGTTCTAGGTTTGGCATTGTTGTTCTTGGTTCTTGGGATATGGGGATTGATCAAGTTCGTCAAGAAGAGAAGAAAGATTATCCGGAAGAGGAAGTTCTTTAAACGTAATGGAGGTTTGTTGTTGAAGCAACAGTTAACCACACAAGAAGGAGGCAATGTGGAGACATCAAAAATATTCACCGCGAAAGAGCTCGAGAAGGCAACAGATAGCTTTAACAAGAACAGGGTTCTTGGGCAGGGAGGTCAAGGTACGGTCTACAAAGGAATGTTGGTAGATGGACGAATCGTCGCTGTGAAAAGATCCAAAGTTTTGGACGAAGACAAAGTCGAGGAGTTCATCAACGAAGTCAATGTTCTCTCGCAGATTAACCATAGGAACATCGTGAAACTCATGGGATGTTGTCTGGAGACGGAGGTTCCCATCTTGGTTTACGAGCATATTCCAAACGGAGACTTATTCAAGCGTCTGCACGATGATTCTGATGATTACATAATGACTTGGGAAGTGCGTTTGCAGATCGCTGGGGAGATTGCAGGAGCACTTGCTTACTTGCACTCGGCTGCATCTACTCCGGTCTATCACAGAGATATCAAGACCACAAACATACTTTTGGACGAGAAGTATCGAGCGAAAGTGTCGGATTTTGGTACTTCGAGATCTATCAACATAGATCAGACTCACTTGACAACTCTAGTTGCAGGTACTTTTGGATACTTGGATCCGGAGTACTTTCAAACCAGCCAGTTTACGGATAAAAGTGATGTTTATAGTTTCGGGGTTGTCTTGGTTGAGCTTATAACCGGAGAAAAGCCGTTTTCTGTTATGCGGTCTGAAGAAAACAGAGGGCTTGCATCTCATTTCAACGAGGCCATGAAGCAGAACAGAGTTCTTGATATTGTTGATCCTCGGATCAAAGAAGAGTGCAAAGATGAACAAGTGTTGGCTGTGGCGAAACTTGCCAGAAGGTGCTTAAGCTTAAAAGGGAAGAAGCGGCCGAACATGAGAGAGGTTTCCATTGAGCTTGAGAGGATCCGTTCATCACCTGAAGATCTCGAGGTAACATTTGAAGAGGATGAAGAAGAAGAAACAGCTATGGAAATCAACATAGATGATTCTTGGAGCGTGGAGATGACTGCTCCAGCATCTCTCTTTGATCAATCTCCCAAGTTAGACGTTGAACCACTGGCTCCTCACCAAACATGGTGATTGATGGAATCTGACAAAGACTGCAAAGATCTACCAAAATGTTGTTTTAATTGTGTGATAATCTTTTTCAGTATTACATTCCATTACAAAGATTCATTTATACAATGTTTTTGTGGAATCATCTTCCGACACAATCAAATAATACAATACAAAAAGTATACATTATGATCAACACACAAGCCATTTCTTCAGGCTATTGTTGTTACACACACATTTGCATTATAATAATGCTTATCAGCTTTGGCTGACACTCTTCAAAAGAATTTCAGTTTCCTCCCTTTAGAGAAACTGGCGTGGACGTGTCCCATTTGACAGATTGCCTTCTCTTTCCCGGTCATATCCGAACACGACAAGTGCCTAGCGCCTAAAGTGACGGCAAAGTAGATGTAGATGGTGCAGAGGAAGGCCAAAAGGATCATAGCGGTTAAAAGGAAGCGATGCCTCCGGAAAACAGTAGAGAAGCTACCCAAGTCCTCCCATTGCTTCTTTAGCACGTGTGGCCTACGTAGTGGTGATGACACAATCCCATCAACAACCATCGCTTCAATAAAAAACTGATCCTTCTAGCTTAAGCACCAACCTGAAATGACAAATGTGTTTGAGTTCAAATGGAAAACCAATAAAAAAAATTTCAACCATTAAAAGTGTGAAACCTTAGTTCATAAACCATTAACACAGCTTCTTACCATTGCTAAAACTCAAAATCATTTTCATTACCCAATCTTAAGTCCATCAATCTATAACGAAAATCTCCAATACTAAACGATATAGATGATTGAATCTGAAGAAAGCTCAAAGTTTTGTAAATAAATCACGAAAACAGATCAAAATTACAAACCGATTCGAGATCTGGAGATGAAGAAGAGCTGATTACAGCTCCCTCCCTCGACAATGGAAAGAGAAAAAAAACTCCTCCTTTAGCTTCCCAAATAGCAGAAGCTTTATCTTCGTCACCGTGGCGTTGTCAAAACTGTAGATCTCGCCTTCGTCGAGTTAGGCCTCTAGAGTAAGAGACGATTGGCCGGTAAACGCGGTATGTCAAGAGCTCAAAAGAACATAGTCCGTTACAAATACCGACAATTAAGGAAATTTATTAGAAAAAGGAGACAGCGTGTTAGGTTGTGTTATGATGGAATCGAGTTATATTCCACTCACTTGTGGACTTTGTATTAATGCTCTCAACATGTGGGGGTGGTTGTTATATTCTAGCTGGCTTTTAAGTTTTCGACCGACATTACATGACACTATTCAATACTTACATTTATAATGTCTATAGATATTGTATACTGGTGATTCAAAAATGTCAATGCATTCTGAAATTGATTGCTAAATCCCGACAAAGAAATCGATAAATCCTACTTGTAAGATTTGTTTAGAGTTAGGCTAATTAATGTCCTTGTGGTGAAGGTCTTATTGGGCTATTAATGGGCTGTATATTTGCTCGCGCGCTTATGAGTGTATGATCCTCGTCGATTTTGTTGCTAATCATAAATGTCGAGTTTCTCTTTATATGGTCCCCTAATGGGCGCTATCAATTTGTTGTGAGTATCAATTCATTCATGGACTTATGGGCCTTGCTAAAGAATAAAGATACAGTATATACGGTTTATTACGTTAATGGCATTGTAAATTTACATATTGACAAGGAAAAAAATTGTTTTGGATACATCCAACTTGACATATGGTAGTTGAAATGGTAATTTATGTGAGCAGAGATGCAAAGTATGATCACGTAATTCTTGAAGGTATAAACACAAAAGTGCAATAGATATTTTATCACAATTTCACGGATTTTCCGAGATTAAAAGTTTAACCATTAAGATACTACTACTCTCTAGTCTAGTTCTAGTAGCATAGGCAAACCGGTTTCGTTTGGTTTAGACAAATTGATGGCTCAAAAAGAAAAATATCCAGAAGTACCGTCTCGGTTTCATTTGGTTCAGGAGAAAACCAGTGATTCAACCGGCTATTAAAATGAAACATTAGACGGTTAGTTATTTTTTAGCTGGATATTATATATATATTTTTTTAAATATTGATTTTACAAAGAGAACCTAAAGTGGCGGGATTCCAATATTCACCACCAAACCCTACAAAAAGCTTTCTCTCCCATTTCGAGTGGCGATCCGATTCTCACTCTCTCCCTTTCTCTCGCTTCAATATTTTTTCTCGAGAAAATTTTCGATAGAAAATCCAACGAAGAAAAAAAAAGAGGTTCATCATCATCAATCAATCAATCAATCTATAACTTTCCTTTTCTCTCACTCCTCACTAATCAATGCCGTGATTTTCCCGGTAACGATTTAATTCTCCTTCGAGATTACGTTTTCGAATCTCATTTGTTTCCCTAAATACATCTATTCGGTAGATTAATTTACTCTTAAGCTACTTTCGCCAGCTGCGTTTGAGTTTTAACCGTACAATCTCTTTGTGAATCTGTGATTCCAGAATCGTTTTGACGCAAGAGATCACACAATGGAGAAGAAGAAGTATCCGATAGGGCCAGAGCACTACACCATCTACGAGGTCATCGGCCAAGGCTGCAGCGCTCTAGTGCATCGCGCCTTGTGCATCCCTTTCGACGAAGTCGTTGCTATTAAGATTCTCGATTTCGAACGAGATAACTGCGACCTGGTTGATTGATTTGATTCTCTTCGATTGAGTATTCTTTGTGGTTTTGGCTAAAGCTAATTATTTCTTTTGTTGGCAGAACAATATATCTCGTGAAGCGCAGACGATGATGCTCGTTGATCATCCCAATGTGTTGAAATCGCATTGCTCTTTCGTTAGTGACCACAATCTGTGGGTTGTCATGCCTTACATGTCTGGTGGCTCTTGCCTTCACATTCTTAAAGCTGCTTATCCTGATGGCTTTGAGGAAGTTATTATCGCCACTATGCTCCGTGAGGCCTTGAAGGGATTAGACTATCTCCATCAGCATGGTCACATTCATCGTGATGTCAAAGTCAGTTATTCACGACGTGTCCTCTTGTTCATTCTCAAATGGATTGGCTTCATATTTGACTATCGTTTGTTTCAGGCGGGGAATATTCTGCTTGGTGCTCGTGGTGCAATCAAGCTGGGTGACTTTGGTGTATCTGCTTGTCTCTTTGATTCAGGTGATAGGCAACGGACGAGGAACACGTTTGTTGGAACGCCTTGCTGGTTAGTGAACGCTGGTGATAACTACTCTCCGCCTCAATAGTTTGAAGTTAGTACTTATGTTGTTTTTCACAGGATGGCACCTGAAGTCATGGAGCAGTTACATGGCTATGACTTCAAGTAAGTTTAACCTTCTTTTCGAAGGTTTATATCATCTGTGTTTACTAGAGGAGTATATAGTGTTTCTTATTTGGAACATTTATCTTCAGGGCTGATATTTGGTCCTTTGGTATAACCGGGCTAGAGCTTGCACATGGACACGCTCCTTTCTCTAAGTATCCACCTATGAAGGTTCATAGTTTGAATTCTCAGCTCCAAAATCTTTGGCTCAATTCTAAAATAAAATATGGTTTCAGGTTCTGCTTATGACCTTGCAAAATGCACCACCAGGGCTGGATTACGAAAGAGACAGGAAGTTTTCAAGGGTATACTCTTTGGTTTCAGTCAATACTTTACATCCTGGTCAGATTTTTTTTGCTTATTTACATCTCAATTTTTCCTCTTTTCATGGTGATTTCAGTCTTTCAAGCAGATGATTGCCAGTTGTCTAGTCAAAGACCCTTCCAAACGCCCATCTGCAAAAAAACTGTTAAAGCATTCCTTTTTCAAGCAAGCGAGGTCAAGCGACTACATTGCTCGAAAACTTCTGGATGGGTTACCAGATCTTGTTAATCGTGTTCAGGCAATAAAGGTTGAATATGTAGAACTAAGTAGACACCCCTTAGTTGTTCAATATTATCAATCATCATCTTATGAAATAACTGATGGGTATATGCTCAGAAAAAGGAAGAAGATATGCTTGCACAAGAGAAAATGGCAGATGGAGAGAAGGAGGAACTGTCCCAGGTTTGTGTTTTCCAGTTTTGGCTTTCTCCATCAATGTTTAAATCTTTTTCGGAGTATTTGGCCTTTAACCTATTGTCATAGTAACATGCAGAATGAATATAAGAGAGGTATCAGCGGGTGGAATTTCAATCTCGATGACATGAAAGCCCAAGCTTCCTTGGTATAAGTTTGCTCTCCTCTAGCCCATAAAAAGTAGCCGTGCTTCATTGGTATAAGTTCATATTATGATGTTCTTATTTCCACCAGATCCAGGACATAGATTGTGGCTTGTCGGAGAGCAGTTTATCTGAAAGTACAACTTCGTTGCAGGCTCTAGATACACATGATATGCAACCGGAGACTCAGGTGGGTGTCTTGTAGAAATATTTCTCAGTTTTCTAGAGTACATATCTCTAGATATTCTCCAAATGTTTCCTTTTTCTATCCAAGTTTGTTATTTTGTTGATGTTTAAGGGTTATTTATTACTTAATCTCTGCAGGAGGATATTGGTCAACTGGCAAATAAGCATCTCCAACCCCTGATTCACCGAACTCTAAGTATCGCAAGGTTTATCTCCTAATTTTAGCTCTGTTGTTCTCTATTTGGAATTTTCATTTTGTTGTCTACTTATCTAAAACTGAGTAAAGGTGTATAAACTGAACAAACAATATTTTGGTTGACCAGGGATAAATCTGATGATGAAAGTCTTGCCAGCCCCAGTTATGATAACTACGTATATTCATCTCCCCATCATGAGGATCTATCTTTAAATAATACAACTGTTGCAAGTACGCATGCAAGCAATGGGAAATCAATGGATTCCACATCTGTCGCTACCAATCAGCCAACAGAGATTCCAGCAGGCAATTGTGTCAATAAGGGAGAGAGGTTAGTCCTTTAACATGAACTGCTTTTGTAAGACCTTTGTTTGGCTCATATTTTAAGTCTTATTGTTTAACCGTTACCTGCCTCAGTCTTTCAAAACCTGAGGTTCTATTTTCTTTGATTCTAGACTAAAAAAAACTGACTTCAACGTTCATATTCACTGACTATACATGTACTCTGTATGTGGGATTCAATTTTATGCTAATATGTCAACTCCCAGTGATAAAACCCAAGATCATCTTCAAAATGGGGCACATCCTACAGTGGGAGGAGATGAAGCACCAACGGAGATGGCTGTTAAACCACCCAAAGCAGCAGGTAAGTATATATTCGAATCAAATTTAAACATCCATGTGGATCAATGCTCTTTCTAATTAATTAAATGGTGTATCTATGTCAGCGAGCCTAGATGAATCTGACGACAAATCAAAGCCGCCAGTTGTGCAGCAAAGAGGACGTTTTAAAGTAACTTCTGAAAATCTCGACATCGACAAGGTAATCACCATTTTCATGGTTTTAAGAGGGGAAAACGGTTTATTTGTTTGTTCTCTCACGTTTTTTTATTTGTATTCATATTCATATTCGCTTTCTCTTTATCAGGTAGTTCCATCTCCAATCTTGCAAAAGAGTCACAGCATGCAGGTTGGTAATAGTATTGAGGTCAGCCTTATCAGCTGCATACACAAATAATCAATGTCTATCATCATTCAAGAGTAAAAAAAAACATTTTTGTGGTTATGTAGGTGCTCAGCCAACATTCTGCTGCTTCTCTACCTCCCTCTGTTTCAGGATCTGATGTCGCTTTACCAAATCTAACCAGCTCATACGTTTACCCGCTGGTGTATCCAGTTCTGCAAACCAATATATTGGAAAGAGTATGCCTTTTGCTTTCTTTATATCTTTTAAAGATGAAAAAAATTATTTCATAGTTCACATCCTCCAAAAAAACAGGAGAACATTCTGCATATGATGAAAGTACTCTCCTACAGAGAACTGACAGGTTAGTTTCTGTCTCCATTCATCCTTCAGATTTTTACATTTTACTGCCACTGGATTTGATTTCTTTGATTTCGCCGATGTAGACGTACGTTCAGGTGAACCAGGAGGCTTACACCAACCTAGTGGAGCTCCTACTGAGAAATCAATGGTATGTAACCGTCATAAAAAAAAAAGTAAAAATTACTGAATCATATTCCTCCCACAAAATTGGATATCAAAAGGATTGTTCTTCTTTTGAATCCCAGCTTGAAGCAGCACACGAAAGAGAGAAAGAGTTGCTCCACGACATAACCGACCTGCAATGGAGGTAAGTAACTTTGACAATCTCCTCTTTTTTGAAATACTTATTTCTCAGGTTGTAGTTTAGATTCCTAAATATATATTTTTTTTCTGTTTGTGTGTGTCCATAAGGCTCATTTGTGCAGAAGAAGAGCTTCAGAAGTACAAAACCGAACATGCCCAAGTAAGTAGCATCATGTCCATAATGTTTTCAGCTCAACTATATGATTTTATAACCATTAAAGTTCATACTTCCCTGTTCAAACTTCTCACAGGTTTGATTTCCTAAGAAACCTGAGAAAGAAGATGTGTGGCTAAGTATAAGAAGTGTGTATCATCCTCAGCAATAAGTATTTCAATAAGATATAATACATCTAACGAAGGCAAGATTTGCTTTTCAGTTTGTTTTGTAATTTGATTCATACGTACTTCACTCCCAACTATCTCTTTGTGCTATTTTAGGTAAGGAATATGTAGTATATGTACCATGGTAGCTATTTTATAACCATGGTTACATAATGATTTGTGTAATACTTGATACGAAAAGAGTAATGGAGAAGCATCTTCGTAATATATGATGAATTAGATTTAAAGAGTCTAATAATAAACGAATGTAAAAGTATGTTTTGGTCTTTTGGATGAGTGTAAATGAATGCATCTCTCTCTCACCAGCTCAATGGGACAACTAAGACTTGTCGACCGTCGGTGTCTGCATAGGCCAACAACACACAATCCGTGAATTCTATTTTCAGTCATAATTGCATTTCTTTAATGTTATTATAAGAGATAGAGGCATAGAGCATATACATTTATGAAGAAAAGTTATATAAAAAACTGATTCTATTTCATACAGGATTGAAAATCCAGTTAACTGAGCTTTATTTTTTGTCTCGTGTTTTCTCTAAAGCTTTAAAATTGATGCAGTAACTAACACACAAGTAAAAATTTCCTAAATTAACACAAGTTTTCTTATGTTTTCTCAAAAGCTTTAAAATTAATAATTTTGTGGACAAAAAGTAAGTTTTCTAAATTGGCTTGCTTCAGAATTTAGGTTTAATAAAGGCAGAAAGGGGCATTGTGACGGATTAAATAGTTAACGCTTAACTAATTAATTAATTAGCAGAGAGCCTAAACAGTCAATTTATCATTAACTAGCCATCAAATCCGACACATTAACAGGCAGACAGAAGACACCCGAGAATCTGACGTGGCAACGCGTAAGTGGGTGAAGTTCTGGTGATGGAGGGTACGATGCAGCCAAGAACCAAATTTCCCCACAATTATTAATTCAGAAAAATCGAAAAATCTAAAATGAAAGGAGAAGAAAAAAAAAAAGATCTCACGTGCGGAACCAAACTATGACCTTTGTCTGATCAATGATCATCCTCTTCATCTCTCTTTCTCAGTTGTTCTTTGAATCATTACTTACTCTTTTCTTTACTCCACGAAAATTTTAATTCTTTCTTTTATTTCTCTCTACTTAGGAAGTGGAGTAAGTAAAGGTTGGGGTCTCTGTGGGTCTGCTGGTATTGGCGTCGCTCTGTTCCAATTAATTAGAGTTTGATGATCTGTTGTTACCTCTCTTTTCCATTTTACCCGAGAAAGTTTTGAAAAATCAGGTCCAACAAAAAAAAAGCTAAAGCTAAAGTGTTTAGTAGACTCTCTCCAAGTCTCGGTTTTTGAGCTCTTTACTGGTTTTCGTTTTTTTCTCGTTTGGCTTCTTTATTCGCCGCGGAGACTAATACCACAAATCATTGCCGACATAACCTCCCGGAAAATTCGTAGTTTTCAATTCGTTGATTTCAAGAAAAAAATTTGAACTTAGTTTTAAAAAAACTTTGAGCTTTTTTTGTCTTCAGATTTTTCAAAATGGGTCTGTGTTATTCAGTAGATAGGACCACCGGTAAGGAACCGGGAGAAACCAGCTCCACCGCTGAGACGGCGGATGATAGATTAGGAGGCTCAGAACGGTGGCGGCGGCCGAGAGATTTAAAGGGCGGCGGCGATGTCGAAGGGGTTCAAGAGGTTGCAGGTCGGTTGATCTCGAATGGTTCGAGTGAAATTGCATGTCTTTACACACAGCAGGGGAAGAAAGGAACCAATCAAGACGCTATGCTCGTTTTTGAGGTTTGTTTCCTTAAATATTCTCTCCAAAGTTTTGATCTTTTCACTCAGTTTTTTCAAACCCATTTCATTGTTTCTGGTGAAGAAATGTTTGAGTAAAGCTACTTAATAACTGCACATGTGTCTTGTTACTGATCAAATTGATATACAGAACATGGTTGCATTATTCTTTGTTGGTAGTTGCTTAGTAAGTGAGATAAACTTGGAATGATGCATGTCTCTATCCATTTTTGGGACCATCACAGAGCTTAGAGCTTTGAAAATGAGTTGGCTTTGCTCTGCCATTTGTGTTCTTGTGCTGTCTTGAGTCTTTGACTTGTTTCCACATAGTTGTACAGGGACCACTAGCTTCTATATCTTCTTACTTTTTTTGGTGTTGTATGTAGATAAATAGACATTATATAACTTATGAAAATTACTTCAAAATTGCAGAACTTTTGTTCGAGAGATGACACAGTGTTCTGTGGTGTATTCGATGGACACGGACCATTTGGTCATATGGTCGCCAAGAAAGTCCGAGATACATTGCCCTCCACGCTCTCCACCCAATTGAAACTGACCTCCGAGTCGGACCAAAACGGCTTAGTGAATGAGAAGGGTACAGAGGAGGATGAAGAAGAAGCACAGAGAAGCGAGTGTGTTACTACAATGGATGAGCAGTGGTGTGATTTAAACCCAAACGAGAACAGCGATGAACAACTTCTTCCGGAGATGTATCTCCCTCTTAAGCACGCTTTGCTCAAGTCCTGTCAGCAGATAGATAAAGACCTGAAAATGCATCCTACTATTGATTGCTTCTGCAGCGGAACGACTTCAGTCACTTTGATCAAGCAGGTTGGTACTTTCTTAGCTTTGCCTCTAATCTCATCGCTTTTGATTGTTAATTAATGGTTTCTTAATTAGGGTGAGGACTTGGTGGTCGGAAACATTGGTGACTCGAGAGCTGTTCTTGCCACAAGAGACCTAGACAACGCTTTGGTCGCTGTGCAACTAACCATAGACTTAAAACCTGATCTCCCAAGTACGTTAGATTCTTAAAAAACTCTGAAGAATGAGAAGACAGTTTTGGTAACGTTCTCTTTCTTTGAACTCTCTCAGGTGAATCAGCAAGAATCCAGAAGTGTAAAGGCAGAGTCTTTGCGTTGCAAGATGAGCCTGAAGTAGCTCGTGTGTGGCTACCAAACAGCGACTCACCTGGTTTAGCAATGGCTCGAGCTTTTGGCGACTTCTGTCTTAAAGACTACGGTCTTATCTCAGTCCCGGACATTAACTACCGCCGCCTTACAGAGAGAGATCAGTTCATTATTCTTGCTAGCGACGGTGTATGGGATGTGTTGTCAAACAAAGAAGCTGTGGACATTATTGCTTCAGCTCCTAGTCGAAGCACAGCAGCTCGAGCTCTGGTGGACACAGCGGTTAGATCATGGAGAATCAAGTATCCAACTTCCAAGAACGATGACTGTACTGTAGTCTGCCTCTTTCTACAAGATTCATCAGTGTCCAATGTAGTAAAGGATTCACACAAAGAAGAAGAGTCCATAGAGAGTGTCAGTATCAGTAACAAGGTGGAAGAGGAGGAGGGCGAGATTGTTCCGGTTAAAGAGGAAAGTATCCCTAAGAGTTGTCGGACTGAGTCGAAGATGATGACGACAATGACACTTGCTGAATGTATATCAGTTGCACAGGATGATGAAGAGTGGTCTGCTTTGGAAGGGTTGACGAGGGTTAATAGTTTATTGAGCATTCCAAGGTTCTTGTCTGGTGAGCTTAGATCAAGTAGTTGGAGAAAATGGTTGTGATGACCTTTCTTTGTTGTTTTTTTCTACTTGTTTGCTTCTATAAGTTGAAACTGACACAGACACCACACATCACCATGTTCTTTTGTGTCATATCAATGTTTTGTTTTTTTTTTTCTTTCTTGTTCTTTTCTTCATGTAGTGTTTTTTTCCATCCAGTTTAATCTTTCAGACATGTGAGTTTGCTCATCTTCTTACATGTATAATTTCACTACAATACAGCAAAGGTTTAGATTAAAAGTACTTTTTTGTTTTTTTTTTGTGTGGTAAATGTGTTTTAGTAGGATAACACATGTGTGGTTAGATAAAAAAAAAGATTTTAAAACAATATGATAATGGCAATTGCTGTAATGACTTTAGTAAATCATTTTCTTGTTTGTGTCTTCAGAAGTTTTGTGGTAATAATACATGAACAAAGTAATTTTTTGCTTTTAGCATTCTTTATGTTTCAAAATATAAGATATTTTAAGTAAAAACATTATGAAAGTTGTTTTTGTTTAAAATATAATAGTGAAAATATATATTAAAAAATAAACTGTTGAAAAAATTAATTAGAAATCAAATTTTGAAAAAAATGAACTAAAGACCAACTAATTTTAAAATATAATTATTTATTCAGTTTTTAATAAAACTGAAATCTAAATCTAAAAGATCTTGTAATTTGAGATTAAATAATAGGGCAATTGTCAATAATAGCACCTTTTAAAGTTTATGTCTCAAAAATAGCACTAGAAGGAGAAAGTCACAAAAATGACATTCATTAAAAGGTAAAATATCCATAATACCCTTGGTTTAAAACTAAATAAGCAAACAAAAATAAATAAAAATAAATAAAATAAAAATAAATAAATAAAATAAAAATAAATAAAATAAAAAATGAAATTTTTTTTTATAGTTTCAGATTATATGTTTTCAGATTCGAAATTTTTATAATTTTTTTTTCAAATTTTTTTTTAATCTTTTTTTCAAATTTACTTTTTATAATTTAAAAATAATTTTTGAAACTGTTTTTAAAATTTTTATTTTTTATTTTAGAATTTATTTTTATAAAATTTTAAACCCTAATTCCAAAACTCCACCCCTCAACTCTAAATCCTAAGGTTTGGATTAATTAAACCAATGGGTATAAGTGTATATCACCTCTTTAATGAAACCTATTTTTGTGACTTTTAGCCTTGAGTACTACTTTGGGAACAAAAATGCTATTCTAGTCTTTTTCTCTAAATGGTATCATTATTATAGAGCAGTTGGGCCCAAATAATTATATTGGGGTTAGAAACAAGTAGGCCCATAAAAGCCTAAAACAGAAACCCACCTGAGAAGTTAAGTAGGGACGCGGATTCCTATAAAAAGAAAGACGCGTCTACACAAAGGAAGAACGAGTTAAACACAGACGAGGAAGAAGAAGAAGAAGAAGAAGAAGAGCAAACAAGAGCAAGTCTCATTGATTAGAAACCCTAGATTTTTCAATTTCTTCGAGGCGTAATGTCGTCGTCGGAGCTGCAGATTTCGCCGGCGATTCACGACCCGCAGGGGCAAGAGAAGCAGCAGCAAGCCGCCGGAGTCGGGATTTTGCTCCAGATCATGATGCTCGTCCTCTCTTTCGTACTCGGCCACGTCCTTCGCCGTCATAAGTTCTATTATCTACCCGAAGCTAGTGCTTCGCTTCTCATCGGTTTGTGTCTCCTTACTCATTTGCATTTGCGATCGTCCTCCTCCTCGAAAGGTTTTGATTGATTCCTTGTAGAATTTGTTTGAAAATTAGGGTTGATCGTTGGTGGTTTAGCGAACGTCTCCAACACGGAGACTAGCATAAGGTTCGTTCAAGCTCTTCTTTTGATTAATTTAGTATATGTGTAAGTATTCTTCAATGCTAATTAATTTTTTAATTTTATTCAGGACATGGTTCAATTTCCACGATGAATTCTTCTTTCTGTTTCTGCTTCCGCCCATCATATTATATCCTTTGATCGAGTTTGCATCTGCTACTGTTTTTTTTCTTTTTGTATACATAGTCTCTATGTTGTTTCCTTGACGTACTTGTTTGCACCCAATCAGGATTCAGTCTACAACCCGTAAGTGCAGAGAGCTCTCATGTCTTTTTTCTATTATTATTATTAATTCTTGATGATCCTTACTTTGTCTCTGGGCTTTATGCAGAAACCTTTCTTTTCAAACTTTGGAGCCATTGTCACTTTTTCAGTACTTGGAACTTTTGTGGCTTCCATTGTTACTGGCGTGCTAGTGTATGTATCTCTGTCCTGTGAATGGCTTGTGTTTGTTGACTGTAAAAGGTTTCCTTCTAAGCTCTTTTTCTATTGAAAGGTACCTTGGCGGCGTGATGTTTCTCATGTATAGGCTTCCATTCGTTGAGTGTCTCATGTTTGGCTCTCTTATCTCAGCCACTGATCCTGTCACTGTCTTGTCTATATTCCAGGTACTTTCTTTTGCTGCTTTTCTGTGAGTTTCTCGATTTTTCTGAACAGTAGATATCTACCACTTCATACTACTGTATTCTTTTGCAGGAACTTGGATCGGATGTAAATTTGTATGCCCTGGTGTTTGGAGAATCAGTTTTAAATGATGCTGTTAGTGGTTTTTTAGTAGTTTTTTTTTCTGATTCCTTATATTAGGATGAAAAATATCACATTACTCATTAGGTTTACTCTTTCTTTTTTTTTTGCTTTTGGCAGATGGCCATATCTCTGTACAGGTATGTTAGCTAATTTAAAATATCTGTGAAAGACGATAATCAAATGGTAAGATTTTTAACAATGCTTTGAACTGGGGTGCAGGACAATGTCCTTGGTAAGAAGTCACTCAACTGGTCAGAATTTCTTTATGGTGATAGTCAGGTTTCTTGAAACCTTTGTCGGGTCAATGTCTGCAGGTTTGCTTTTGTTATCTGCTTCCTCTTTTTTTCTGTCTATATTTTTTCATTTATGGTTTGGCTTTTTCGACTTGAAATGGCATGGTAGCGCTTGATTTTGAGAAGGCTGCTAAATCTCTTAAAGTTATCAACAAGTTTTAGCAACCTAAGAAAAGTAACATATAAATATCAAACTAAAGTTTACATCTCAAGCGTCTCAACATTTTCCAGTGTCATTATATATTCCTATATCTTTGCTTTGTGGGTTATAAAAGATACTAATGTGTGCTTCTGCAGGTGTTGGAGTTGGATTTACTTCTGCCCTCATATCCTTTTTTGGTTTTAGTTTCTAATGAAACATTTTTACTTAACTTCATACTCATAAACGAGTTGTTAGCCTTAATGCAAAGCACCTCTTCAAGTATGCTGGGCTGGATGTTGACAAGTGAGTGACCGTAGCTATATGTCTGACTAATGGTCAGTATTGAAATATATTATTCTGATTTTCTCGCTTCTTTCAGTTTGCAGAACTTGGAGTGCTGCCTCTTTGTGCTTTTTCCATATTTCTCGTAAGTAGTGCTGCATCTTTTCTCCCTTATATAATTAGCTGTATATGTCTTCTTTAGTTCACGCTCATATAAATTGCAGTTTATTAACTTTGTTTTCATTTGTGTAGATACATGCTTGCTGAAGGTCTCAGTCTATCTGGCATCGTATCGATTCTATTTACTGGGATTGTGAGTTGTCATTCTATTTCTATAAGTCTTATGTAATATTATTCTCAGCCAAACGTGAAGTAGTATAATGGAAACTGTCTGTGTCTTTCAGGTCATGAAGCATTATACCTACTCCAACTTGTCTACAAATTCTCAGCGATTTGTGTCTGCATTTTTTCATCTGATATCTTCCCTGGCAGAGACATTTGTGTATGCATTTGATTCGTACACTCTCAGTCATTTTGATGGTTGATTTCCGTCAATGGCCTGACGTTACGTTTCCAAATGATCAAATCTGCAGGTTCATCTACATGGGGTTTGATATTGCCATGGAAAAGCATAGTTGGTCACACGTGGGATTCATCTTTTTCTCGATTGTATCCTTTTACGCAAGTTCTTTTGGTTCAGTATTCAATTTGTATAAGTTGCTGTTGCTCCTTAACTTTCTTTTTATTTTTCGTGACGAACCTCAGCTGTTCATCGTAATTGCGAGGTATTCACTTCATGATCTTTTCACATCATGTTTGTGTGTATAAATACATGCATTCATTTTCAAATTGCAATTTTTTTGTTGTTTTTAGTGTCTGACAGTGTTTACTCTTTTTCGCGTGTGTCTTACTCAGGGCAGCTAATGTGTTTGGGTGTGGATATTTGGTCAACTTAGCACGACCTGCACATAAGAAAATACCTATGACGCATCAAAAAGCACTATGGTACAGTGGTAAGATACTGCTCTTTGTTTCCGAATGTAGATAATGTTTTCAATACCTCAGTAAAAAAAAAAGTAAACAAGACATGTGGGTTGCATAGGACTTCGAGGGGCTATGGCTTTTGCTCTTGCTCTACAATCTGTTCACGAACTCCCAGACGGGCATGGTCAAACTATTTTCACCGCAACTACAGCCATTGTTGTTGTAACAGTAAGCCATCCTTCTTTAAAGGTTTCTGTGCTGATTGCTGAGCCAAAATATATTACTTTTTTATGTGATCATTGATGCTACTGAAACGGATTACAGGTGTTGCTGATTGGAGGATCCACTGGTACAATGCTTGAAGCCCTAGAGGTTGTAGGCGATAGCCGTGATACATCCCTTGGTGATGTAAGTAAAGTTAAAGACCTCCTATTTTTCTCCTTAGCGTAAAGTTAATCCTGGTCTCTCAATGCCATGGTTAACACCCTATCTTTTATGCTTGGTCAGGGCTTTGAAGTGGTGAACAACCGGTATATGACTAGGTTTGATGATGAAGGTTCACCATCAGAGAGTGGATTCAGGACAAAACTTAGAGAGTTCCATAAGAGGTAAAATTACTGGTTAATCTACAGTCAGGAGATCAAGTCCCGCTTTCAAGTTCGTATAAAAAGACTAGAAAAAAAAAACGTTCGTTGTGTTTCATTTTGTTTTGTTTCATGCAGCGCAAAGTCATTTTCAGAACTAGACAGGAACTACTTAACACCGTTCTTCACAAGTAATAACGGAGATTATGATGAAGATGATGATATTAACGATGACCAACACCATGGTAACAACATATTAATGATAATCTCTCGTCCACACTATTATATGCGTTATTGTTTCTCTACAACCATGGAATTTTAAACGGTTTGGTTGTCTATTATGTGCAGAAGAACGGATTCCTTTTACTAGAAGAGGGAACTTTAATAACCGGGGGCTAACTTTCTGAGACGAGAAAGCTGTAGTTTGTTCACATTGACAGGGAGACATAGTGAAGCAGTGGTTCGTGTACATAAAAAAAACAAATTTGATCGTCGTGGTCCGAGAGTAATAGTAGTAGTCAGGTTACTGGACTCTGTTCTTGCTCTGAACCTTAGTGCATATTGTTTTGGCTAATTACATTCACACTAAAAAGGAAAACAAACTTAATGGCAATGGCTGATTATACTTGTCAACATCCAGAGCATATGTGTAGTAAAATGAAGTATAACGTATAAGGTGTGCAACCAATTACGACAATAAGAAAGAACACACTTTAATGCAAGAGCTCAAGAGTAGCGCTACATATATGTTCGATTTTCATATAAAATCAACGTAACTACGAAAATATTAGCTTAACAGTATCTCCCATCACATAAACTACACACCTCATCCGAGAAACCAAAACAGAGAAGTTTTCAATTAGGTTATTTAAACTACTGCATCCTTCCATTGAAGTCCTAGTCCAAGCTTCATCAAACTCTACTTCCTGCCTGCACCAATCAATAGACAGCTTTTAAACATCAGAGCTATAGCTAATAAGAGATTAACAAGAGAGAGATTTGTGCCAATATTATTACCTCTTCGCTTTCTTTTACCACTGTTTGACAAGGGAGGAACTTCTGAAACATTCTTCTCCTCTTGATTCTTGTTTGGTTTAATAGCAAGCTCTTTCTCATTGCTCCCACCTGAACCGTTGTTTGATTCATCATTTACCCTAACGATATACACCTGAACAAGCAATAAGTTTCAACAGTCACTATTTATATGCATCATGCCTTAAACTCCCTAATAAAATTTCTAACAAATCAAAGATTTCCAAGTGAATTTTCTTTTTTTTACCTTGAAGGTAGTTGGGTTGATAAGGTGAAAGACAACAGCATCTCCATCGACAAGCTGATGATCAATAGCGAAACCTCTCCAGCCTCCGCTAAGACCATTCTTATCAGCAAGGTATTTGGTCACAGATTCATCCTCGTTTTCATCAACTAGAGTGATCATTTCATCGTACTTCGGCAGATGCGTATGGCAAAACTGACGCGGCAAGCCCTGTTTGCGGAAAAAAAAAACAGAAAACATATGTACTATTGGTACTAAGGTTTATGGTTCAGACATGTTATAGCATTCAAGTTTCTATAGGTTCACACATACCAACCAGAATCCTCCGGTAACGTGTGACTGGAGCATCGGTTTGATAAAGCTCGGGAACTCAGGCTCTAAGCTTGACTGAAGCGCCTCTGCTCTCTCGATTGCATAGACTCTAGCATCGTCTGAGGCATAAACCCGGTTCAGCAAATCTCTCCTTTGATAGCTCCTGCAAAGCACAACACAACAACTTATTGATAAAATCACAATGAAATGAGGATTTGATGTAGAGAGAGCGTAGACAGGTCAAACCTTCTTGGCCTTTCCAAAGGTTCTAGCCCAAACTGCAAAATAAAGGATCAAAGAAGTGTGATTAACAGTAGATGATAATCTAATGTTAATTAATTAAAGATTTTCAATACTAATATCCAAAATCTAATAACAAGATCTGATTATTCTCAAAACAGACTCCAATCACACTATCTAATTATTATCTCGGTTCATTCATAGAAGAGTGATATAAAAACTATCTGATTCCATAACTCAGCTGAATCAAAGAGAAGAAAAGACCTCTTTGTAGCTGGGAGGAGGATTCTTAGCGCGGCTTGATCTCCTGACCTCCGACGAGTCCACCGGAGTACGCGGCGTCCTTGCCTTGGCCTGCAATTTACAAAATGAGTCCAGAACACAAATGAAATGAGAAAATAAAAAAAGGATATACAGGAGAAGGCTTGGGGGAAGGAGAGGAGAGGCGAAGAGACTGAGAGAGGTTGTTGAGATTAAGCTCAATCATCCTCTTCTTGTTCTCTTCCACCCTTTTCAATCGTATCTGCTCATACTCCGATTCCACCATTTCTTCCTTCCTTGGGGCTTTTCGAGAAACAGATTAAAACCTTCCTTTAAGAGTGACCGTTGGCCTGTCACCTTCTTTTTATTAAAGATCTCTTCTCTTCTTTTAGTCACAAATCAAATACTAAATTGAATTTTGAACTTTCTACAAACAGTGTGACAAGCATTATTACACCACGACGATACGTGAAATAGTTATGGGCTTTATCTTAGTAAAATGCTTTTTATTTATTTATATTGCTATTGGGCCACTTGGCAGCCCAAACGTGAATTATGCGCGTGTGCAAGTGAAAATGATTTTTTAACTGAAAGTTAATATAGAGAGAGAGAGAGAGGTTAATGACAGTTAAAATGATTATACAATTCGTGAACATATTACACGACGAAGCATACAGATTATAAGGGGTTTTTTTGCACGCAGAGATATTATTTTTTTGTCTCACGAGAATGAGAGAAAAACCAAAGCATAAAAAGAGCAAGCATACAATATAATAACAACCACTCACATAGAAGAGAGGTACACACACACTTTCATAGCTTATATCAATTCATTAATTGTATTGGCGGTGGCATTACAGGTACTTAACGAGCAGCCAGATGACAAGAGCAAGACCAACGATTCCAAGCACAGACAATAGCATTGACATGCACGAGCATCCTCCTTTCATATTCTTGTTCATCACCGCTAGGCTCTTCTGCACCCGCTGTCAATCATCATTAACCAAAACACCACATCAATATCCAAAGGGAGATGTGAACTAATCTAATTCAAAAAGTTACCACATTAAACTATAAAGGGCGTAGCTGTTTTTTAAGATTACGAATACAAGACAAGCTCTTGGACCTAATAGACCAGTGTGTGGTCTTAAAATTCCGACAATGGACTCGTGATCTAATGCCACAGACCAACTTCAAGTCTCTTTTAATCAATGGAACATCTTAGTGGAGATCAATGAATATATATTTACCCGTAAGCGAGAGTCGGTAACATCCACATGGTAGTCTAAGTCTTCCTGCATGCAGAGGAAAGCCAGATTTTTATTAGAACAAAGAGAATACATTAGGAAATACATCAGATACATACGATAAGCCTTGTCTGAAGAGTGAGCTCCTCGTTGACAGCAAGAGCTATGTGTTTGGTACTCATGACTGTTTCCTCCAATTTCTCCAGCCCTTCGTCTTGTTCTACTCTCATGTAAAGCAATCATAAATAAGTCAATACCATCACTACGGTCCTATAGGATAAATGTGACATTAACAAAAGGCAGCTCACCTCTCATAACTTGTCGTTGAAATCCAACAATGCCTTGGTTATCCATACCAGACACTCTATTCATCGCATCATCAGGCTTTGTCTCTGGCCCAAGCAAGCTGTCTCTATTCGCAAAGTTCGACATGTTCAAAGCAGACGCCACCTGATTCGCCTTTGATCTCAAGTTCCCAACCATATCCTTGCGACGATTCATCTCCTTCTCTGACCTGCGTATCACACATTGGTTCAGACCCAGCAATGAAACTAAAATGTTGTCTAAATTGAAAAAAAAAGAAGCTTACACGTGTTGCTTCCCAGGAACTTTTACAAGAAGGGATTGAAGACTGTCTAATCGAGTCCCCAAAATAGTGATCTTTCTCCGTATAGCTGAGGCACGACGCTGAGCATCAGGACCCGTTACACCAGAAGAGTTCCTTTCGGACATCATGCCGTTAATATCCTCAGAGAGTTTTAAAGCCTCGTTGTACTCTCTCATCCATGCATCAGACGAAGACGCCATTTGACCTTGCAAAACAATAAAAAACAATGACAATTAAGCTCAAATAAGTATATATGCAAAGAGACAATTAAAGAGGGGTAAAACAAAAACAAGCTGCAAGTCTAGTTTCTAACGAAACGAGACAAGTAAAATCTCTTACATGACATGAAACCGTGTAATAAGAACTTTTTTTGAGGATTAAAAAGATCAAAACTTTTTTTGTTGCGTAAAAGAAAATTGAGCAAGGAATCAGACGTTTAGACACAAAATCTGCAATACCCATTATCCAGAAATTCATAAAAAGGGATGATCGGGAAGATTTTAATATCCCCCAAATCAACGCAGCCGACGAAATTGACCTAAATTAAATGGTGAAAGAAAGAATCGAGAAGCTTACCCTCTTGGCACTGCGATCAAAACCCTTTTAATTGGTGAAATTGAAGGCGAGGAATCACCACGATCCGTCGTCGAGAAGAAAAAATATCACGCAACGGAGAGATGAGACTTTTAATTATTTCTTGCAAGCTGTAATGAAAACAGATCATTGTCAAAAGTTGGGTTTAATGATGATTTAACAAAGTAAAGGGTTAAGAGGACAAATCCAAAAGTAATTAAGGGGTTGTGAAGTGTAAAATAGATAATAACTACGGGCCCAGTGCGATAACTAAAGAGAAACGCTGGTGGAGGCTTATTCGGATCTGGGCTTTATATGGAAGCCCATTTAATATCTACTCAGACAAACGGCTCCGTGTTGCTTGGTTTGGTTGCCGCCAACTTGGCATCTGCTCATCGTCAAGAGTCAAATTATCAAGCCACCGATAATTAACCACACTTGTAACTTGTAATACGTCACTTATGTTGCAACTACCTACATTTTCGTTTAATTTACATGGGGTTTTTTATATTATTTTGCTAGTATAAATTTGTAAATTTTTGTATAGTATATATATGATTACTGGAAACATTATTAATTCCCTCCTTGTTATAAACTACTATGTATAACCAGCTGATCCAGTAATCTACCTGAATCGAAGCTGTTAGACCATTTTCAATGGTTTACTCTAAAATAGAGTAACTCTATAATAGAGTTTGAGTTTGCTTCAATAGTACTTTATTTTAGAGTAAAAAATAGAGTGATGAACAAAAAAAAACAAATTACTCTATATTTGGAGTAAACCTATTTTTCACTCTATTATAGAGTGAGAAATAGAGTATCATTGGAGCATTTTTTACTCTAAACTCTATTTTAGAGTGAAAAATAGAGTGGGGTTGGAGATGCTCTTATACAACACATACACATATATAAATGTATTTTGATACTAAGCTTACGTAGCTAATAGGAGCGTATCAATTTTAATAAATACGTAACACTTAGCCATAATGCCATAATGGGGATTATAAAATATCAATATAAGTTTCAGAACATGTTGGCATCTATCTATATGATTAAACCCTTCATTAATAAGAGTTTAATGCATGACGTCTTCGTGAAGGCAACGGCACATCTCAATGAGATAATTATAAATTCATATCGGGCAACAAAAAAAAACTGTAAGTTTCATAAAGTGTTAGGAAGAGATGAATTACCGTGAGAATCCAATGTTTTTACGAGTTTCGTGTATGTTACATTGGAATTTAGGAAGAAAATGATCAATTTTGGCGCGTATCTCGACACGAGATGGTTAGGTCAAACGAGGGGGCCTTGAAATGTGGTTTTGGTGTTGGACGAGCACGTGCTTCTCTCCACGGCCTTTCAGGAGTTTGCTTCTTCTACCGCACGTGCCACTCCTTTCCTACGTGCGGTTTCCTCTGTTATCTTCTCTTCTTATTCTTTTTGTCAAAGACCCAAAGTCCACATTATTGTTTGCTTCTATGTTGACTTCTTTTTTGAAACATGGATGATTTCATAAATTCAAAAGAACTATATATCTGGAAACCATATCCATGATGATTTACAAGCTCTCCCATACGGGTCATACCATTTTTATTATACAAATATGTACGACCATGTTCTTTGATATTCTTCGGTGAAAATGTGGGATCTGACAAATAAAATGTTGATCGCTTCTATTTGTATAACATTATAAGCTTGGGTGTATATATAAAAATACAATAGAAAATGTGTTTATATTCCAATATAAGAAACTTGTGTAACAAAAATGTTAATAACTAAAACATGAGTGGGAGTGCACCTTATTATATTTTCAATCATATAGTAAAGGCTTTCACTCTAACTAATTAATTTGGTAATGAGAAAACAAATCTGAGCTAACGTCTATGTCAGTTGTATTATTGTATAAACAATAGCATTAGGACTTGGTTAAACGAAATTTTATACTACTATAGTACTAAAATTTCAATGAAGTGCACTGAAATTGATGCAATAAAAAAGGCTAATGGGAGCATAGTTTTAGGTACGATACATCATTTTTCTTCCCAACATTTGACTGCAATTCGAGGGTATAGAAGCTTCAATTCTTGTTTTGTTTTTTCCTTGGGATACATAACCAGATCTTCTATTATACTATAATTATACTTACCATGTAGTTTATAGTATTCGGTATTTATTAATCCATTCCTACTTGTTTTCAAAGCAAATTAGTCAGACTTAATAAAGAACAGCTGTAAACCTTGGTGATTAAAGTTAATCCTTATAACCATATTCACGCCACACACAAAAGGGTGCTACGTTGTATATTACACATACACACGTTCTTTATACACTTCTATATGTATACTTATAAATCCGATTAGTAAAATTTGCAAATTGAATAATATAATATTTGTAGGAGTAGATACAATACTAGTTATATTTTTATTAAAAAAATTGAACATGAAACATACTATTAAAGAAAAATATGACTATTGGTATAACATCATATATATTGTCTATTAGAAAATGTTAAATTTAACTAAAAAGTAAGAAGAGAAAACTGATTTATTTACATATAATAACACATAAACAATTCAATATGATGTATGATGAGTTTGTAAGGTAATTTGCTCATAAGATTTACAAGAAATTGCAGTGAACAAAAAAAAAAAGATTTATAAGAAATTGCATATTCTAGAGAATATCTATTTTTAGTTGTGCATAAAGATAGTTTTAAATCAACAAGAAAAGTTACAATAGGAATTGCGGATACAATAAAGTATTTCTCATATATTTCTGTGACCAGCTTTGGTATATTAAATTGAAAAGAAAATAATGGTGGCACTAATCCATAGAAAGCCGAGTCTCTCCCTCATCTCTTTCTATCTCAAAGAAGAAGAAAGAGAGAGACAGAAACCCTAAACATCGTGCCCTTTAAGCTAAGATATCTTCAGTTTTGTAGAAGTTCATTTTGCTTGCTTCTTTGCCTTCTCTCTTTCATTGTCTTCTCCCTCTTGCCTCTAACAGAAGCAATACTTTCCGACCTCCAAGGTTCGTTTTCTATCCTCTTCCATCATATATCTTTCTTTGTTGTCATCATCATCATTTGCATATACATATATATACACACGCACTCACTCACACCACCCTTGTATATATATGTGTATTTCAAGCATTCTCTATTTTCATTTTTTCTCTTTGATTACTCAAGAACATGACTAAGTATTTTATCAAACCTCTCTTGTTTAAGAATAGAGCATGCTCGGTTTTGAACAACTTCATGTTTCTTTGGGGATATTCAAGTTCTTTTCATGCATATCAATGTAAGAAAGATCCAGCTTCTGCTAGTGGAAAAAGCCTTTTGTTCTTTATGAACATGTGCATGCATGATGAACTAGGGTTTTTAGATCTAAAAAAATCATGCCTTGATTATTTCTTCGATTCTTTACACAGTGATTGGTGAAAACCCATTGTTGGTCATTAACTTCTGCTTACTTTGATGTAATATGTGTTATTGATTATATATAATTGATTAGGCAAAGGAGAAAAGGGAAGCATCTTTAATTTTTTTTAAAGAAGAGTACGCATAATGGAGATAGGCTCGTCGTCCACAGTGGCCGGAGGAGGACAGCTCTCGGTGCCTCCAGGTTTTCGGTTTCATCCAACCGAGGAGGAGCTTCTCTATTATTACCTCAAGAAGAAGGTTTCTTATGAACCAATTGATTTAGATGTCATTAGAGAAGTTGATCTCAACAAGCTTGAACCTTGGGATCTTAAAGGTAAATCTTACAACCCACTTATAATTAACTCTTCTAGTCCTTAATAACTACAAGTATCACCAACTAATCCACACACTTAATGAAGGATAATTATTTATTGATCAGTATTTTATATAATAAACTATCGCAATTAACATCGTAGATTTCTAATTATCTCTATAGAGAGAATATATATCAAACACGGGGAATTATTTTGTTGTCTCTTCACAAAACTACAAGTTAGATGTCAAAGGAAAAATTCATAGTTTGCGTAACATTGTCTAGGGTTTTGTCTGCGTCTCCATGGAAACATGTATATCTACTTAAAAATGTCTTATAAGTTTAATCAGTTCTCATCCTGATAAATTATTTTCCAGTTTTTATGGATCCACAAAGCCTTATACGTGTGGGTCTATATACATACATCAAGAAATAGACAAAGTTGTCTATTCACTCATGTCGTTTAGATCTATAACAGAAGACAAAGTGTAATGTCTTGTAGTACATGACTAGGAATATTGATGTAATATTATGATGTATTGTACCCTCGAAATAAGCCAATGGTTTTCCACATTGCAGACATATAACAAACTTTTGGTCGTAAGCCACATATATATTTTTATAAAACTACTGAATTATTTTCGGGTCTTTTATTACATTTTATAAAAAAAATATTTTTTTTGTATTTACGTAGAAAAATGCAGAATCGGGTCGGGTCCTCAAAACGAGTGGTACTTCTTTAGCCACAAGGACAAGAAATATCCAACTGGAACCCGAACGAACCGAGCCACTGCAGCCGGATTCTGGAAGGCTACTGGTAGAGATAAATCCATACACCTCAACAGCTCAAAAAAGATAGGACTTCGTAAGACTCTTGTCTTCTACACTGGTCGTGCTCCTCATGGCCAAAAAACTGAATGGATCATGCATGAATATCGCCTAGACGATAACGAAAACGAGATCCAGGTACTAATCAATATATATATCAAACAAACTCTCTTATTCGATGAAAAATAATATTTAGAGATCATATTGCATTTATAAATATAGAGATCATATCTTGCATAATGTGGACTAACTATGTATGTGTGACTTGCAGGAAGATGGGTGGGTTGTATGCAGAGTGTTCAAGAAGAAGAACCATTTTAGAGGATTTCACCAAGAACAAGACCAAGATCATCACCATCACCAATACATAAGCACCAACAATGATCATGATCACCATCATCATCAGCATCAAACTGAATCCAATTCGAACAATCATTCTTCTCTGATCCCACTATCTCTGGATCATCATCATCATAACATGGGAAGACAGATCCACATGCCGTTACATGAGTTTTCAAACACTTTAAGCCACGGGTCAATGCATCTCCCTCAGCTCTTTAGCCCTGACTCGGCCGCAGCAGCAGCAGCAGCAGCAGCCCAACCGTTTGTGTTGTCAATCAACACAACAGACATTGAATGCTCACAGAATCTACTGAGGCTGACTTCTAACAACAACAACTATGGCGGAGACTGGTCGTTTCTGGACAAGCTTCTCACGACCAACATGAATCAGCAGCAGCAAGTGCAGAACCATCAAGCCAAATGTTTTGGTGACTCAAGTAACAGCGACCAGGCTGTTACTCATGACCATCTGGGCAATAATAATGGTAATGAAAGGTTCCCGTTTCACTATCTGGGAAACGATGCTAATCTTCTCAAGTTCCCAAAGTAGACGAAATCAAATTTGATTTGATTTCATCAAAATCTCATGTTTTCAATTTTACTCTCTTCTTTAAGCTGTTGGACTTATCACAGAAACCACGTTAATGTTTCTGAAATCTGTTACTTTTTCCTTCTATAATTCTGTTTTTCATTAATGACAAACTACCCTCAAGGTTCAGTATTGTTTCCAACACCTACGCACTCCAAAATACATAAGCTCTATATGTGACTGCTCTAGCTTGTCCGTAACTACATCTGCTGGATCGTCTTCCTTCGTTTACTTTTCATCCCAATTAATGCTTTCTTGCAAAGAAACTCACCAGGACCGCTAATCCAATTCCCTGAGCAGTCATCATTAACCATCCGGAGTTCCGTTTTTTCTTGTACTTTCAGACATACCGAGTGAGAAACTCAAGTCCATATCACGATGAGCAACTCAAGCGCTTCCTCTTCAGAGAGATAGGCATATAAATCAAATTTTCTCATCTCTCCTGCAATATTTGGGAACTCAATTTCATGGACCTTCATAGCTTCATGGACCTCTGGTGTCTGATGCGCTCCTTGACAGACTGAAGGATGTATTGAGCCAATCTAGGCATATCAAGTGGTTCGTCGTCGGACTGAACCGACCCGGAAGTCTCCTCCATTATGGATGTCCCATTCAGATCTAACGCTTTTAGTCGACCCGCGGTCTCAGGACGCTCTGTGATATTGGTGCAACCCCGGAGTAAGAGGAATTTCAGGTGTGTCAAGTTCTTCAGTGTGGGAGGCAGGTTCTTAAGCCTTTGGCACCCGGACATGTTGAGGTAACAGAGTCTTGATTTGTCACCTATCGTTGCAGGCACTTCCTCTATTGCCGTTCCCTTCAACGCTAGTGATTCTATGTTATCTCCAACCTCTGGAAATAATGTGATGTTGGGACAGTTGGAGAGCCAGAGAGTTGTGAGGGAATCTATGTTTCTAATGGTACGTGGAAGATTCTTCAGTTTCTTGCAACCTGATAAGTGCAGAGTTTTGAGCTCTGATAGACGCTCAATTGACGCTGGAATTTCCTCGATTGCTGTCTCGTCAAGTGTTATCTTTCTAACATTTTCTGAAAGGAATGGGAAATCTTCTAGACTTGAGCATCCTTCAAGATGTAGAGTTCTAAGAAGCCTCAGGTTGATGTTATTTGGGAGGTTCTTGAGTTTCTTGCAGCCGCTCAGCTCCAGTACCCCGAGGTTGTTTAGATGTCTAACAGAATCAGTGAGATCAACTAGGCTTTCACAGTTGTCCAAATTTAATTTCTCAAGACTTGTCGCCTTTGACAGGTTAGGAACTTCAAGTAGTCGTCTGCATCCTCTCAAATTCATTCGCCTTAAATTTCCAAGGTCCTGGGCATATAAAGAGACAACAGTTCAAGCCACAAAAGAACTAGCAGACTACAAACTAGCTCATAAATCATAATATAGAGCATAAACATAAATTAGTACCTGAGTTCCATTCCAAAGTGTTTCAACCGAACTGTTAGGGAGGTTGAGTTCAACTAGATATGTAGTGCAGAATCGAGAAGGCAAAGATTTCAGACTATACGCCTGCCAGTGAAGATATCTCAGCATAGGGAGATAGACAAGGCCGCCAGGCATGCATATCTTACTACTCTCTCCACCAGTGGAATTGTTGTAAAATTTTAGCAGCTTTAGATTGTACATCCTCTCAAAGATTGCAGGGCTTATGCAGAGCTCCTTTCCTTTGGGCATGTCAAGAAGTAAACTCTCAACTTCAACTGCTTCAGATCCCTGTTAATTGAGTGTAAGAGATGAGACCATGATACTACGGCACATGCTTTAAATAATATGACCAAAGAACCAACCACTTCACTCTAAACATAGATTCTAATGATAGTGAGATACTACAACGTGCATGACTTGATGAAGCTTAAAATTAAAAGAAGTTAATGGCTTACCATGTTTTCACATAACACGTTGTTGATGTCCATAAAGTTCCACAGAATCTTACGTTTCCATGGGTTTTCTTCTTTTCCTTCGCAAATGATACTCCTAGCCATATCTTGGAGTACATCATGAACCCATAGCCTCTGTGTGGTTGAAATGCTAATTAGACATTTCTCTTTAAGAGTTCTGATACACAGCGTGGAGCGGAATGGCATGTGCCCAGAAACAATGAACAGGTCTAACACCCTGCTGACGCCATGCATATGCTTTCCATTGAAACAACAGGCAACGTAAAGAAATATTAACTTTTCTTGATTGTTTAATGCCTCAAAACTTTCCCTCAACGCCTTCGAGACAGAACTATTGACATTAGTTCTCAGCAGGTCCAGGTAGTATTCCCAATCTGCAATGTCCCGGCGATACAGAGCTGCACCAGCAACTCGAATAGCTAAAGGAAGGCCATCGAGTTGCTTGACGATATCAATAGAGAGCTCTGCAGAATCTTTAGGTGGTCGAGGTTGCTTGAAGGCATGCTTACTGAAGAGCATAAGTGCTTGGGTAGTCTTCAGAGGCTTGACTTCATATATGTATTCCACATCATGCTGCTCCAGCACACGCTTGTCCCGCGTAGTTATAACGATCCTGCTCCCCGGTCCAAACCACTCAAGGCTTCCGACCAATTCTTGAAGCTGTTCTACGCTGTCAACATTGTCGATAACAAGAAGTATACTTTTCCCACGGAGCCGTTGCCTCATGACGCCAGAATCACCGTCCCATGAGTTCAGATCTTTTCTGCGGAGGATCTCCCTCAAGACTTTCTGTCGCATATGCGATGAACCATACTGTTCAAATTCCGTTTTCGCATTCTCTAGGAAGCAAACGCCGTCGAACTTACTTGAGAGGCGTTTGCAAACAAACTTTGCAATGGTGGATTTACCTATGCCTCCCATGCCCCAGATTCCAACCATTCGAACATCTCCGGAGTCCATGGATAAGAGAGATTCCACGCTTCTCAAGTGGGGCATTATCCCAACCAGTCCCTCTGCGTCGCTGGATGGCTGTGAGAACAATCTGTTAGAAAGATCTCGAACGACTTCTTGTACAAGCACTGCTTCCTCGCTCCTGCCACATATTTTACCGCAAGTTTTTTACCAACGACTTGTTGTACAAGTTTCAAACCCAATCAAGAAAAGTTGCGGAATGGAAAAAAAAACACATATTTTCAATGATAAAAATATAAAGAGAATTTTCATTAAGGGGAAAATGAGTTTTAGTAGATTGTTAATGGAAAATTTTACAAAATTAACACTTTCATATTATTAAATTATGCTAATAACATTTTAAAATTTTAAATAAATATCAATAATTTTTGCAGTGAACAAGAGTAATGTTGTAAATAAAGTTATACTATAAATTGTTTTGTAGTATTAAAAAATGTCAATATATTATTAAGACGTATTGAAATATAAGCTAAATATTTATAATAAAAACTAAAGTATTTTTAATAAATTTTAATTATTTTCACATTTTATTTTTTCTTATAACAAAGTGAATTTTATAAGAAATTTTAAATTTAACATCCATTCCATAGTTCTGTGATTTTTAAATTTTTTCTGCGGTTTAACTATTTTTTCCGCGATTCCGGTTACCAATAGGAGTCTAAATGCCCTGAGAAAATTGATATTGGTGAAGAAGAATGAACCTGGTCTTGGAATCCCATCCCGAAATATTTCCAACTTCAGCCAACGCCTTTCTCCACCTCCCCACCGTCTCCAGATCATACCTCAGCTCATGTTTCGCTAGAGCTTTCTCGAACCAGCCGTTTCTCCTCTTCAACTCTGACGGATCGATGTCAAGAAAAACAGGGATCAACTCGAGCCGTTTCTTCGAAGCGAGGTCGACGATAAGCGAAAGCTCTTCCAAACACCAGCGAGAGGTAGCGTATCCCTCGGTGAGCACAACGACGGCGAATCGTGACTCTTCGATCGCTTTCACGAGTTCTTTCCAGATGAAACCGCCTCTCGTGAGCTCTCTGTCGTCGTGGAAGGCTTTGATTCCTTCCTTGGTGAGAGCCTCGTAGAGATGGCTGACGAAACTTCTCCGAGAGTCTGTTCCTCTGAAACTGAGGAAGACGTCGTACTTCCACAGAGACCGGCCCCTCGATTCATCCTCAGCCGCCGAAGAAACTGAAGAAGGCACGTGAATACGAAGCTGAGGTGTCTCCGGTTTCTTCAGAAATTCGCGGAAGCGACGTAGTGGTACCGAGAGAAATGCGAGGAAGACGAATATAGTCAGGTGGAGAAAGCTAATCACCATGGAAGTAAAGAGCCGATTCGATTCGATTCGATCCGATCAATCAATGAAGTTTTCGCGCTATTCAGGAAATCAATCAGTCGCCATTGACTTGAACTCGAATCTTCATCGTGAGGTCGACCACACACTGTTACACTCGGCTGACTTTATATGCATGGGCCCAATGGGCTTATTTAGTTGAGAATTTATAAAATGAGCCCGTATATACCCCCATCAAAGACCAATCTCACCATCTTCTCGATACAATCTCATTTGTAAAAAACACAGAAAATCATCTGCAAGGTATTCTATTTTCGTCAAATGTATATCCCATAATTATATAGCCGGGAAAAAAAACACGAGAGAAAGTGAGGGAAAAAAACTTAGGGTTTTTGTTTTATTCTAATTCTCTCCCTCCTCGCCAGTGCACTGATCAAACAGGAGCGCTAAGAGACGATATCGTCGCGTAAACTCTTCGCTGACTCCTTTATGGCGCTTACTACCCAGGAAGATTTTGGTAATGTTCCTTCTTCTGCTTCGAGTCGTTGACAATCTACTGAATCATTAGATTTTCTATTTTAATTTTCAATTTCAAGCTATTTTGTAGCGTTATGATCTCGCGGAATCGTTGTATCGGCTGCTTTAGTGTTTATGGATTGTTAGTGATGTTGATGGCGTTTGATCAACTTGGTTTTGGTGATTCGGATTAGGTGACATTGTTGGATTAGTTCGAAATCAAAAGCATGCATGAAGAATCTTGTTTTCGACTTTTTTTCTGATTCGATTAGCTTTCGATCTTTGCCGTGTGACTAAAACTGTTATCATCGTTTCCTTGATTGCAGCTTAATCATCTTGAAGGAGCACTTAATCAATCTTCTATGTCTTGGTAGTTTACTGGTGGTTCTATAGTATATCAGATTAGCTCTACACGTGTTTCAATTTGAGCAATTCAGAGGATTGTGTTGTTGTGATGGGTACACCTAGACACCAGCAGCCTTTTCAGCACTCTGTGGAACCTGGATACGGAAACAACGAGACTGTTCCTCAAGCTGGGAGCACGATTGCTAATTTTAGAGCTCCCAATCCAAATGCTTCAGATGTTAAGCAGGTGCGTAACTTCTCCATACAAACAGGGGAGGAGTTTTCTCTTGAGTTTATGCGTGATCGGGTGAATCCTCAGAGGTCTTCCAACCCCAATGCAGCTGGGGACACCAATACAAGTGACTGTGCTTCAGATGTCTCCAGGATGAGCACTATGGAAAATGGCTTGAGGGGTTATGACAGAACCAACCCTTCGATTCACGAGTTTGGAAATAGACTTGGTCATGTCCAGTCAGCACCGCAAGCTTCGTTTAGTAAAGATAGTAGTCTAGGAAATTTACTAGGATACTCATCTTCTTCAGCCTCAGGTAGTGTAATAGCGAAAGTTAAGATCTTTTGCAGTTTTGGTGGGAAAATACTTCCACGCCCAGGTGATTCACAGCTTAGATATGTTGGAGGCGAGACACACATTATTTCTGTAAGGAAGGACATATCTTGGCTGGCGCTTAGGCAGAAAGTACTTGAGGTTTATTACCAAACTCATGTTGTGAAGTATCAGCTTCCTGGTGAAGATCTTGATGCGTTGGTCTCTGTAACATGTGAAGAAGATCTCCAGAATATGTTTGAAGAGTATAACGAGATGGGAAACCGTGGTGGCTATCAGAAGCTTAGGATGTTTCTGTTCTCCATCAGCGATCTGGATGATGCTCTTTTGGGGGTTAATAAAAATGATGGTGACTCTGAGTTCCAGTATGTTGTAGCGGTAAATGGCGTGGGAATTGGATCAGGAAGGAACTCTACTACCCTTCATGGGCTGGATAAATCTTCAGCAAACAACTTAGCTGAGCTTGATGTATGGAACACTGAGGGGATTAAAAGCATTGCTGGAGATGTTGTTGGAGTTAGCGCACAGCAGTTGATGGCAAATGGGTTCCAGCAATCATCTGGTCAACAGTCCGAGTCTATTCCACCAGGATCATCGCTTCAGTATTCTCAGTCTATTCCACCCAATGCTACATATCAGTTGCAGCAATCTGTTCCAGCAAGTTCGGATCTTCATTATTCCCAGTCAATTCCCCGGAGTTCTTCTTTCCAGTATCCACAATCCATCACACCGGGGTCTGCCAGCTCTTATGGATTTTACCCGCAGTATTACGGGCACGTGGTTCAACATGGAGAAGGAGAGCACTTTCCTCTGTATGCTCAAAATCCTAACTACTCCGGTCTCGCGGAAACTACCAGTTCAATACCGTTCCAAGGGCATGTCAATCAGCAAGGTGGATGGGCTGAAGGGTATCCGTACCCTAGTCCTACACCACAAAGCACGCAAGCCCTTGCTGAGGAGCAGAAGGTATTACCACCTGATATGAAAGTTCATGAGCATGTTGAGCCTGAAAACCGTAAAAATTTGGCAAACGGTCACCAGGATCGTCCTCATATAAATGATGCTGAGGTGACGAATCAGAATCAAGTTCGGGAGGTGTCTGCTGCAACAATTACTCCTAGCCAGGAGGCACATTTACTTCCCCTTAGAAGTGATGCACGGCAAAGCGCTTCTCCAAAGCCTGATACTTACCGTGATGATGTTTTTGCTGGGCTGGTTCCTCTATCTGGTAAGGAAGATCAGCTCCCAACTTCAAATGGCAATGTTCGTAACGACTCTGAGTCAAATCTAATTGATCTTAACTACCCTGAGCCTGTGCATTCTCCACCTAAGGTATATCGTTCAGAGAGAATACCTCGTGAACAGTTAGAAGTGCTAAATCGTTTGTCGAAATCTGATGGCTCGCTAGATTCTCAGTTCTTAATGTCTCAGCCAGAAACGAACACTGCACAGCAAGATGCAGCAAAAGAAGCAGCTGGAAAGTCGCATGAAGATTCCCAAACTGTTAACGGTGATGCTACCCACCGGGAGCATAAAAGCATTGAGACAGTCTTTGAAAAACTGGGGGTATCAGATGATACATTGGACTCCGAGCCCCTGCGAAAAATTGCGAATCATGATGATGCAAACAAGAACAGAGTAGTCAATGGGGCAGATGTAAACGCAGCAATTGGTCATGCTACTCCTGAAGAGCAAGCTTCTACTAACGATTCTGATTCACTGCATGGAGATATTCTTATCGATATCAATGACCGGTTTCCTCGTGACTTCCTTTCTGAAATATTTTCGAAGGCAATCTCAGAGGACACATATGCTGTCCATCCATATCCTCACAATGGAGCTGCTATTAGCATGAATGTGCAGAATCAAGATCCAAAAAATTGGTCGTATTTTCAGCAGCTGGCTGAAGAACTTATCCAAAGAGATGTCGCGGGTGTTGACCAAGCTGATTCTCACTTTCCATCTGACCTTAAAGATGGTGGAGAGAGCACCAGATTGCATCTCACACCATTGAGTAGAGATGGTAATTCAGCAAACGTTGTGGATCCTAAACTGACTCTAGGTCGAGATTATGGGGATGATTTTTCTAGAAGGAACGAGGGTGGCACTAGCACTATTCTCCCTTCTCTTGAGAATGAACATATGAAGGTCACAGAGAGCGAAGAATTTGGCGACATGAAGGAGAACGTGAGGACGCCAGATTTTGCACCAAAGGTTAGTTGCAGTTTTTTTATTTTATAATTTCCAAAACCACAAGTTTTACTAACGAGGATGAAATGTCTAGGATGAAAAGACAGAAATAAGGCATGCTGCGCTTCCTCCACTTGGCTCAGAGTTTGATCGCAGTGGCTTGCAGGTATGATGAGCTCTGAAAAAATATACATAAGAAAACAGTTACTATCTTTGTATGGAAAATGGGCCATGTCAGCGGCTCTTACAGTTTCAAATTTGTTATAAGAATCAGCAATACGTGTACACCTTGACTGTGTGCTTCTATTTGGTTTCTTATTTTAATCTGTGTGTTTTGTTTCATTACCTGTGGTTATAATGTCAAAACATAGTCCTGCTTATATCCCCCTGTGTTTCTATGTTTTATTTTCATATTTTCAATAACATACTCGTAAATATCACTAGATCATTAAGAATGAAGATCTTGAGGAGTTGAAAGAGCTTGGTTCTGGTACTTTTGGAATGGTTTATCATGGGAAATGGAGAGGATCAGATGTCGCTATCAAGAGGATAAAGAAGAATTGCTTTGCTGGGCGGTCATCAGAGCAAGAGAGATTGGTGAGTTGTTTGCAGATCATGTCTTATGCATTTTCCTTTTGGCCATGCCTACAATTCACTGCACACGTTGATTTCTCTGCAGACTGGTGAATTCTGGGGGGAGGCTGAGATTCTTTCAAAACTTCATCACCCGAATGTGGTAGCATTTTATGGTGTTGTAAAAGACGGGCCTGGGGGGACAATGGCGACCGTGACAGAGTACATGGTGGATGGTTCTCTGAGGCATGTTCTGGTCCGGAAGGACAGGTAAAGTTATGCTTATTAGGTCCAGTGATATCACTTTGATGGGTCTCAGTTCATTTAACTTATGCACTATTCTCTTCTATTTACATGGCCAGGCATCTTGATCGTCGTAAGAGACTTCTCATTGCCATGGATGCTGCATTTGGCATGGAATATTTGCACTCCAAAAATACTGTTCACTTCGATTTGAAATGTGACAATTTACTTGTGAACTTGAAAGATCCCTCTCGCCCAATCTGCAAGGTAATACTATTTGGGTGGACCTTTCTGAAGAAAAAAACAGTTTAAGATAATGTTAGAACAAATCAGATTAATATCCACATGCCAATCCAGGTTGGTGACTTTGGTTTGTCAAAAATCAAGAGAAATACATTGGTATCTGGTGGTGTACGTGGAACCTTACCATGGATGGCGCCAGAGCTTCTAAATGGGAGCAGCAGCAAAGTTTCAGAAAAGGTAAAACATTCATGATAATACCAGTGATGTCCCTTTACCTACTTTGACTTTTATCATAAATTTTTTTTTGCATGAGTCGCCTATCTTCTAGTTTAGGAGATATCTTGAGATGAATCTTTATGATTAGTTTCTTGTCAAGAGGAATCATATGTTATTGCATAGCCTGATAATGCAAACAAACTATGAGATACCTTCATGTTATTGTTCTTTGTCCCGCAGGTGGATGTATTCTCTTTTGGTATTGTTCTGTGGGAGATTCTGACGGGGGAGGAACCATATGGCACTATGCACTACGGGGCCATAATAGGTGCGTTGCTAGTAACACACGGCTTATTGGGTTTCTGCCAGTTCATTCTTTCATTCATGCTCATAATGTTGAGGATGATGACTTCATTTTGTGAAAGTGCAGGTGGGATAGTGAACAACACACTGAGGCCAACCATACCAGCCTTCTGTGACGATGAATGGAGAACACTAATGGAGGAGTGTTGGGCGCCAAACCCAATGGCAAGACCATCTTTCACAGAGATAGCTGGTCGCTTGCGAGTGATGTCATCTGCAGCTATTTCGACCCAGTCCAAGCCACCAGCTCACAAGGCTTCCAAATAAGAGGAACCTTTTCTTCTTATTATGTGCAGGGAAAAGTATTGTTTTCCAATTCTTTTAATTTTTTTCTCCAGTTTTGGTACTCAAGTCTTTGGAGTTTCAGTAGAGATATTTCTTGACACTTCCCTTTATTTTCTTTGAAAAATAAAAATAAAAATGTAAATATCTCAGTTGGTCGAAAATTGTCGTCTCTGTAGAACACACCACGATCCACCTTACACAACTCCACTGGAGGGAAGATAGTGATAACAAATGATTCGTCTCTCCGGCAAGACTTAGGCTTCCCTCCGGTACAGAGGTTTATCTAATGAAGAGAGAGGCTAATAAGCCTTACTAGTTACAAGTGGATTAGGCCCATTAAATCTCTAAGCCCAATATTTAGAAATTTAATTTCATAACACGTAACCGGCCCAGAGAAAGAGTCAGTGGCAAAATCGTAATAAGTTAACTTACTCTCCACGGGCCCACCATTTTTTGGGTGTTCTCCACGCTGCTTTTATATACAGACTCGTCTTCTCCTCGAAAGATCAGCCACTTCTATCTTCGTGTAAGCTTCGATCGTCTCTCTCTTTACTTACATCCACTCATGTGAGTATATACCTTCAGATCTTCACTGAATCGCTTTCGATTAGAGTTTGCGCCATGTTTTTTAGATCTGTTTGATTTCTCCGTCAAATCTCATTTTCACGATTGTTGTTTGCAGTGTTCTCTTTACTATGGCGACGAAGAGAAGCGTTGGAACTTTGAAAGAAGCAGATCTGAAGGGAAAGAGCGTGTTCGTGAGGGTTGATCTTAACGTTCCTTTGGATGATAACTCCAACATCACCGATGACACCAGGATTCGCGCCGCCGTTCCCACCATCAAGTACTTGATGGGTAACGGATCTAGGGTTGTTCTCTGCAGCCACTTGGTATGTCCTCCAGCTTATCTGTTTCGATCTGATCTGTTTTATTAGCTCGTTTGGTTTTTATTACAGAGCTTCGTTATTTGATCGGTGGTCTATATATGCAGATGTTTTCGCTTTCTTACATGATAGTTTATTCCTTGTCTGAATCATTTCTTTTGTGAAATTAGGGTAGCTCTCCTTGGAACATTGATATTCAGTTACTTTTGTTATGTTCACCTTATCTGCTTTGATCTGATCTGTTTGGTTTTATCACATAGCTTCTTTATTTATTCGGTCTACATATGTAAATGTCTTGGCTTTCTTACATTGTAGTTTACTCCTTGTCTGAATCATTTGGTTCTCTGTGTCGCTCTCCTTGGAGCATTGATATTCAGTTATGCTATGTCTTAATTGTGGCGTGTTTCGTTAAGTTCTCTGAGCTCAATTTTGATGTTTCAGGGTCGCCCGAAAGGTGTTACCCCTAAATTCAGCTTAAAGCCTCTTGTGCCGAGATTGTCTGAGCTTCTTGGTGTCGAGGTTTGTGTCTCTTATTACTCTATTCTTGCTAAGTTTTATGAACAACAGCCTTTGCTAGTTTGAGTTAACGTGGTTTGTGTTAATAGGTTGTGATGGCCAATGACTCTATTGGTGAGGAAGTCCAGAAACTGGTCGCAGGGCTACCTGAAGGTGGTGTTCTTCTCTTGGAGAATGTGAGGTTCTACAAGGAAGAAGAGAAGAACGACCCTGAATTTGCCAAGAAGCTTGCTGCCCTTGCTGATGTCTACGTCAACGATGCTTTCGGCACTGCTCACAGAGCTCATGCTTCCACTGAGGGAGTTGCCAAGTACCTGAAGCCTTCCGTCGCTGGTTTCCTCATGCAGAAGGTGCGCTTTACTGCAGCATCTATTCTACAGTCTCTTATTAGCAATGACTTAATACTTATACCGACTATTATGTTTTAGGAACTTGATTACCTTGTCGGAGCTGTGGCAAACCCCAAGAAGCCTTTTGCTGCCATTGTTGGAGGCTCAAAGGTTTCGACCAAGATTGGTGTCATTGAGTCCCTCTTGTCCACCGTTGACATCCTCTTGCTCGGTGGAGGTATGATTTTCACTTTCTACAAGGCGCAAGGTCACTCGGTGGGATCTTCCCTTGTGGAAGAGGACAAGCTTGACTTGGCCAAGTCACTCATGGAGAAGGCCAAAGCCAAAGGTGTCTCTCTTTTACTCCCAACCGATGTGGTCATTGCTGACAAGTTCGCTCCCGATGCTAACAGCAAGGTAACAATTGCATCATTGTGTTGACTCAATCTGGTCTGTTTAAAGCTGACACGCTTGTGAACTCTTTGCAGATAGTGGCAGCCACGGCAATCCCTGATGGCTGGATGGGACTCGATATTGGTCCAGACTCCATCAAGACATTCAGCGACGCCCTGGACACAACCAAGACCATCATCTGGAATGGTCCCATGGGTGTATTTGAATTCGATAAGTTTGCAGCTGGAACTGAGGTAACCATAGATTCTCAAACGTTTGTCAGCATCATCACATAAACCCAAGTTTTAATCACCCTTTATGAAAGTCCACTGAACTTCAACTTGTTTGCTAACACGTGAAGTAACTTGATCTCTTGTCTTGTTTATAATTAGGCCGTAGCAAAGCAGCTTGCGGAGCTGAGCGGAAAGGGAGTGACCACGATCATAGGAGGAGGTGACTCTGTGGCTGCCGTGGAGAAGGTTGGTTTGGCAGACAAGATGAGCCACATCTCTACCGGAGGCGGTGCAAGTTTGGAGCTTCTGGAGGGAAAGCCACTTCCAGGAGTCCTCGCTCTCGACGACGCTTGAGAATCTTCCAAGTTTCATTTCTCGTGTGTTTTTGTATGTGCAAGTCTGGGTTTACTGTGACCAGCTGAGCCAGCCACTTTTTGGGGTTTTTCTTAATAGTTTGTTACCTTTCTCTAATAAAAAAAACACAGATGAAAACTCTGAATACTAATCTCCGGCAGATTTCAACCAATTATCAGTTATTTTCTGGATGATGATCATCTCTCTTGGGTTACAAAAACATTCACAACAAACAAACACAGTGAACGCGTAACTTTTCGGCCTGGTTAAACACACTACCAAACAAAGAAGCACGGTACATCCGAAGCGTATTAGTAGAGTCTCAGAACGGCCCATAAAGTAAGTTTTGGGCCCAGTTAAATATACACCACTAAATCTGTCCCACATCGAATAAAACAAACCTAGACATCGAAGGATTAATGTATAAAAGCATCTGATGCTACCCTGTATTAAACCATGGAGCCATGTACTGAGCACAAAGCGAACTATTCTTTCGCCTTTTACTAAAGAATACCGTGTGCTCTCTATGCTAAATGGCATACACCTATTTTTGGAGGAGTTACTTCTTCTGAAGTGAAACTCCATCAAACTCATCAAGTTCAAAAATGTTTCATTAATAAACTAGCTCAAAACGTTGCAGTGATCAATTTTCTACGTAATAATGATCTTTCTACCTAATAGAAATGGGATTATACAATGAAACTATCTTGGCTGAGCCTCTCAGTGATTTCTCCAAGAGAACTGAACTTAGGTGCATTATCACTTATCTCAATCGTCATCTTATGCGCGAACAATGGGATTTGACTTCTCATCCGCTTCGCATTCGATATGAAACCACAGATGTTCCTCCGATCAGCCATTCAGTTCTACTCAAAGCCCTCACGGACGCACCGTCCCTACGCCTCCGGCACCACCGAACTCAACATCTCCGGAGCGGTCATCACTATCCTATCCAAAAACAAACCCATAGAGCCCGCTTTAGAACCCCTCGTCCCCTTCCTATCTCACAAACTCATCACATCGATAATCAAAGGCTGCATCCCATTTGAAGGTGCATTTTCATACCAGCATGCATTGACTTCGTAACTTGTGATAACATTTCATGACGTATGGTTGCTTGATATTTCATTAATTTTGCATGATGGTGCAAAGAAAGTAATCATTTCTTCCCCTTCAGGTGATGCATTCATGTTTGTTGTTGGGGTTAATGAGAAGACATACCAACCAACCAAACATGGATATAGTAGTCTCCTTCATTTGTGTTTGTTTACTTACTCATACATCATTCATTGCTAAGAGCTTCGTTAAGGTCCACTTAATTGTTTTTTTTTTTTGGCTCTTGAAGGCTTTGATGGCAACTGTGTCCACGCTACTACTGATCTATGTATTTGTTGTCTTATCTATGTTTATCTGAAGTTTTTATAAGTGGACAATACTCCTTGTTCATCTACACTGGAAAGAAGAAATGGTCCACATTTCAGTTCCACTACTTTTGCTCCACCATGAGTACACAGCCACGTATGTTCTTATTCTCTTATCAAAATATTAAAATATTAAAAAAAAATGTATTTGCTTGGTGCATATCTATCTCTCATTCTCTCGATAATACCAAATTTCTCTACGTTTTCTATATAAAAATGGTCTGAATTTGTTTTATATACATAAAGGTTTTAATTTACAGTATTGGTATATATAAATAGAGAGATACGTGACATATGTGACAACTATTAAATTCCCCAAAAAGAAGCAACAATATTTGTTTGTCACGTAACTTCCCCCAGAAAATCAGCAGAGAAAAAGATATCGATGAATATGGAGACGACGAAGGAGCAGCATCTCGGCGTTAGTGGACAAGACTACATTGTCGACCTTTTGCCGAACGATGACGATGACCACTCGTCGCCACCGTCTTCGTGGCGTCTCAGTCTCGACACGTTCCGCCTCCCTTCTTCTTCCCCCTTGTCCTCTCGCCGTACTCGCTTGTCCCGTTATCTCCGGACTCCAAGTACGTCTCTTCTCCTAAATCTACCTTTCGTGTCTATGTTTACAAATTACAATCCTTGTGATTTTTATATCATGACAGGGAACAACTCTTTTTAACATTTTTTTCTGGCAAATTGATTAAGAATCTAAACCCTACACGAAATTTTCTATGATTAATTGCTCTGCAAGCAAACGTACGATTATGTTAGCCCTAAAGAGAACTCTAGTGTACTCGATTTAAAGTGATCAAGCTTTTTTTGATGATATATTCTCTCTTTCCGAACATGGAGCATATGTCCGATTCTCTATGTCTCTTTAGTTGTTTAAAACAACAGTGATAACACAGAATCTTGATTTGTTTAAGTGTGGTGAGTACGCAGTATCCTATTCTGCGGAGGTTTTACGCATTGTAGATTGATCGAAAGATGATAAAAAGCCATCAAGGATGTCTCTCTCTATATATATATATATATGCTTTGAATCATCTGTGAGCAGATACATAATATTAGACATGGGTTTTGCTTTTTTTTCTTGTCGGAAATCAGAAAAGGAACGTAAAGTCTCTGAGTACTACAAGAAGCAAGAGAAGCTGCTTGAGGGTTTCAATGAGATGGAAACAATCAACGAAACTGGTTTTGTCTCTGGAGCTCCATCTGAGGTTTCCACTCTTATCCTTTCATTTCTTTTTCTTCTTGAATCTCTCTCTCTCTCTATATATATATAGCATCTTGTTGATTGATTTCAACAGGAAGAGCTGAAGAAGCTTGCGAAGAGCGAGAGGCTTGCAGTACACATCTCAAACGCAGCGAACCTTGTGCTCTTTGTAGCCAAAGCTTATGCTTCCGTGGAGAGTAGATCTATGGCTGTGATTGCTTCAACTTTGGACTCTCTCTTGGATCTCTTGTCTGGTTTTATCCTGTGGTTTACTGCAAACGCCATGAGCAAACCAAATCATTTTCATTATCCAATCGGAAAACGAAGGATGCAACCTGTGGTATATAGTCTCTCTTCTTCAAATAAGACGTATATGTTTTTCATCAAAGTAAAAGTCATGCATGGTTCTTGAACTTGGCAGGGGATCATTGTGTTTGCATCTGTCATGGCAACTCTTGGGTTACAAGTGTTGCTAGAGTCAACCAGACTACTAGTTTCCAAGGTAGTAAAACACACTATGGTTTACTTCTAGTAGTGGCATTATCAGTTAACATGAGGTCTAATCATTTACTCTTTGTACAGAATGGTCCTCATATGAGCAGCACCGAGGAAAAATGGATGATTGGAATAATGGCATCTGCTACAGTCGTCAAGTTTCTCCTCATGCTTTACTGCAGGAGTTTTCAAAACGAAATCGTCAGAGCCTATGCACAAGACCACCTCTTTGACGTTGTCACCAACTCGGTGGGTTTAGCAACAGCTGTCTTGGCTGTAAAATTCTACTGGTGGATTGATCCCTCTGGTGCTATTCTAGTAAGCAAAATCATCAACCTTAAGTTGAGACATTCTTGAAACTTCTCTTTTGGCTTATTATTGAGAAAACTATTCTTCTTTTATGTTTTCAGATTGCTTTGTATACAATCAGCACATGGGCAAGAACGGTACTAGAGAATGTTCATTCGCTTATTGGACGCTCTGCACCGCCAGATTTCTTGGCGAAGCTAACGTTCTTGATATGGAACCATCATGAGAAGATTAAACACATTGATACAGTGAGAGCCTACACGTTTGGGTCACACTACTTTGTTGAAGTTGATATTGTTTTGCCAGAGGACATGAGGCTACACGAAGCTCACAACATCGGAGAGACTCTTCAGGAGAAGCTCGAGCAACTCTCTGAGGTCGAGAGGGCTTTCGTTCATATTGACTTTGAGTTCACTCATCGTCCCGAAC